>NC_083432.1:22858552-23167710 GCF_020745735.1 Hemiscyllium ocellatum
TGGTGCTCACGTGGGTGTTGGGTCATATCAGCAGATGATAGTCAACAGCAGCAGCCAAATGTTGGTCCACAAGTGAATACGTGCCCTTCACTTAAGAAAAGCAGAAAATGGATGGCAGGTCCATTCCAGAAATTGAAGAGCAATTAATGGGAGTTCCTAAAGAAAGCAGTGGGGGTGGTATGGTGGGGACATGGGGAGATATTGAACTGTAGGGGAGAAGGAGCTGATATTGAAGGTGGCACTTGGAGGACAATTAAGGGTAATGGAGGCAGGTCAGCATTCCAACACACTCCCATCTTCAGACAAGGTGTCCTGGAAGTGCGTCATTAACTTGAATACTTGTTCCTAGTTTGTGGATTGTTTGGAAACGCCATCAGGACATTCCAGAACATCAGGGTTCAGCAGGCCATGGTTGCAACCATTAGTTGACCCATTTGCTTCTCTGTTTCCTTATGTGTACTGCCATTTCCAACCACGCCAACTGCAACCATGGCAACAATCTCTATGCAGCGAAGGAATATCATGAACAGGATAAGTATCTGAAGAAACCCAGAGTGTGCAGTGTGCTGCCCATAATTTCAATCCGAGAAAGCTACCAACATAATATAATGCTGATTCAAAACATACCATCTACATGACAAGTATCCCTGAAAACTGATAGAAAAAGTAAACAAATTGGTCTGCTTTAACAGCTGGTCACATTTTATATAAGCAATATTCTTTATTTTCCATCAATCCATTAAAATAAGGATGTATCTTAGCACAAACAGTCCTGTCATAATCTATTATAAATGTACAGTGAGCATGTAACAGGATGGAATCATATTCCAAAAGTATTAATAAATCACAATGAGATACAGAAGCAAATCCTTGAAATGGCCAGAAATAAAATTTTGGAAATTTAGTCCTAAAATGAATATCAAAACTATATCAACATAGCAAATATCTGGCAAGGACTAGGGCAAAGACTCAATCTTTCATTTTGCTTATTTGTATAAACTATGAGTCCTTTTCCCTTGTGTTTCAAATCTCTATTAAGAATTATGCAATCAGATTAAAGCCTTCTAACTCCCAATCTGCCACACATTATGAGCATTGTTTAGACATTTTTACCATTCCTGATGGAACAGTTCGAAGTTAAAGTGAAGCAGTATTCGCACTGTAAGATTCTTACGTCATTATAAACCACAGTATATAAAGCTAGATTGATATGGGCTGTACTTTACCAACAATCAGCTTAGTGTAATTTTTGATGAGTTTCATGAAGGGCTTTTCTCCACAAGGTCGAGTGAGTTTTCTTACACTGTCCTCACAGACTCCTCGTAATACCTATGCACCAAGCCTAATGGCATGCTGCTCAGTTAATTTTCCCAGTCGCTGTAGATGGAGGCAGTCACCACTGCTCCTGTAGTTTTCTGAGGGTGGTGGCTCCATCTTAAAAGCCCAGTAATATTCCTGGCCAAGCCCAGGCTGTGCAGTGTTTCCCTTCACTGTCCACGTAATGATACAGCAATCAAAAAGCAACATTCTTCTGGGCACATGGGTGGCACAACTAACACTTCATTTCTTGGACAAGTGCACAGTCTCACATCTATTGCTATTTAAGGACAACCCAGCTTCCTTGGCCACATCCTATCATACAACTCTGTCTGAATCAATGTTATTCCTTCTCCAGTGCCCAGTGTAGCCCAGCATCTTCCTCTTGTCCTATGTGGGATCATCACGTAAAAGATGATCCTTCAAACTGTTCAAAGTATTCATTTTTATTCAGCAACAACAAAAGTGAACAAAAATCAAACAGACAGAAGTTTCTTTTGCTTTTTTGAATAGACAGGGACCACTTGTCATTCAATACTGTCAATGAATGATCTCAGCATTTAACCATCATTTACTGAACTACATTTTAATTAATTTCTGTCTGGCCTGTTGTGCTTGCTCGTGCTTCATTCTATCATGGTGAAGAGGTTGTCTCTCCTGCCGAATGTCTTCACCTATTTCACTGGAGAAAACTGCTGCTTCTCTCCCAGCTCTTCAGAGACCACTCCATGCTGTCCTTACCTGCTCCAGTTGTGCAGGTCACATCGCGTCGCTTGCAAGAAATATGCTGCACTATATCTTTGGAAAACTATTGTGCATCCTTTACATGGAAGATTGATCAAAAAAACTTAAAACATGATAATATTCACCATAATTAGAATAATGGTAGAGATTACTACTGAAGTTTATATTTTAAAAATCGGAAAATATTCCCTGCAACATTGCTTAGTCCAGCAATAGCTAGTTTACTAATTTTGTTGATTAAGTGCTTAACTACTGTTTCAATACTAACCATTCTTAAATGGGTGGAATTGAGCTTCTTGAGTGTTGTTTTCGCTGCAGCTATCCAATTGGTTGAATTATTCAGCTTGTTTGATGCACCTTGCAAGAATTTGTCTCCAACACTTCATTCCGTACATAGGTATGACAAGCACTTTGACTGTGATGTGCCTTGCACCAGTTTGGAAGCATTTTCCAGACTATTTTTTAATCTCTGTCCAGTAAACATCAAATGGGCACACAAGAACAAAATACAGTCAAGTCTTTTCATTGGATTGTTATTGAATCCAATGTACCACTATGTTAAATAAAGAATGAATTTACGTACAGCCCTTAACAGATTCTCAGGTTACCTTAAACTGCATTTCAACTTTTCAGTTGCTGATGTTAATTAAACCTGATGTGCACAGCAAGCTTCCATAATTAAATTAATTACCCCAATAATTCAGCTTTTTGTGGTGGTCTGTCTTTCCTTTATGCATCTGGATAACAGAGCATTCAAATAATTATAATCATTTATCTAAAGTTGCACAATGGTCAACCTCAAATATACATTGGTTTTCTGTTTACATGTGTGATAAAAGTTGACATGTATATTGAGAGTTCTTTCAATCACAGGACAATATGATTTTTACCCTGAATTCTTTAGAATATAAGTACTAGGAGCAGGTGTAGGCAGTTTAGCCCCTTGAGCCTGCTCTGCTACTTATTTATCAAAGAGAAAAACATTTGCATTGAAGATCAGGGTAATTCAGATTGGGGCATGGAATAGCAGAATTTATCATTTCCAGGGTTAGTTCACTGATGTCAAATTGAAAATAATGCCCACCATTTAAGCTACTCCAAGATTAGCCATGTTGGCAAATTTCGACAAACTGACCATACTTATAACTTTTATGTTAAAGGAACTAAAAATACTTGGAACAAAGTTGTTTGGTGATACATTTGTTATCTGCAAGACTGCTTCACAAGGCCTGTATCAGCTGCTTAATAATGCATAACCATTACTAAAGGATATACCAAAGGTCTTGATCCATGAACTCAGTTATAACTGCCAGTACAGGTCTGGTGTAAGTCACTAGTAGGTTGAGGGAGAGTGGAAAGTAGTGGCCGATAATTATAATGTTAGCAATTATATGTGTTTTTTTCTTGTTCGGTCTTATGTGTCTTGTGGCCATTGCCTATGACAGATGTCATTAATCATACAGTGCATTTCCTCCCTCTGATTCTCCAACTAATTTTTCAAAATGTTGACATAGTAAACAATCTCAACCTGTTCCAAGCCTCCAGAGTGGGGTGTAGATTCCACAGGGAGAGGGTTGCACGCGATCAGAATCCTTCCCATTTGAAGCTGTGTCTCACGGGAATAACATTAGATTTCCATGCCATCCTAAAGATTCCTACGAGGTTCAGAGAGAAATATAGCAGCTTTCCTATTGCATTTATAGGTTCTCTTGTACAGTTCCATTCAATCAATGGTAATTTCACATAACTGGAATTTCCTCCTCTCATCACTCATCACCATACTTTTTGTCTCTCCCTACAATAGCCTTTCTGATTCCTCCTTTATGTTATTAATGTTATTATTGTCATTGCTCTTTCATTTTTTTTGCCCCCCCCCTTCATATTCCATGTGAGCGTCAATGATGTTATTATAAATTCTATTCCACTTAACAGCCTCACTGTATTGAAATTAAAATCCATTCTTGTCAAAGGCCATCTATTGGAAGTCCTCCCCTCCCTTGAAGTTGCATTCGCCAGTTTAGTTAAAGGCTTTTAAATCCAACCTTGACCTCATTGGCCAATTGCTTGATTTATTTAATTTCCTCTTCAAATCTTTTTAAGCTGCTTGGTGCTCCTGACAATTCATGTAGATTACCACATCCTATTTTCCTCTGTCTTTTCTGTTGCTTGAGCAAATTAAAAAAAGAACGTTGAACCAAGAGACACAGAGACATTAATCTCCAGCAAATAACTAATCAAGTGCTGCAGTGACTGTACTTGTTAATTTCTCCTGTGTACTAATACTTAATTTTGATAGACACACAGAAGCTTTTCCCTTAGCTCTAAGAATCACTCGAGTTAGCCAATTATTGAATTTACATAAAAGTGTTCACTTCTTCCTCTTTGAAGGAGTCATTTCTTTGTAATTCTCAATGATAAAGGTACCCGAGGAAATGTTCCTGCTTATTTCACTGTATTTGCTGTTATGATCCGCAAAATGCGAGTGATGATGCTAGCAAAGGCGTTGTCAGTAAAGGTATCGTCACGTGGTTGGTGTCTCTAGTGCCATCAAAGTATCATTTGCCTTCCAGCATTCAAGTTTTGGAGCAGATGGCTGTAAACTATCTTCATATTTTCTTCAGGAGCTTGCGTGCCCAAGCACTCAGCTGAAATGCTGTGCACGCATATCGTGCTTGCATCCTGCAATTTCTGCTGATGATTCAGCTCTGTCTCTGTATTAAGCATCTAAACGTCATATGTTTCTGTCAGGCCACAGCTGGTACCAAAATTAATTGGGGCTTGCCCTACACAACAAATAAAAGCAAAGGAAAATGTGTCTTTACTGTTTTGACATTTAGGTGATAATTCCATTTACTCACAGGAAGACCTAACTGTCTACCTCAGGGGATGGACTCCAACAGGATACTCAGGTTTGTTGGGCTAGTGGGGGGTATTGTCCATGAAGAATAAGATAACTGGCTGGACACACAATTGTTCATTTATAGATATTTTTAAATCTGTTGGTTCGGAAATATTATGACACATATCTGGATGAGGTGGTACTTGGATCAAGGTCTTCTGGCTCAAAGGTAGGGACATTAACACTGTGCTACAAGAGCTCTATTGCCATCATTTATATCATTGTACCTATGATAGAAATGGTGGGTCCACTAAGGACCAAGTGTAATCATGGCCCAGTGGCAGTAATCTCACCTCTGAAACAGAGAATTCTGAATTCTAAGCCCTCCTGTAAAACAAGAACATATAACCTAGCAAATATTTCAGTGCAATTTAGATTACTTACAGTGTGGAAACAAGCCCTTCGGCCCAACAAGTCCACACCAACCCTCCCCCATCCAGAGGAAACCGGAGGACTGTGGGAGGAAACCGGAGCACCCGCAGGAAACCCACACAGACACGGGGAGAATGTGTAAACTTCACACAGTCAGTCGCCTGAGGCAGGAATTGAACCCAGGTTTCTGGCACTAGGAGGTAGCAGTGCTAACCATTGTGCCACCGTGTCGCAGTGTGGGGACAGGGAGAAATTCCACCTTTCAAATGAGATGTTAAACTGTCTTTTTCATTTGGAATGGATGTTTCCAGGGTTGAAGGGTTTGAGCTATAGGGAGAGGATGAATAGGCTGAGGTTATTTCCCTGGAGTGTCAGAGGCTGAGGGGTGCCCTTATAGAAGGTCATAAAATCATGAAGGGCATGGACAGGGTGAATAGCCAATGTCTTTCCCCCTGGGTAGGGAGTCTAAAACTAGAGAGCATGGGCTTAAGATGAAAGAGGACAGATATAAAAAGGACCTAAGGGGCAACTTTTTCATGCAGAGAGTGGTGCATGTATGGAATGAGCTGCCAGATGAAGTGGTAGAGGCTGGTACAATTGCAACATTTAAAAGGCATCTGGTTGGGTATGTGAATCGAATCTCTACGGTTTAGAAACAGACCATTCAGTCTATACCGACCCTTGAAAGAGCATCCCAACTAGACGTACCCTATTCCTGCATTTCCCATGGCTAATCCACTTAGCCTACACATGCTTGGGCACTGTGGGCAATTTAGCAACGCCAGTCCACCTAACCTGCACATCTTTGGAATGTGAGAGGAAACCAGAGAACACCAATGCAGACACACAGAGAACATGTCAATTCTGCACAGTTACCCAAGGCTAGAATCAAACCTGGGTCGTTGGCGTTGAGGGCTGTAGTGTTAACCACTGTGTCACCCACAGAAGGATTTAGAGGGATATGGGCCAAATACTGGCAAATAGGACTAAATTAATCTAGGATATCTGGTTGTCAAGGACGAGTAGGACTGAAGGGTCTCTTTCCACACTGTACAGCTCTATGTCAGTGAACAATCTAAAGAGGGACAACATTCCTCTTTAATCAACGCAGCCGGAAAACTTGGATAGGTCACTCATTTCATTTGGTGGATTGTGCCTATAGTGCGATACTACATAAATGCAGGTTTGTTCTGTTTGCAGCAAATAGACTTGTTCCTTTGTTGTCGTTGGGTCAGAATCCGGGAAGTGCCTTCACCTCATGGATTGCTTGCGGTTCAAGAAGAACTCCCACCACCTTCTAAAGGACATAGGGAAGGACACTAACATTGTTAGAAACACTCATATTCTGAGAATGAATTAAAAAAGATAGAATCACAAAGCAGCAAGTGCTCAGATCCATCTCCAATAAATTTGCGATGTTGGTGAGCTCAAACTCTGTAAAAGCTGTTGTATAGAGATTGCAAAGAAGCAGAGTATTTGAAAGGAATGTCATGTGCTTCCAAATAAACCTGCTGGACTATAACCTGGTGTTGAGTGATTTCTAAATATGTTTAAACAATACTCCATACCATTTCGTTAGACTTCTGTGGAAATATTCCTGTCTTCGCCATTGCAATGTACAAACTTTTGTTAATAAATCTACCAAACACATCATCGAAAGAGGAAAAGGAAATTATCTGACTGACAGCTGATCAATCTCTGCCAAGACTGGCATTTATTTTCAATTTTAACACAGTAGCATTAATTACTTCCAAATTAAAAAAAGTTTCTGGTGACAAAATCGCATTAATTTCAGAGGAAGTCCAATATGAAAGAAAATCTGAAAATACCTAGAACACAATATCAAACAGTGTTATATGTCTCTAAAACAAAACTACTTATGCATACAGCGTTTCACTGAAGTTTCCTCTTCTGAGCAGCACAGTACATTCGCTGGTCAGGCTTAAGAATTTTCAGTAACACCTCAAGATCTGCATGTCCAAGAAAGAGATCAATCGATTTCAAGTTATTAAAGACATGAGGGAAATGAGGGTAATGTGGGAAAATGATCTTGAGTTAGAAGATCAGCAATGATCTAGTTGAATGGCAGAGCAGGCTTGTGAGGCTGAATGACCTATTCCTGTTCTTATTTCCTATAGTCCTATCTCCCTCTCCCATGGCTCAGTCCCACAGAGCAAACATAACAGCCATTTTAGATTAGATTAGACTTACAGTGTGGAAACAGGCCCTTCGGCCCAACAAGTCCACACTGACCCGCCGAAGCACAACCCACCCATACCCCCTACATTTACCCCATTACCTAACACTACGGGCAATTTAGCATGGCCAATTCACCTGACCTGCACATCTTTGGACTGTGGGAGGAAACCGGAGCACCCGGAGGAAACCCACACAGACATGGGGAGAACGTGCAAACTCCACACAGTCTGTCGCCTGAGTCGGGAATTGAACCCGGGTCTCAGGCGCTGTGAGGCAGCAGTGCTAACCACTGCGCCACCATGCCGCCCAAGAAAAGACCCTCGGGACTAATATATGAACCTTTCTGGGAATGTCTCTAATTTTGCAGTGTTTACCCTGCACAATGTAAATTTCTCATCTATTATTATCAAGGTTGCCCTTAACTTGCGGCAGTAATTTGCAGTGGCAAACGATATTGACAGTTACAAAGATCCAGGCGGATTAGTTTGGTGAGTGGGTGAAGAAAGGCTATAAGAAGGTATTGCACTAATAAAACATGTGTTCTTGAAGGACTGAATTTCTTATGTAATTTTAATGAATTGCCATTATTTGAATTTGCCTGGCTGTGATAAGCAGGCACCTGCAGGTTTAGCACTGATTTGATGCAATTTTCATCAATTTGAATAGATTTGTGCGCCAAACGCCCACTTCCACTGAAGGTGTGGAGTGAGCTGGCTGACAGTCAGTGGCATATTTCAAAATGGCTCAGGGTCTGACTGAGAAGACATTGTAGATCTAGCAGGGAAGCAATGTCCTCTTTGCATGAGAATATTTGCACCGTGACCACTGTCAATACTGTTCCACTGGAGGAGCTGGTGATGTTCTACTTGGCCTTGTGCTCTCCTTTTTGTCCTCCTGCAGACCAAAACATGTGGACAAGTTGCCAAGTCCAAGCACTCATTTTCACTTGGTGACTCTTAGAAGTTGTGCAGTAGGTGGACTCACACAGCAATCGTTTTTATGGAGTCATAGAGATTGACAGCACAGAAAACGGGCCTCTCAGCCCATCAAGACTATGCTGACCAAAAACAACCACCTGACAATTCTAATCCCATTTGCCAGCACTTGGTCCATAGCCTTGTATACTTTGGCATTGCCAGTGCGCATCTAAAAACTTCTCAAATATTATGAGAGTTTCTGCTTCTACCACCCTTCCAGGCAGTGAGTTCCAGATTCCCACTGCCCTCTGAATGAAAAAAACAATTTCCCTCTCATCCTGTCTAAACCTCCGTCTCTTATCTTAAATTTATGCCCCTGGTCAGAGATCGATCCACCAAGGGGAAGAAGTTTCTTCATATCCAGGATTCACAGGATTCATTCGTCTCAACCTTTGGCATTATTGGAACATGGGTTGCCCTGTAGCCTTCATATTTTCTTCCTGAGTGCATCCCGCTATTCTGACAGAGATTTACATGAAAGCATCTGCTCCCAGTCTGCTCTGGCCAAATCACACCTGAACTCATTAAAGTTGCCCCTTCTTCCAAACTGAATTTTGACTGCCGGCCAATCCTCATCATTTTCCATAAGAATCTTGAACCTAACAGAGTTCTGATTGTTGTCTGAAAACTGCTCCTAGCTATCATTCCCTGACTCAAAATTAAGTTCTGATCCGCTCCCTCTCTCATTGGGCCTTCTATATACTTGCTTAAAAATATCTCCTCGATGCATTTTAAGAATTCCACTCCCTATCAACCTTTCACACTAAGATTACCCAAGCTAACCTTTAGGCCAATCCTTTGGAGAATTTCCAGAAGAAATAATGAAAATATTGATGAAGTCTTGCCAAAGTGTCCTAGAGCCTCCCAATTTCAAAATTCCTCTTCAAAACCTTTATCAATCAAAGTTAAATGAATCCCTTAAAGTAGTGTTCAAAATCCTCTACAATAAATAGCCTATTCCCAAACAACTCGTCATGATTAGGAAGGACAGACCACTAGGTCAATGCTATTAGATGCCCTACAGCATGGAAACAGGCCCTTTGGCCCAACAAAGCCACACCCAATCCTCTGGAGAGTAACGCACCCAGACCTATTTCCCCTCTGACGAATTCACCTAACAACATTATGGCAATTTAGCATGACCAATTCACCTAGCCTGTATGTCTTTGGACTGTGGGAGGAAACCCACACAGACACAGGGAGAATGTGTAAACTCCACATAGACAGTCATCTGAGGCTGGAATCAAACTTGAGACCCTGGCGTCATGAGGCTGTAGTGCTCACCACTAAGTCACCAGGCTATCCATTAGTACGCTGTAATGTCAGTACTTTGTAATGAGTACTGACAAAGTATGTGGATGTTAGCCAACATTTTGTCAAAGCTACATGACCATGCAGCAACCTGAAAGCACAACTCAGCTGCTTTATGTCACGGTGCTTGTATGACAATGTGGAGAATATTTAAGGAGCCCACACACTTAAACAAATGGCCTGTATACCTTAATAATAAAGTATAAGAATAGTAGCCAGCCTCTTAATGATTCTTCATACACCATTCTGAGCTTACTTTGATTTCTTTACCAACGTTGCCCCTTGTGGGCAAAATCAGAATTTCAGTTTAAAGTGCAATTTGGCCTCCTTAACGACTATTTAACATGTAAAGCATCTGGGGAAAATTACCTTCACCAACGTTTAACAGCAAAACACCAGCAACATGTTTTGGAACAATGCAATAAACCAACAAATGGAATGTATTGTAGAGCACATAATAGGGGTTGCAACCCCCATAACAACAATGTGATTTAAGTATAACATCAACATGAACTGGGAGCAGAGTTATTCATTTTTCATAGTGTACTATAATTAAAAAAAACAAAAGCAAACTTTTTTAAAATTTACAATACTACATCTCAGTGGCTTACTCCCAAATAAAATTATTTGCCAAGTGTTTTGACCATCTGTTCCTGTGTTGTGAAGAAATTCAGCTTGGATCATTGCATTTTCAAACCACCAGGGACAGATTGCTTCATCTGATTGTATTGCAGACTGGTGAGGTTGCCATCATTACCATCCTGAGCTTTGTTGCTGGTGCAATCCTAATTCTCCATGAATCAGTTCATGAGTAAAATAGAATAGTTATATTTTAAAGAACCATTATTGAGTGAATTTGGTGTGACATAGCCTTTAGCATCAACTGGTGATGGTTGGGGAAATGAAGGGGACCCTGTTCATCATTCTGGGCAGGGAACATTGTTTTTAGCCAACAGAGGGACAACAGAGAAAGCAGCAAAAAACAGAAGTCTAGAACTTAGGTGAAATGTACTTCGAGGTAAGTCCCCGGTTTGGGCAGTTTAAAGCCTTTAACTGTGGCTGGAGAACTGGGAAGGACAATCAAGGCAAACATACCACTGCTGGACCCAGGTGAACCACTTTATATCAAAGTTGCTACTCTTACTTTCATGTTTAACTCTGTAGCTAGTTCATAATTTCGCTATTAAGACTGGAAAAAGTTCCAACTTTGTCACTTTTCATCTCCCTGTAAGACCATAAAACATGGGAGCAGTAGGCCACTCAGCCCATCATGCATGCTCTGCCACTAAATGAAATCATAGCTGTTTGATCATCCTCAAAACCATTATCCCCAATAACCCTTTATTAATGCAATTGAGTGGCTTGCTAGGCCATTTCAGAGGGCAGTTGAGAGTTAACCCCATTGCTGTGAGTTTAGAGTCACATGTAGACCAGGCCAAATGATAGATTTCCTTCCCTAAAGGGCATTAGTGAATGGTATTGTGGGTCAACCCACAACAGGTGGTCTGCAATGGATCAAGAAGGTAGCTCACCATTGTCTTTTCAAGGTCAACTCGATATGGGAAATAAATGCTGGCCCAGGTAGCAACGCTCATGTCCCATGAATGAATTTTAAAAAGTGATTTCTTGACTGATTAAAAATCTATCTATCTCAGTCTTGAAAATACTTAATTACCCATGCTCAACTGTCCTCTATGGTAAATAATTCCACATATTCACTACTGTCTGAAAAAAGAAATCCCTTTCACCTTTGCCTTAAAAATGCAAATCCTTATTCTGAGATTATGCCATCTGGTACTAAACTCTCTCACAAGGAGAAACGACTTCTTCGCATCTACTCTGGCAGCTAGGTGGGAACACCATCATCAGCATATTCCCCTCCAAGCTACTCACCACCATGACCCAGAAATATATCACCATTCCTACAATGTTGCTGGTTAAAAATCCTGGAACTCCCTCACTAATAGATTTGTGGGTCTACCTATAGCACAGGGACTGCAGTAATTCAAGAAGGTAGCTCATTACCACCTTCTTGGAGGCAGTAGGGTGGTTCAGTGGTTAGCACTGCTGCCTCACAGGGACCCAGGTTCAATTCCACTCTCGGGCAACTGTCTGTGTGGATTGAACACATTCACTCCGTGTCCATGCGGGTATCCTCCGAGTGCTCCGGTTTCCTCCCACAGTCCAAAGATGTGCAGATTAGATGGATTGGCCATACTAAATTGCTCGTAGTGTTCAGGGATGTACGGACTAGGTGAATTAGCCATGGGAAGTGCAGGGTTACAAGGCTAGGCTTTGGCGGAGGGTCAGTGTGGACTCAATGGGCTGAATGGCCTGCTTCCAAACTGTCAGAATTCTATGATTCTCAAGTGGGTCTAGGGATGGGCAATTCCAGTTGGTCCAGCCAGTGATGCCCACGTCCCAGAAGCAAATAAAAATAAATTCCCGAAAAACCTTGGACAATTCAATAAGATCATGTTTCAGTCTTCTGTGCTCCAATCAGTACTGATTTACAAAGTGCTGATAGTCATTGTCACTCATTACAATGTTTGAAACTGCAAAATAATGTGCTTTTACGCAATTTTAATAATCTGACTGGTATTCTTTGACATCAGCTGATCTAAGCATAAAATGTGTTGCTGAAAAAGCGCAGCAGGTCAGGCAGCATCCAAGGAACAGGAGATTCGGCGTTTCAGGCATCAGCCCTTCTCACTTTCTCATCAGCTGATCTAACTCTGACTGGTTGGAGTAGGAACTGTTGCCTTTTTACTGCCCTCTGGAATGGCCCAGCAAGCTACTCAGCGCATGGGCAACTGGGGATGGGCAACAAATACGGACTTTGATAGAAATGCCGACATCCCATGAAAGAATTTTAAAAATCAAATCTGTTAACATTGCTGAGCGAGCAAGGTGGATGTACCCTCTCTCTCTACTTTACTTGCATTGACAGACTATTGCTTCTTCAACACTGGAGCACCTCCAATTTGTCTTCCAGCTTCAAGAGAACACCAACCATTCCTAACTCAATGATAATGTTCCCGCTGACCTTTAATGAGGCATTCAAGGGAAAGTTACTGCTGATTGACAACTCTCAGCACAGTGTGGAGTTGGGATCTCCGTTTAACCGTAACATTGGAGAACCCATCGAAAATGCAACTTTCTGCCTGTGAGGGAGATGAAGAAAGTTGCTGTCATGACATCTTGAGACAATTATAATGTATCATAAACAAATCACAGGAAATGCCAATTCAAATTACAAACACTCATGTTTATAGTGACTTCAAGTTATTAACCTTGTAATATTCCTTGCCATGTCAGAACTAGACAGGTAAATGCATTCACTGCTCACAGTTTATGCAAAAAACAACCTGGCTGTATGAATTAGTCAAAATAGAATCACAATTTAATGAGAATTTAAGCACACAAACTGTAAAATAGTTCTAAATCAGAGATTTTCCTTTTATCCCACAGGCATCAGATTTATAAATATTAATGGAAAACTTAACTCCAAGAAACAAACCATTTATAATGGACTTTGATGACCACTTCTCCAGTTCCTCCAGGAGACTAGTAGGATTTTAACACCTGATCTCTGCCAGGTATCAGAGTTCAATTAGTGTAACTCCTTTCATTAATTTCCTGTGATCACATGACTCAGATTATCCAGTCTCCCTGACACAAAGGGAATTTTCCTTAGCTTGGGACTTCTCAGATTCAGGTATGTTGCACAGTTGATTTGACAAGGTTTCTACCAGTTGTCCTGGTTATTGGAGGCCTCCAACTACAAGGGAAGAACTCAGATTTCTCCAGTTTCCTCATTTCCCCTCCCCCCACCTTGTCTCAGTCAAATCCCTCAAACTCAGCACCGCCTTCCTAACCTGCAATCTTCTTCCTGACCTCTCCGCCCCCACCCCACTCCAGCCTATCACCCTCACCTTGACCTCCTTCCACCTATCGTATCTCCATCGCCCCTCCCCCAAGTCCCTCCTCCCTACCTTTTATCTTAGCCTGCTGGACACGCTTTCCTCATTCCTGAAGAAGGGCTTATGCCCGAAACGTCGAATCTCCTGTTCCTTGGATGCTGCCTAACCTGCTGCGCTTTTCCAGCAACACATTTTCAGCTCCACCAGTTGTACCGACCTCCATTTCTCAGATGCAGAGACTTTGGGTGATCCTGCTCACAAGACCTGGACATCTGTCCCATTGAGAAAATTCCCTGCATAGAGGCGATGATAGAGGCTGACCAGTTCCCCTACTGGGTGCTCTACCCCACCACTGAAGCTTACTGCTTGTAGCCCTGTTACATACTGCCCTTTTTGAGAGCTGTTCTACATGCTGGCTTCTGGCTTTAAATTGAAAGCAAATACAAAGTTCACAAGACATTTGTGATTAAGGTTTATAGTATATTGCTATTTGGAAACTTGGGTTCTAAAATAGAAGTTAATGATAGTCAGCTATATGATTCTCAAGGGAAGCTCAGGACAAGCAATACATGTTGGCCCAGCTAGTGATGTCCCAGAAGCGAATAAAAGGAATATGACATTTTTAAGAATCAGAAACTCGTATCTTTTTTTAATAATGTGTTTAACCGATATTTCCAAAGGTCATGTGAGATAGGCTAAATGACTCTATAAGTTTCCCGGTGAGATAGTTGCAGGCACATTTAATGAATTGAGATTTATGACCAAGAGAAAGAAAGGCCAGGGTTCAGAAGAAGGCTCAAAGAAAATTGGCAGCCACAAAGTAATCAAAGTAACTGGAAAAGGCTTGAGCTTTAAACCACTGTGAGAAACGTTAGTGAGTTTGTCTGTGTCTGTGTGTATCAGGGCGAAACAGAGAATTATATCTCAGAAATGTGCAAGGAATTGCCAAAGGATAATGCTAGTGACTTCATTAGTTGAATAAAAACTGTTAAAATGAAGGTAGAAATGATACTCCCCTGGGATGTGTGTCTGTAAGTTATGTTGGTAGAAAAAATGATTGAATCTTTCTTTTTGATGCTTATGATCAGATCTTTCCAAAATTTATCATATATGTAAGTAGCTCTTTATTTTGTGAAAAAAAGACTGTTAAAAGTACATTGGCAGCCTCTTAGAATTAGGTTCATTGATTGACCACCATAATAGCCAAATTGGAAGGATGAAATTTATGGTCTATAAAAGCAAGTTAGAATTTGATTGATTCATATTATCATATAACTATAACACATGATCATCACACTGTACAATCTACAAGTGTATTTGATCAACCATTTCTCCTTTTGTACACTAAAAAAGAATGCATGTATGACAACTACAAAGTATTCAATCTAACATGGCCTGTAATGAAAATTGTCACTCAGGAACAAAATTGTTCATTCTAGAAATTGTCTCATTTTCATCTGTCCCAGCTCAAACTTTGAATGCATTGTCTTTAAAGTATTCAAGATTTTTTTTAATGGTACACATGCAGATGTTTTTGATTCTTTTTTGGAGTAATCACACTCTTGCAGTAACGTTCCTTCTCTGGGGAAAGTAGTTGCTGTCGTGAGTGTTGCTTCTGTGGTAAATGTTGTTGCTGCTCCATTACTCGTGTTGGGGAATGGTGAACTTCTGGTCATTGCGTTCCTTCTAAGTTGCTGACATTGCATTTACCTCATTGCAAAGGAGCAGTTTCTCCAGTGACTCATTTTTACCTGAGGTGTGAGGGCATATTTGGTCATTCACATTTAGAGTGTATGGCCAAAACTTTTTCTTCATTCTTTCATGATGGGCAAGGGTGATTATGATGGTGAGGAGGGGGCTGCGTGTGTTGACAGTAGCACAAACTAATGACAGAATTGAGCCTCTCTAAACTAATTGGCTTTTAATCAACCTCGGTTAGCAAGCCTATCTGTCCCCAATCCTGCTCCAAGCAAAATCTCTGCTTCCATTAGCCTTAGAAATCCTTCCCCATCTCAGGTTACATCAGGCAGCATGATTTCCATTAATTTGAGTGCATGGTTTTATAGTTTAGCTAATTGCCATCACTGGTTGAGCACCCAGCAGAATTACCAACTCGGAACTGGCATGTACCCAATGAGAGGAGGTGGCAGGACGTTGTGTGCTGCCGGCTTTAGGAAGCCCCAATGCAGATGTGTTTTTTTATTCCAGTGGCTGCCATTCCTGGCAGCAGCTAACCCTTACTTTCCTGTACACTGCCGAAAATGCAGCAACTGACTCAACTAATGCCCATTGATCTCATACAGTGCAATGGCTTTATCATGCTCCTTATAGCCAGCTGCAGCGGCATACAAGAGACTCATTGCAATTAGAGGTTTGACAACATGACAGGAAAAGAACATCAGTTAAAGGTCTCATTAAAAAAGCAACATCTCTGACAGAGCAGTATTCTCCCAGTGTAATGAGTGGTGAATGAATGACTGACCAACAAACTGGGCAATCCAGTTATTCTGATGATGTGGCCTTATTTTTAGTTATATCATGGGAGGTGGGAACATCATTGTCCGAGCCAACAGATATTGCCCACCACTAATTGGCTTTGCAAAGTTGTTTGTTGTAAGCTACCTTCTTGATCCACAGCAGCCTATACAGTAGATGTATACCGAGGAGTACTGTAAGAGAGGAGGATTGTGACTGGGGCTCACTGAAAGAATGGTAATAGTGT
This sequence comes from Hemiscyllium ocellatum, assembly GCF_020745735.1. Lineage (NCBI taxonomy): Eukaryota > Metazoa > Chordata > Chondrichthyes > Orectolobiformes > Hemiscylliidae > Hemiscyllium > Hemiscyllium ocellatum. Next base: position 22,875,017 of record NC_083432.1, read on the forward strand.
GTGTGACTCAGAATGGAAGTTGGATGGCTGATGTCACTATCACCATTCTTGTTGGAGATGGTAGAAGTCATGTCTTTCAAAGGTGCTGTCAAAGGATACTGGGCAAGTTGCGACAATGCATCTTATGTACCCCAATACACACTGTTGCTGCTGTGTGTCTGTGGTGAAGGGAATAAGTGTTTAAGGTGGTGAACCAATCAAACACATCATTAGTCTTGGAATATATTAAGTGTCTTCGTGTTGTTAGAGTTGCAAGCATCCAGCCAGGTAATCTATCCAACTCCTGGCCTTGCAGGCATTGGCTGGCCAGGAGGTGAGTTACTCATTGCAGAATTGCCAGCCTCTAAACTGTTCTTGTAAATATCACATATATATTTCTGATTCCTACCTACATTCCCAAGCTGCCTACTGCTAGTTCACCAATGTCAGGGGTAGCAGGGTCAACATACTCCTCAGGGCCAGAGAGAGAGAAATCACGGGTTTAGGTGCATTTTTTTTTTCTGATCCCTTTATCCACACCTCCCCACTTCCCCCACTGCCAGACCCAGTTTTTAAACATCAATAACAACTGTTGAGACTTTCACAGGATATTTTGGATTAAATTTGAGCCACCTGAACATCAATCCTTCATCCATTAGAAATCATTTGTATTTATTCTATCAAACTTTCATCATTCCCTCAGCATTCTTGGTTTTAAAGAGAACAACCCAAGAATCTGTGATTCCTCTTTCGTGGATACATTCAAGTAAGTCCCCTCTGAACCCTCAACAAAAGCATCAATCCCAGAATTGATGCTGAGGATTGGAAACTACAGCTGTGGTATGGTTGAGCAGTTTTATATAGTTTCAGTAAAACTTCTTCACTCTTCTATACTGGGATCTTGCTATTAAACCCTCTTGGAAGGCAAAGTTTCACTCTGATAGTCTTTACAATCATAGCTTTATCTGACAATTACACATCATTTGGTGATTCATATTTTGCAACTAACTCTGTTTCTTTGAACCTGGCCCTATACAATAGCTAAGCAGCAACATCCAAATGAGCTCAACCGAACAAGCAATGCAGAAAATATCTCCAGGTACAAATGAGAATATCTTGAACTAACGGTGACATTTTCTTTTGATGCATATTGCTACTGGTTTCACTTCCAAGTTTAAAAAATAAATCACGCCAACCAACTCACCTGCAAGAATATGCTACCTCTTTAACAGGTGGTTTTAGCAGAAAAATTACACTTCACATCGAGTGATAAATAATTTCTCATTTTAAATTAAAACTAACCACGTTTACAAATGTCAGTATTGAGTGTATAATTGGAGAGCAGAGTGCTGCAGAAGTTGGAAATCTGAAAGCTGCAATTCTGGTCTCCTTCCTATCGGAGAGATATTGCGAAATTTGAAAGGGTTCAGAAAAGGTTTACAAAGATGTTGCCAGGGTTGGAGGATTTGAGCTCTTGGGAGAGGTTGAATAGGCTAGGGCTGTTTCCCATTGAGCGTCGGAGGCTGAGGGGTAACCTTACAGAGGTTTATAAAATTATGAGGGGCATGGATCGGTTAAATAGACAAAGCCTTTTCCCTGAATTGGGGGGTTTCCAGAACTAGAGGGCATAGGTTTAGGGTGAGAGGGGTATGATATAAAAGAGATCTAAGGGGCAACTTTTTCACGCAGAGGATTGTACGTGTATGGAATGAGCTGCCAGAGGCAGTGGTGGAGGCTGGTACAATTGCAACATTTAAGAGGCAGCTGGATGGGTATATGAATAGGAAAGGTTTGAAGGGATATGGGCCAGGTGCTGGCAGGTGGGACTAGATTGGATTGGGATATCTGGTCGGCATGGACGAGTTGGACCGAAGGGTCTGTTTCCATGCTGTACATCTCCATGTCTCTACAACTCTACAGCAGAAAATGCTGGAAAGATGCAGAAGTCAAATTGCACTTGTGGAGAGGGAACAAGAATCAATGCTGCAGATCCACAATCTGCACTAGTTCTGATAAATGGCCACTGACCTCTGTTTGTTATGGTGATGCCAGATTGGCTGAGCATTTCCTACACTTCCCATTTCTACTGAAGCAAAAAAATTTCTTCTGCTCATGTGACACAAGTAATCAGACTTCTTGTGAGTATCCAATTTACCTTCAGCCAGAAATCCAGCACTCTGTGCTTAAGATCTAGTTTAGTGGTTGGTACAAAATTAAACATTTCAAAGAAAACCTTAATGTATGAAGAAAGAATAAAAAATAAACAATTTGTTGATCAAAAAAGTCATAATAAACTGACTATTTAAAAAGATTAGTAATTATTGAAAAATAACAATGTGCAAAGCGACAGAGCTAACAAACAAAGCCATTTCTATCTTTTCACTTGAGAATCAGAGCTAACAGAATTGGATCCAAATATTAGTCATTCACTAAGGATTGAGGTCAAGCTAAAGAGTGGGGTTTAACTAGCACCAACTTCACGTTTACCTCTATTGGTTCACACAGTAAGCAGGCCTTGACAGGATGTATGTGTAAGTAGGGGAAAGAAGTGGGTTATCTTTCAGCTTGGGTTTTCTTGTTCTCCGAGACTTGGAAAACAATTGGGAACCAGACTCATTTCCGGAACCTGATCCCGCTCAACACACTGTTGGCTTGGAAGCTATTCTGCTTCAACTGCAACATTGACACCAGCTTCAAGAAGAATGTGGCTGAGCTTTCTAACCCCTCCTGGTGCTTGTGCAGGAACTTGCTCAATTGTCTTCGATTCCAAATCTCAGGACTGCTCTCTTACTTTCTCCAAGGCTTTGTTAATCCAATTTGCACACATTTCAATACTTTACAGTCCTACAATAATTTTTAATCATTATTATCATGCAAAATATATTTAAAAACTTCCACTTTCAGAAGTAAGCTAACCTTTTATAAATAACTTCTGAATCTTGAAGCAATTTCTTTCCTTTCAATTTCCTCCCAGTATTACACTTCTCATTTAGAAATTTAAACTTCTATTTCTCCCTTTCAGATTCAAACTGAGAAATAATTTTCATGGAATCTGAGGATTGTTTTGGCAAAGAAAGAGGCCATTTATCCCCTCATACCTGCCTTGGTAATAGATTAAGTGCCAATCTACTGCCTTTTCATCATATCCCCATATCCCTATACATTATTACTATCCAAATAACCATTTACAGCCCTATTGAATGCCTCAATTGAAACCAGCTCCACTACATTCCCAGATAGTGCAGTCCACTCCCTAACTACTCACTCTGTGAAAATGCATTAATCTCACACCATCTTTGCTTCATTGGTATATTACTTTAAATCCATGCCATCTCATTCCTTTTCTCTTTTATTGTCAGGAACAGATTCCCCCATCAACTCTGTTCAGCTGGCTCATAATTTTGGAAACCGCTATTAAGTGTCCGATCAGCCTTCTATTCGCTAGGTAATGCAGTTCTAACTTCTTCAATCTGTCCTCTTTTGATTATCTCTTCATCAAATTGGGCTAACGATGGAGTATCGAGGTTTATTGGGTGGGGAGGAATGGTAGGAGCCAATATTCGTGATCTAATAGAGATTGAGATGGGGTGGTATGGTGGCACAGTGGTTAGCACTGCTGCCTCACAGTGCCAGGGACCCCGGTTCAATTTGTTTCTTCAGTGGGGATGCCAGCTTTGCTGAGCATTTCCTACACTTCACATTTCTATTGGAGCAAAAGAAAATTCTTCTGCTAATATGACAAAAGTCATCAGACTTCTTGTGAGTATCCAATTCACCTTCAGCAAGAAATCCAGCACTCAGTGCTTAAGATCCAGTTGAGTGGTTGGCACAAAATTAAACATTTTAAAGAAATGGGTGTTGTTAGGAAGCATTATTAAGGGTAGGTTGTGTTCAGAAACTTTATTGTTAGGTAGTGCTCACGTAAGGTAGTACTAGCAAGTCTGGAAACTGTTAGCTTCACTAGACAACAGTAAGCCATTATGTTACACTAAGAACAGACTGAAACACTGATGGCATAATGGGGCCACAGGGAGGGTGAACAGATAACAGGACATTGAAACCGTGTTAGATTGCACGTAGCTCATACTGAGGTAACTGAATCTTATCTCTTCTGGAACCAATACTATTAGAGAATACCGCTTCTTACCAAATAAGGATGTAGCACTGGGATGTGAGGGGCTAAAAGCTAGACAAAGAGAACAATAGCTCAGAACGCGCCTTCTCCAGTGAAGAGTAAATATCTCACTGTATTTTTGTGTACGTCTCTCTCATTAAACCAGCTTATATTTTGAATCAGATCCAGTGTCTCTCTCCTTCAAACGAACACGGGACGGTAGCCCCGTCCTAACAGTGTCCTTGGGTGTTCTTTATTGTTCAGAGCATTGACGTTTGGAGTTGGGAGGTCATGTTGTGGCTGTAGAGATCATTGGTTAGGCCACTTTTGGAATATTGTGTGCAATTCTGGTCACCCTGTTACGGGAAAGATGTTGTGAAACTTGAAAGGGTTCAGAAAAGATTTACAGCGATGTTGCCAGAGTTGAAGAGCTTGAGCTGCAGGGACAGGCTGAATAAACTGAGACTGTCTTTTCTGGGGTAGGGAATCCAGAACTAGAGGGCATAGGTTTTGAGTGGAGGGGAAAGATTTAAAGGGACCTAAGGAACAACATTTTCACACAAAAGGTCATGCATGTATGGAATGAGCTGCCAGAGAAAATCGTGAAGGCTGGTACAATCACAACATTTAAAAGGCATCTGGATGTGTATATGAATACGAAGAGGTTAGATGCATATAGGCCAAAGGCTCACAAGTAAGACTAGATTAATTTAGGATATCTGGTTAGCAAAGGCGAGTTAGACCGAAGTGTCTGTTTCCATGTTGTACATCTCTGTGACTGTCTGTGTGGAGTTTGCACATTCTCTCAGCTTGGGTTTGGTGTCCGAGTGGATTTTCTCTGAGTGCTCTGGTCTCCTTCCACAGTCCAAAGATGTGCAGGCTAGTGGATTAGCCATGCTAAATTGCCCATAGTGTGCATGGATGTGCAGGCCAGGTGGGTTAGCCATGGGAAATACAGGATTATAGAGTATGGGGGTGGGTCTGGGTGGGATGCTCTTCAGAGGTTGGTGTGACCTTGATGGGCCAAATGATCTTGTTTTCACAGTGTAGGGATTCTATGAGATGGCCATGCAATCTGCCCAGAACTGTGGATGCTGGAAATCTGAAACAAAAACTGAAATGGCTGGAGAAACTCAGCAGCTCTGACAGGATATGTGGAGAGAAAACAAATTTAACATTTTGAGTTCAGTGATTCTTCTTCAGAACTCATAGCACCTGGGATAAAATGACATTTATGTTAATGATGGGGTGGGGAAAAGGACAGTATGGAAAGCTGGAGCCAGAACCCTGACTATGTCGCTTCCTCTGACTATGTTTAGTGGGCGGCACGGTGGCACAGTGGTTAGCACTGCTGCCTCACAGCGCCTGAGACCAGGGTTCAATTCCCGACTCAGGCGGCTGACTGTATGGAGTTTGCACGTTCTCCCCGTGTCAGCGTGGGTTTCCTCCGGGTGCTCCGGTTTCCTCCCACAGTCCAAAGATGTGCGGGTCAGGTGAATTGGCCATGCTAAATTGCCCGTAGTGTTAGGTAAGGGGTAAATGTAGGGGTATGGGTGGGTTTCGCTTCGGTGGGTCGGTGTGGACTTGTTGGGCCGAAGGGCCTGTTTCCACACTGTAAGTCTAATCTAAAAAACCCAGAGAACCAGGCCCGAAACATCGATTCTCCTGCTCCTCAGATGTTGCCTGACCTGCTGTGCTTTTCCAGCACTACACTCTCAACTCTGATCTTCAGCGTCTGCAGTCCTCACTTTCTACTGGAAAAGGTCAGGCAGACAAGCCAGACGGGGCAGGACGGTGGCACAGTGGCTAGCACTGCTGCCTCACAGCGCCAGAGATCCGGGTTCACTTCCCGCATCAGACAACTGTCTGTGTGGAGTTTGCACATTCTCCCCGTGTCTGCGTGGGTTTCCTCCGGGTGCTCCGGTTTCCTCCCACAGTCCAAAAATGTGCAGGTCAGGTGAATTGGCAGTGCTGAATTGCCCATAGTGTTAGATGAACGGGTAAATGTAGGGGAATAGGTCTGGGTGGGTTACTCTTTGGAGGGTCAGTGTGGACTTGTTGGGCCGAAGGGCCTGTTTCCACACTGTAAGTAATCTAATCTAAAAGTGATAATGGGGACTATGAAGATGTGAAAATGGGTTAGGTCTGCAGAACGCAGCACATATCATGCCAAAACTTGGGGTGTGGGTACAAGTAAAAGAATTGGAAGGAGGTATTCAGGCTCTAAAATTATTCAACTCAATATCAAATCCTGAAGGCCACAGGGTTCCCAAGCAGAAAATGAGATGCTGTATCTCCAGCTTGTACTGAGCCTCATTGGAGCCCTGCAGCAGTCCTAAGACAGAGATGTTGGCCAAGGAACACTCTGATGGGCTGAAATGGCAGGCAACTGGAATTTTGGGGTCATTTTTACGGACAGAATATATGTGTTCTGCAAAATGGTCACCCACTTCATCTCCACAGGGTAAAGGAGACCACATTGTGAGCAGCAAACACAGTAAACAAGACTGAGTGACATATTGGTCAATCACATACTTCACTTAGAAGGTTTGGTGGATTGACCATGCTAAATTGCCGATAGTGTCCAGGGATGTGCAGGCCAGGTGGGTTAACCATGGGAAATATAGGGTTACAGGGATAGGGTAGGTCTGAGTGGGATACTCTGCAGAGAGTTGGTGTGGAATATGGTGGGATTCATGGCAGAATCAGATGAGAAATCTGATGACGCCCTTCTCAATGTCAGGAATACCTTACTCCATCTTTTATGCTTTTGGCAGGCAGCATGATGTTTTTCATGAGGCAACAGCAAGTTTTCCAATAAGGAGATTATTGTTTTTTTTAGATTACATTACAGTGTGGAAACAGGCCCTTTCGGCCCAACAAGTCCACACTGACCCGCCGAAGCGCAACCCACCCATACCCCTACATTTACCCCTTACCTAACACTATGGGCAATTTAGCATGGCCAATTCACCTGACCTGCACATCTTTGGACTGTGGGAGGAAACCGGAGCACCCGAAGGGTGCCCACGCAGACACGGGGGGAATGTGCAAACTCCACACAATCAGTCGCCTGAGGCGGGAATTGAAACCGGGTCTCAGGCGCTGTGAGGCAGCAGTGCTAACCACTGTGCCACCGCGCCGCCCATTGTTGTTAACTGCCTTGTTAATGGCACAAATCACCTCATTAATATTCAGCTTTATATCTTACCAACCACTCCAAACAAGCTGGATATCAAAGTTAGGCAGAATGGCCATGCTAAATGCCAGGAATGCGCAGCCTAGGTTGCTTCGCTGTGGGAAATGCAAGGATAGAGTAGGGAGGAGTGGGTCTGAGTTAGCTGCTCTTCGGAGGGTTGGGTGTTTCAATGGGCGAAATGGCGTGTTTCCACACTGTAGGGATTCGATGATTCTATAATTCCATGATCAAGAAAGATTGACATGGAAACCAGAGCAAGCAATTGGTGAATTCAGCTCGTCATTTGTTCTGAAACACCTCCAGGTTACATATTTCCAGTCTGCAGCTCTGGGCATGATCAAAGGGCTGCAACTGCACATATCCCTTGTCCATGGACAATGGCACCCAGCATGTGCCAACCCCTCATAACTATCATGGCACTTCTCTAATCCACATGAAGGTTGTTAAGGAAAATCAGGTTCACAATGCAGAGCGCACTAGTTGCCAGGCTGCCTGACAAGATCAACGCTGCTGCCCAGGCAGTAGGATTCAGGAACGTAGCTGTGTTCCCCAGGTGCAGGATGCCATCAAATTGTCTACTCATGGCACTGAGAGGGTGGTAACACCATGCTGCGGAATTCATCAACAGGAAGGGGATCCATTTGATCAATATTCAGGTGGTTGACTCTTAGCTGCATTTTGACATGGCGCAGCAAGTCCTCAGTTATATTCAAGAAGGCTTGCTCTCCATCCCCTCCTCAAGACGAATTAAGAATGGCCCGTAAGATTTCTGGCCTTGTCAGTGACACCCACATCCCACGTAGTTTTGTTTCTTGGACATGGGCATTGGTAAGGTCAGTATTTGTTTGCCCATTCAAATCTGCTGAGTAGCTCACTAGATTTCAAATTCAACCACCTTGCTGTGGGGGTTCAGAAGTCAAGTATAGGCCAGATGAATTAGAATTAGAAACTATTGCCATGTGCAGTCAGGTATGGAAGTACATGAGTCCAATGCAAAGTGTACAAAGGCACTATTCCTGGCGTCATAATGGTACCTCGGTACAAAATCTTAAACACAAAGTAGAAAAATAAAGAAATAAAGTTAAAAGTTCAAATTACATTCCTTCTTAGTATAAAGTAGAAAATAAAGAAATAAAAGTTAAAAATTAGTGAACCAGAGGGTTTTTACAACAATCTATGTTGCTCGTAGTCGCTAGCTTTCGATTCCAGATCTATTAATGATTTCTCTTGCTGCCATGCCCTCAATTTGAATTCTTGCTTTCATTAGCCTGGGCCTCTGAATTATTCACTACAGTGCCTGACAAAATGTACAACTTTAGCCTCATGGTTGCCACCTTGGTTCCTTTAAGAAGTTTCCTTGAAACCACAGCCAAGATGATGAACTCGCCACGTGGCAGAGCTGAGAGTGCAGTTACCCTGTGGCCTGACTCACACATCCGGCTCTCAAACCCTGAGGGAAAAGCTGAAAACAAATGCCAGCTTTGACTCACAATCAAAAGTCAGTGTTGTTATTGGAGAAGAGTGCAATGAAGACGTAAGAGAACAGAAATATGAACTGCTGCATTCAGAATCATTTTAACATCAAATAACCAACCCCATGTGAAATGCAGCTAGTTGTAAATAATTATCATCAACTTTAAGTATCCTGTTTCTAGTCACCTATTAAATATTTAATTGCATGAAATATTTCTACATGGGTCTATTAAAAGTTTTATTATTCATAGAAGAACAACTGCAATTATCATCAGAGTTTAAGTATCTTTTTTCTAGTCACTCATTAAATATTTAATTGCTGAAACTATTTCTACACGGATCTGTTAAAAGTTTCATTAATCACAGCAAAACACTGCAACGTCCAATTTGAGATTTATTTGGATTGTGAGTTGGAACTGACATTGGTTTTCAGGTTCGTCCTCAGGGAATTGAGAGTTGCTGACGCTGCTTAGGTCACAGAATAAGTTTATATTGCTATAAATGGGGATGAAAAGGATTGAAGGGGTGATTTTTCAGCTCACCTTGTGAAGGTGTTCTGGCTAAGTTTGTTAAAGGTAGGGTTAGAGGGTGGGATGCGGAGGGTCCGATGTGTGGAAGGGAGGACAATTTTGTCTTCTGTGTAATCCCAGAGAAACTTTTCAACGGGAGCAATGGGGGAAAATTACTTTGCCTTTTCTGAGAATGAGGGCAATCTCTCTCCTTAAGCTTCTGCCTGGGGAAAGATGGATGAGCAAAGTGAATGGAAATTCTGCACTGAAGAGAGAAGAAAGTTAATATCCTGATTGAGCATTGCTCTTATCTTCAACACACATGAACACACCGTCAGTAAGCCTGGTGAGATATTTTTGTGTTATTACAAATCCCATTGCCCTTTAAAACATCAGAAAAGGTTTTGACGTACTTTTTAACTTTCTGCATTCACAGGTAACATGTAGGAATAGTGAGGATGCTCCAATTGGTGTGCTGTAGTCCTGATTTTAACTTGGTGAAAGTCATGTGTTGTGGTATTTATAAAGACAGCATGAGGTCTGATCTACTTTCATTCCTGGTCTCCCTTACCAGAATTCCCATCCAAATCTGTTTGGACCATACAGGAATCTAATAGGTGGGAGTGGGATCTTATGCAGTAGAAAGATCCCACTGGGAACCCAAGGGAATAACTCCTTACTTTCAGAGATAAGAGGTGATTAATAGACAACTATAGTGTCAGAAGGGGAAGTGAAGCTCAGAGCATTGAGCGATTGAAGAGGAAAGGAACGAAGAATTTAACTTTACAAATATATAGATCTGCATTCATAAACTTATCAATCATTACCTGATCTTCTGGATGATTTGCACATAGAGTCATAGAGATGCACAGTATAGAAACAGACTCTTTGGTCCAACTCGTCCATACCGACCAGATATCCTAAATTAATCTAGTCCCATTTGGCAACATTTGTCCCATATCCCTCCAAACCCTTCCTATTCATATACCCATTCAGATGCCTTTTAAATGTTATAATTGTACTATCCTCCCCCACTGCCTCTGGCAGCTCATTCCATGCATGCACCATTCTTTGTGTGAAAAAGTTGCTCCTTAACTCCCTTTTAAATCTTTCCACTCTTACCTTAAACTTCTGCAATCTAGCTTCTTTAGATTAAATTAGATTTCCTACAGTATGAAAACAGGCCATTTGGCCCAACAAGTCCACACTGACCCTCCGAAGAGTAACCCACCCAGACCCATTCCCCTACATTTATCCCTGACTAATATATTCCTGAATACTATGGGCAATTTAGCATGGTCAGTTCACCTAACCTGCACATCGTTGGACTATGGGAGGAAACCAGAGCACCTGAAGGAAACCCATGCAGACACAGGGAGAACGTGCAAACTCCACACAGACAGTTGCCCAAGGCGGAAATCAAACCTGGGTCCCTGGTGCTGTGAGGCAGCAGTACTAACCACTGAGGCACTGTGCCACCTTGGTAAGTCTACTACTGTAGCAGGTTTGGACTCCACTACCTTGGGGAAGACACTTTGGCTATTCACTATATCTATGCCTCTCATGATTTTGTAAGTATCTCCTCAGCCTCAGAAGCTCCAGGGAAAATAACCCCAGTCTGTTCTGCCTCTCCCCTACAGCTCAAACCCTCCAACCCTGACATCATCCTTGTAAATCTTTCCGAACCCTTTCAAATTTCACCACATCTTTCCAACAGCAGGGAGATCAGAACTGAACACCATATTCCAAAACAGGCCTAACAATGTCCTGTACAGCCACAGCACAACCTTCCAACTCTTATACTCAATGCACTGACCAATAAAGGCAAGCATACCAAATGCGTTCTTCACTATCCTATCTACCTGTGACTCTAATTTCAAGAAACTATGAACTTGCACTCCAAGGTATCTTTGTTCAGCAACATTTAGAATATAGAACAAAGAACATTACAGCGCAGTACAGGCCTTTCAGCCTTCAAGGTTGCACGGACCTGTGAAACCAAACTGAAGTCCATCTCGCCTACACTCTTCCATTCTTATCCATATGCCTATCCAATGACCATTTAAATGCTCTTAAAGTCTACTACTGTTGCAGGCAGTGCGTTCCATGCCCCTACTATTCTCAGAGTAAAGAAACCACCTCTGACACCTGTCCTATATCTATCACCCTTCAATTTAAAGCTGTGTCCCTTCGTGCTAGCCATCACCATCTGAGGAAAAAGGCTTTTACTGTCCAACCTGCACCACTAGTAACTGAACTCCAGGATGAATATTTCCCATCATCCACCACCATTTGTCTTCTTTCAGCTGGCCAATTTCTTATCCAAACCATTAAATCACCCTCAATCCCGTGCCTCCGTATTTTGTGCAATAGCCTACAATGGAGAACCTTATCAAATGCCTTACTGAAATCCATATATACCACATCAACACCTTTACCTTCATCCACCTGTTTGGTCGCCATCTCAAAGAACTCAATAAGGTTTGTGAGGCACGACCTACACTTCACAAAACAGCATTGACTATCTCAAATCAACTTATTCCTTTCCAGATGATTATAAATCCTATCTCTTATCATCCTTTCCAACACTTTACTCACAACCGAAGTAAGGCTCACTGGTCTTTAATTTCCATGGTTGTCTCTACTCCCCTTCTTGAACACGGGAACAACATTTACCATTATATGTATAAGTCTTTACAACAAAGATATATGCACCACATACCATTCTTTAAAGTCATCATAAAAGATTTGTTCTTTTAACAATATTAGAATATTGACTTGGAAAAATATTTGTGAGAAATATCTGAGATGTCATCCTGTCAGATTATAGTTGTGCTTCTTATTTGTATAAAATGTGCTGATTTAATTTTGTGACTAACACAGCTGTGTAAAGTGCTTTGAGGCCTGTTCCAAATTGTTATTTGGAGAGAATCAGGCCTTCCAATCCTCCAATGTCCTATTTTAATCACGATACCTTAATAAAGAACAGGACTATTGAAGGAAAGCAGCAACAATATTAGGGATGTGCCAAAGAAAGGATCAGTCATTTTCTGACTTGAATCTGGTCAGTTCTGAAGGATACTGTTTTATGATCTGCATTCATTCTGATTCCTACATCTCCAGTGCTACTCTCACTTTCAGTTGAGTATATTCCTAAACACAACTTTTTATCTGTCGCTGGTTTCATCCAATTGGCCAAGCAATGTCATTGGATAAATTAAATGATGCATACTGTTTCCTTCAATTTTTCCATTGTCCACAGCAGGTTACACCGGAATATAAACTGTTGCGTGCAATTCTGGTCTCCTTCCTATCGGAAAGATATTGTGAAACTTGAAAGGGTTCAGAAAAGATTTACAAATATGCTGCCAGGGTGGGAGGATTTGAGCTACAGGGAGAGGCTGAATAGGCTGGGGATGTTTTCCCTGGAGCATCAGAGGCTGAGAAGTGACCTTATAGAAGGTTACAAAATTGAGGGGCATGGATAGGGTAAATAGACAGTCTTTTCTTTGGGGTGGGGGAGTCCATAACTAGAGGGCATAGGTTTAGAGTGAGAGGGGAAAGATATAAAAGAGACCTAAGGGGCAAAATCTTTGACACAGAGGGTTGTATGTGTATGGAATGAGCTGCCAGAGGAAGTGGTGGAGGCTGGTACAATTGCAACATTTAAAAAGCGTTTTGATGGCTATATGAATAGGAAGGGTTTGGAGGGATATTGGCCGGGTGCTGGCAGATGGGACTAGATTGGGTTGGGATATCTGGTAGGCATGGATGGGTTGGACCGAATGGGTCTGTTTCCATGCTGTACATCTCTATGACTCTATGACTCTAAGACATGCAGTGCCTGTTTTTAGAATATAACCAGCTTACTAACTTTTAATATGGCAGGCAAGAACTAATGACACATTTCCATCTGCAAATGCACTGCCCAATTATTGATGCAAGGAAAAACCCTGTAACGTCTGCAATCTGAATAGACATCATCCTTCAGCTCAGGGACAATAAGTTGGTGACAAAGACAATAATAAGTAGCTAGCCCACAACACCTGAAACAGTTGTTAACTCCTTTGCATATGGTGGGACCCCAATTGAGTCTAAAACCCCATTTCGAGATTGGTTCCCACTTCAGCACCTGATCCTGGAAAAGATATTCAAAATGAATCCTGTTCCTACATGAGTGTGCAATCGTAGTCAACATTTCAGTGCAATGTAGAGATAGAGTAATACATGACATTAACAGCACAAAAGCAGACCTTTCAATTCAACAAATCAGGTCTGGTGTGCTGCTCAACTTCCGACACTAATCTCCGTCTTCTGCTCAAACCTTACAGCCTTTAGTCATCCTCTTTTTCAAGCAAATATCTAATTTCCTTTTGGATAGAAAACAGACCTGCTTATAAAAAGGAACAGCCATATGAAAAACGTGCCACAGAAGGGATTAGCCATCTTCCTATGTGAATCTGGTTAGTCCAACGTACACTAGATTTTGTATTCTGCACTTCCAGCTGAATACAATTGTAAACACAACCTTCATTTGTTACTGATTTCAAGCAATTGGCCAAACAACAATCATTGAATACATTAACACTGCTGACAGTTTCTTAACATGGAAAAGTAAAGATTCAATTTAACCACCCAGATGGTGACAGATAGCTTCACCTCGAACAATTCTCACATTCTTTTTGTGAAGAGCGCTAAATTTGTATTCTGTATTCTCGCGCCAACCAACGAAATTTTCTAAGACTACCATCAGAGCTTCACCATTCTAAATTTAGCTCTCCAACTCCAATGAAAAGAAGCAAACTTCACAGCTGCGTTTAAAGTAATATGTTGCTTTTTAAAGAAAATAAACTCAAATAGAGATTATGTTAGCGTTTTTATTTGTTTTCATAAGCATTCTTGCATGCTCATCAAAGGCAAGGAATAATACTGCGAATGAGATTCTACTTTGACTCCCCCATGTTAGCATCAGTTCACAGGCAGGTACAATTTCACAAGAAAACGTATAAAGATTCTTCTGTTCTGATTCTGTTAGAAATAGCTCAACCATAAGCATAGTCGGTGCTTTTCATCATATACCATCCATCAATATCCACAGCAAACTCAGAACATGATTTGTAATTGGTGACAAAGACATTTTATGCAAAAGTTTTGTGATATGCGATAGGTCTGACTAGAAGCTGGATCAAGAACGTTCAACTCCACTTGCTTTCTGTGCACCTTTTTCGCAGCTGTAACTTTGTATTGCTCGCTCTGTTCAGTCACCCTGTGATTTTGTAGTCATGAGTTGGAGATGCCAGTGTTGGACTGGGGTGTACAAAGTTAAAAATCACACAACACCAGGTTATAGTCCAACAGGTTTAATTGGAAACACTAGCTTTTGGAGCGCCACTCCTTCACCAACCACCTGATGAAAGAGCAGCGCTCTGAAAGCTAGTGCTTCCAATAAAACCTGTTGCACTATAACCTGTTGCTGTGTGATTTTTAACTATGATTTTGTATGTTGTGATCTGCTGTACTGCATGCAATACAAAGCCTTTCACTGTGCTTGTGTACATGTGACAATAAATAAATCAAATCAAATCATCAGGTCTCCAACAGAGTTTAAACCCTCTGGATAAAGAAATGTTTTAAAGTGGTTGTTAATAGCTTTAGAGATGTCATACTTCTCAGAAGAAGAAATAGCTTATGACTAGCACAAATCGTCAACGTTAAATCGAGGTAGAATATAATTGGCGGCACGGTGGCACAATGGTTAGTACTGCTGCCTCACAGCGCCTGAGACCTGGGTTCAATTCCCGACTCAGGCGACTGACTGTGTGGAGTTTGCATGTTCTCCCCGTGTCTGCGTGGGTTTCCTCCCACAGTCCAAAGATGTGCGGGACAGGTGAATTGGCCATGCTAAATTGCCCGTAGTGTTAGGTAAGGGGTAAATGTAGGGGTAGGGGTGTGGGTGGGTTGCACTTGAGCGGGTTGGTGTGGACTTGTTGGGCCGAAGGGCCTGTTTCCACACTGTAAGTAATCTAATCTAAATTTCTCCACAGTACAATAAACAGATAAAGCTTCAATGCAACAAAACAGGAAAGTATGGTACTACTTGCCTTTGATGCCTATGTTGCTGTAAATATTATGTGTAAGTTCTTGCCATGTAAATATAAATTAACAGTTTATCAATAAGTGATTCTTTATGCTCAAGTGTATTTAACATTTATGCCTCCACATTTATGCTAAGTATGTACAAACTGTGGCTAAATACTCCAGAGCATATTCTTCTGCAACATGATGAAGAGCTCAGATCTTAAATATAAACCTTTAATCCTGAAGATCCCATCATGGGAAGGGGTTAAAGCTTTCTCCTAAATGATTGAGGGAAAATTATCTGCCGATTGTCAACATAAATGACTGCCAATGGTGTTATAAAAATATTTGTATACAACTAGTTCCATGAAAGTGCTTATTGAGGGGACAACTGAAATATAAATACCAGATGTACAGTTGCATGGAATGTACAGAATTTTCTCGAAATGGAATTAAAACATATAAAATGTACATTTGTAATCTTGCTTATTATATTCTACCTCGGTTAATGATTCTCACCTTACAACTACCTACAAAATTAACAAGAGCTGAAAATGTGTTGCTGGTTAAAGCACAGCAGCTCAGGCAGCATCCAAGGAAAAGGAAATTCGACGTTTCGGGCCAGAGCCCTTCATCAGTTTCCTGGCCCGAAACGTCAAATTTCCTGTTCCTTGGATGCTGCCTGACCTGCTGTGCTTTAACCAGCAACACATTTTCAGCTCTGATCTCCAGCATCTGCAGACCTCACTTTTTACTGCAAAATTAACAAGTCAATTTCTTCCCAGAATATCCAGCAAAACCAAATCTCAGGACTCACCTACAAAATAAGATTTCAAAATTTGCCTGAATATTGAGCTGGAAGCAACAGTGTGTTCTCCAGCCTCAACACCTTCCCCGGTTTCTCATCCTCTGACTCTGCTCCAACCTGGTCTGAAAATCCCCCAACCTGTACAATGCCCTTGTTTCATATGAGACATTAAACCAAGGCCATATCTGCCCTCTCAGGTAAAAGATGTCATTATCTCCATAACAGTAGGGCAGATGTCACTGGCATCTTGACCAATATTTATCCATCAAACAGCATCACTAAGACAGATTATTTGCTCAGTATTACATTGTTGCCCGTGAAAGCTTGTTGTGCACAAATTGGCTGCCTTGCTTCTTACGTTAGAACAGTGACTCCACCTCAAAGAATGCAACACTGGTTGTAAAGCACTATGGCATGTAAAAGGTTTAGAGAGATATGGGCCAAATGCTGGCAAATGGGACTAGATTAATTTAGCACATCTGATTGGCATGGATGAGTTGGACCAAAGGGTCTGTTTCTGTGCTGCACACCTTTATCACTCCATGACAACTTCAAGTATTTTTTTGATTTTCTTCCCCTTCCATATCTAAACTTTAAACCCTGCTTAGGGCTACAGTGATATTCATTTTGCCCCAGTCTTGGTTTACTCTGCACTATTTTGCTACTTGTGCATAGTCATCTCCTTTGAAATAAGGCTACGTAATTGAGTAGGAATGTTCCCTGCACCCATGCCCAAAAATGGGCACAGCCAGAATGTTTAACCCAATGTTCTATCTCAAGTTCCTTATTTAGCAGTGGATAAGACAAACTAATGCATATCAATGTCTGCAGTGTTAAACCATGTTAGAGTCAATAACATGATAAGACTGAGGAGGAACTTCATCACCCCAAAGGGTTGTGAATCTGTGAAATTCCCTGTCCAGTGAAGCAGTTGAGGTTACCTCGTTGAATGTTTTTAAGGCAAAGATACATAGACTTTCAAACAGTAAAGGAATTAAGGGTTATGTTGAGCGGGTGGGTAAGTGGAGCTGAGTACATGAAAAAATTAGCCATGATCTAATTGAATGGCGGAGTGGGTTCAATGGACCAGATTGCTTACTCCTGCTCCTAGTTCTTATGTTTTATGTTCCTATAAGAACATGACAAATATCCTAATGCAGTCTTTGTGTATAAACATACTAAAACATCTTTGTGGGTGGCACAGTGGCACAATAGTTAGCACTGCTGTCTCACAGTGCTAGAGACCCGGGTTCAATTCCCACCTCAGGCGACAGACTGTGTGGAATTTGCACGTTCTCCCTGTGTCTGCGTGGGTTTCCTCCGGGTGCTCCGGTTTCTTCCCACAATCCAAAGATGTGCGGGTCAGGTGAATTGGCCATGCTTAATTACCCGTAGTGTTAGGTAAGGGGCAAATGTAGGGAAATGGGTGGGTTGCGCTTTGGCGGGTCGGTGTGGACTTGTTGGGCCGAAAGGCCTGTTTCCACACTGTAAGTAATCTAAACTAAAACATTGCAGTTTATTTGTGCGCCTGACACAGATGCTAGAAACATCTATTACTTGTAAAGCGAAGTATCAGTTTGACGTAGTCATCTGTACACCAAATCGGAAATGCACCTTATCCTTTTGATGAAAGCACAACTTTCTCTGCGTTACTTATCACTTGCACTTTCAAATTGCATTTTTCGGTATGTTAAAGAATGTAGGTAAGATCATTTTTCTTCTTTCAGAATCCTCTAAATTTAGTCTAACTCACTGCTGTCAGTGAAATTCTAGCTGCAGAGACTGAGGAAAGAGCTGAGAGAGACTCTCATGACATTTGCTGGTCTGTGGGTAAATGTCAATCCAGTTATTGTAACAAGCAGCTTTCTGTCAGGAAAAAGAGAGTACAGCCAGCCCAGGTAAAAACAAGGCATTGACTTCAGTTGAATTTAGTCTTTGATTTCAAGATGCCTGGTTGGAGCCAAGAAAGAAACATTTTTTGATGTAAAACAGAATGGATACTGCATACCATTAAATTTATTTCTCAGGGTTTGAATCGAGCCCAGAAGAATGGGAATACCATTTCTCAGCTGTGTGTGAAATGAACTTTGTCATTTTCAAGGTATATTCTAGAAGATGTGAGTCATACCAGTCACATCTATATATCAGTTTTGACCACACTATGCTTCCTCACTTTGATTCTAACATCAATTATACAAAGCTTATGGAGGGCTGGGAGGAATATATTTTTTCCCCCAGTAGAAACATTGTTTACAACTTTAAAACTAAGTCTGCCCCACCATTATAATATGTTTGGAAGGCCTTATACCTACCTACCAATCAAAAGCATGGGAATCAAACATGTGTTTCCACATGTACAGCACAATTTGAAACTCAATCTTTTTGCTTGCATTATCATTTCATTGCTCTGCTATGAAGTATCTGAATCTCCCTGAGGGAATGTGTTTCAATCGTGCAGAAACAACCTTAACCTTTTTCTCAATGTCATCTCTGATGGCATTCCTGCAAGATTCTCCAATGATGTTCACTTTTGGGTCACAGATTGTGAATAGGATGGACAAGGGTACAACCCGGTCTGAATTTGCTCAGCCATTCGGGTATGATCTCCCAGTGAGACTTGGAGGAAAAGGCCTGACCCGAGACCATGCTCTGATTTCTAATTCATCCTGCAGAGAGTGCACCTGCAACAGTAAATTAACATATAGGGGCACAAAGGAGTGTTGTTTGCAGGACCATCGGCTGGATTGTTGATAATGGGGAAGCCCACTTTTCACATCTCAATGGTCAACAGTTTACATTGGAAGATGATACTTTTCAGTTTACTGGCGTCCATTAGGGCATCGATTTGAAAATGGTTGAGAGCATGGAAAGCCCCATGAAGATTGATGCACATTTTAGAGAGAGATTTAGATAGGTTAAGTGAGCGGGCAAGGGTCTGGCAGATGGAGTAAATGTGGTAAATGTGAGGTTATCCACTTTGGAAATAAAAATAGTAAGTCAGTGTATTATTTAAATGGTGAACGATTGCAGCATGCTGTTGTGCAGAGAGACTTAGGAGTGCTGGTACATGAATCGCTAAAAGTTGATGTGCAGGTGCAACAGGTAATCAGGAAGGCAAACAGAATATTGGCTTTCATTGCTGGAGGGATTGAATTTAAGTGCAGGGAGGTTCTGCTGCAATTGTACAAGGTTTTGTTGCGGCTGCACCTGGAGGATTATGGGCAGTTCTGGGTCTCCTTTCTTGAAGAAGGATACACTGGCTTTGGAGGCGGTGCAGAGGAAGTTCACCAGGTTGATTCTGGGATGAGGGGGTTACCCTATGAGGAGAGGTTGAGCCACCTGTGACTGTACTCACTAGAATTTAAAAGAGTGAGAGGGGATCTTATAGAAACATATAACATCATGAAGAGGATAGATAACACAGAAGCAAGCAAGTTGTTTCCACTGGTGGGTGAGACAAGGACTAGGGGCCTCAAGATGAGGAGGAACTGCTTTTCCCAGAGAGTAGTGAATCTATGGAATTCTCTGCCCAAGGAAACAGCCAAGGCAACTTCATTAAATATATTCAGGACACAGTTGGATAGGTTTCTGCATGCTAGAGGAATGAAGAGTTATGGGGATAACGCAGGTAGGAGAAGCTGAGATGGTGGATAGATCAGCCATGATCTTAATGAATGGTGGAGCAGGCTCGACGGGCCAAATGGCCTACTCCTGCTTCGATTATTATGAAACTGTAAATATATTTAATATGCTAGTTACTTTTAAAGTGCTTCTGAATTTGGTTCTTTGGGAAGGGCGACTGATTAATTCCCCATGATGACAGCTGGGTTTTGGAGAATATGACAACTTGGGTTTGGTGTGTTCAGTTATGTCTAACAACAAATGTGTGATATACCTTTATAGGGACATGGTTCAAGCGATGACACCTACAGTCCTTGAACACATAAAAAAAGGTGGTGGGTGGAGACACTCTTCAATCTCATGGATAGGCTTCTCGTTCTTCTGCTCATTGTGACTTTCACATGGGAAATTAATGTCCACTTAAAGGCCTTTTCCCACTGCTGCAGGGGGTGGGAAACTTGACAAGATACAAGATTGGAAGTGCTGTACGATTACTTTTAAGTTGTCCCATCACCCTCAGTTCTGACATCATTGAAGAAAGGCAATTTTGCATAAAAGAGCACATTTACGAATACATTGAGTTCAAGATGAGAGAAAATCAGTTCTGCACTCTTGTGTGTCAAAATTAGAGGGCATAATTCTAAGGTGAAAGGACAAAGATTTAAAAGGGACCCGAGGGGCAACTTTTTCACACACACGGTGGTTCATATGTGGAATGAACTGCCAGAGGAAGTGATGGATGCAGTTAAAGTTACAACATTTAAAATGCATTCGGACAGCTCCATGAATAGAAGAGGTATAAAGGGAAATGGGCCAAGCGGGAAACTTGGCTTGGACGCGTTAGGCCAAAGGTTCTGTTTTCATGCTGTGTGACTCTATGACTGTACAACCATCAGAGGGAAACGCAATCAGCAAACCCCTATCAGGATTAATTGCAAGCTGCTGGAAGGGGTTACTGAAAGACACTCAGTGCCAGATGGGGGGGACACAGATTCAAGAAGTAGAGGTGAGGGGGAGTTGCTGACACAACCCTAGTCAGAGACAAAAACAGCTGCAGATGCTGGAATCCAAGGTGGACAAGCAGGAGGCTGAAAGAACACAGCAAAGTCGGGCAGCATCAGGAGGTGCAGAAGTTGACATTTCTGGTATAACTGTTCTTCAGGAATGACCCTGCTGCTATCCAACACTCAATCACCTTTCACTTCATATCACTCACTGATTTGGAGCCACTGGCAGTGACTGCTCCTGCTGACATTTTCTTCCACATACAGCAGCCAGCCTCTGAGTAGCTGACAGCTCTTTGAGAATGGGATCACCTCAATTCTGGGCAGGACCAACCAGTGGATGAGAGCCCCATGGCATGTTTTTTTTTAACATAAATATTTCCTAATCAACTTGTTCAGCAATGTTAACACACATCTCCGGAGCATGGGGGAGGGGAGCTTCTGGGTCAAAGGCAGGGATACAACCACTGCACCACAGTAGCCCTTACACTTTAAAATATGCAAAGGCGATAATCACTCCATTAATGGCTGTGCACAAAATGACAACACCTGGATACATATTTAACAGAGGCATTAGTTATAACACACAGAACAAATTAACCCTAATACAAGGTTATTAATCTTTTAGAATTAGGGAGTGGAAATTCTGTGCACAGATGTGAATTGAATACAGAACATGGACTGTGGAGGCATCTGAGTATCATTAGTGAAGTGAATTGATAAAGGAAATTAAGAACAAGCATTAATGGATTTGAGATTAACAGCCTTCCTCAGCTGGAAACAAAGAAGATAAAATGAGAAGTGACCTTCTAACAGTATACAATTATGATTTGAATGGAGTTGTCCTTTAAGACTGCTAGCTGCGATTTATAGATTCATTCAATATGCTCAATGAAGTATATTCGTCTCTTCTAAAACTCATACTTTCATCACTCTTATTAATCTAACAGTCAAGGAAAGATATGATCAGCAAGGGAGTTTTAAAAATCATCAACAATAAATGTTTTAAGTTAAGTCATGGGCACTCTTTCAACTGAATTTTGATAAGATGCTTGTCCAACAGCTTACCAGATATCTGTTGGGTTATGCACGTTTCTTCAAAGGAAAATTTAAGAAAATGAAACAGCCAATACTCGAGTACTTTAAATGAATCACATTGCACATGATGTCAGATAAGTGGGCGGCACGGTGGCACAGTGGTTAGCACTGCTGCCTCAATTCTCGACTCAGGTGACTGACTGTGGAGTTTGCACATTCTCCCCATGTCTGCGTGGGTTTCCTCCGGATGGTCTGGTTTCCTCCCACATTCCAAAGATGTGCAGGTCAGGTGAATTGCCAAGCTAAATTGCCCGTAGTGTTGGGTAAATGTAGGGGAATGGGTGGGTTGCGCTTCGGCGGGTCGGTGTGGACTTGTTGGGCCGAAGGGCCTGTTTCCACACTGTAAGTAATCTAATCTAATCTAATAAGTACTGTAAAGGGATTTGCTTCTTTCCACATTTGCAATGCCTTCCTTTTAAATAACCTGAATACCCTACCTCTTTGAGGAAGCTTCTGGCTCCCAATAAATGGAGATGCTAGGGTGAGACTGGAGTGGACAAGGTCAGATGTCACATGACACCAGGTTATAGTCCAACAGGTTTATTTGAGATCATAAACTTTTGGAGCACTGCACCTTTGTCAACTGACGGTGATTTCAAATAAATGTGTTGGACTACAACCTGGTGTCATGTGGTTCCTGACCTTATCTCCAATATAGTTCAATATGAAAGCAGGAGCAAATTACTGCAGATGCTGGGATCTTTACTGAAAACAAAAAGTGCTGGAAATCTAAGTGGGTCAGGCAACATCCATGGAGACAGAGCAAGCTAATGTTTTGAGTCCATTTGACTCCTCATCAGAGCTGAAGTGAAGTGTGGAGGGGGTAGTGTTTATCCAATAGTGGGGGTGGGACTTGTGGTGGAGTGCTCGGGGAGAAAGGGTGTTGATAGTGCAGATTAAGTGATCAGTGTAAATTGTGTCTGTCAACATTCTTGTGAAGCACCTTTGAACACTTTGCTACATTAAAGGTGCTGCATTAATGCTAAGATGGGTTAAATGGCCTAATCCTCTACTGTATGATTCTTTGATTAAAACATTTTGTTATTGCCTCACAGTTCAGCTGTTCTTGGTTATGTGTAGCAACTCAAACTCAACAACATAATGTAAATTAATACTTTAATGAGTTGAAAACTAATGCAAAATTTAACAAAAAGTGTAAATTGCTATAAGATTTGAAATAGGTCAGGGTTTTTCAGTTTTGGGTCATGCTTTCAAGTGGAATCACAAGTTAAAATTTTGGGATGGTGAGATCCAAGGATATGGAGTTTGGACCAAATTACAACAGTCATATTCCTGCTCATGTTCCTTGCTCTCACCATTTTACTGACAGGTTGTGACAATTTTCAGTGTTACAGTGAAAAAGTAATTGGGAACTACTGCAGTAGATGCTGTGGCTGCAATGGGAGGACTAGTGGGTGGAAAGTCATTGACAGCACAGGTGAGCAGATTACTCACACTTATGTGTTTAGAACTAGTGACGCTGGTTGAAATTTTGTGTGCAATTTAATAATTCATACAAGTCTATGATAGATTTCATAGGTCATAGAGTTTTGCAATCATAGGGTCCTACAGCATGGAGACAAGCCCTTTGGTCCAAACTGGTCGATGCTGACCAAAATGTCCACCTATGCTAACCCCATTTCCCTGCACTTGGTCCATATCCTTCTAATCCTTTGCTATCCATGTATTTGTCCAAACGCCTTTTAAATGTTGCTATGTACCGCCTCAACCACTTCCTCTGGCAGCTCATTCCATATGCATTACAGCCTCTGTGTAAAAATGTTACCCCTCAGGTTCTCTTTTATTCCTCCCTCTCTAACATTAAACTGATGGCTTCTGGTCTGTGATTGCCCAACCCTGGGAAAAAAACTGAGTGCATTCACTCTATCCATGCCTCTCATGATCTTACACACTTTTATAAGATCCCCCTCAGTCTCCTCCAATCTAAAGAAAAATGTCCTAGCTTGTCCAACCTCTCCCTATAAGTCAGGCTGTTGAGTCCTGATGCTGGATTAGTGGTGCTGGAAGAGCACAGCAGTTCAGGCAGCATCCAAGGAGCAGTGAAATCGACGTTTTGGGCAAAAGCCCTTCATCAGGAATAAAAGCAGAGAGCCTGAAGGGTGGAGAGATAAGCGAGAGGAGGGTGGGGGTGGGGAGAAAGTAGCATAGAGTACAATAGGTGAGTGGGGGAGGGGATAAAGGTGATAGGTCAGGGAAGAGGGTGGAGTGGATAGGCGGAAATGAAGATAGGCAGGTAGGAGGAAATGACCTGTTGAGTCCTGACAACATCCTGGTAAATTTCTTCTGCACTCTTTCCAATTTAATAATATCCTTCCTATAACAAGACTACCAAAACTGAACACAATACTCCAAGCGCGACCTCACCAACATCCTGTATAACTGCAACACAACTTCCCAACTTCTATACTCATTGCCCTGACTGATGAAGGCCAGTGTGCCAAAAGCCTCCTTCACTGCCCTGTCTACCTGGGACTCCACTTTAAGAAACTGTGCACCTGAACTGCAAGGTCCCTCTGTTCCCCTGCACTCCTTAAGAGCCTACTATTCAACATGAAATTCCTCATCATGGAGAAAGTGGATGCTGGAAATCTGAGTCGAAAAGTGTGGTGCTGGAAACACATAGCAGGTCAGGCAGCATCTGAGGAGCAGGGGAGTTGGCATTTCAGGCATAAACCCTTCATCCTAATGATTTGATTTTCCAAAATGCAACACCTCAGTTATCTATTTTAAACGCCATTTGCCATTTCTCAAACCACTTCCCCAACTGATGAAAGTTCTGCTATAATTTCTGATAACCTTCTTCACTGTCCACGATACCACCTATTTTAGTGTCATCTGAAAACTTATTAATCATGGCTTGTACATTCTCATTCAAATCATTGATACGGATAATAAACAGCAATGGGCTCAGCACTGAGCCCTGAGGCACTCCACTAGTCAGAGGACTCCAGTCAGACAAGCATCCTTTTACTATTACCCTCTGCTTCCTACCATCAAGTCAATTGTGTATCTAATTTGCCAGATCCCACTAGATTCCATGCAATTTAACCCTCCAGAGTAGCCTACCATGTGGATCCTTATCAAAGGCCTTACTGAAATCCATATAGATTACATCTACCACCCTGCCCTCGTCAACTTTGGTGGTCAAGATATAAGATTCAAGGAAAGAGAAAGTAGTTAACTGAATGAAAACATTTAAGAAAATAAACAGAAACATAATATTTAAAGAGACATTTATAATTGTTAAATCTTGCAAGTTATTACAGAAAAGTAAATTGATGCCTAACTTTTGTTAATAATTTCAATGTTAATTACAATTTTTCTAACATCAGATACATCATTATTTTGGAGGTAACTCATAAGACCAGATAATATTGAAACAGAAAACAGAAATTGCTGGAGAAACTCAGCAGGTCTGGCATCACCTGTGGGGGGAAAGCAAAGTTAATTATTCAGGACCAGTGATCCTTTATCAGAATTGATTGTAGCTCAGAAAAAAGTTTGATAAAAATGCTGATGGAGGTGGGGGCTGATAGAAAGGACAACATTTGGACAGACAAACAAATGGGTAAAGTAACTGTAAATGGGGACCATTACTGGCTGACAATAGGTTGGGTCTGGTGGCAATCCATGTGATGACAAGGCCTGGTGTGTGTGAGTTGGAGTAAGGACATGGGAGAAGGTGCTCAGGCCTTAAAATTATTGAACTCAATGTTGAGCGTTGAAGGCAGAAAATGAGAAGCTGTTTTTCCAGCTTGTGCTGAGCTTTACTAGAATTCTGCAACAAGCCTAAGACTGAGATGTTGACCAGGGAACACAATGGTTTGTTAAAGTGACAGGCAACCAGAAGCTCAGGGTCACTTTTGTGGAGAGGACATAGGTGTTCTGCAAAGTTCTGCCAACACCCAGTCTGTGTTTCAGCTCCCCAGTGTAGAGGTCTCCACTTGAGGACCCTGCAGCCTTCAGGATTCAATACCAAGTTCAATATTTTTGGGGCCTTTGCACCTTCTCCTATAGCTTTACCCCAAACTTCACATACCAGGCCTTGTTATCACATGTGAGTTGTTGGAGCTGTACCCATTCAGGCAAGTGGGGAATATTCCATCACACTCCTGATTTGTGCCTTGTAGATTGTGGAAAGGCATTGAGGGGTCAGAAGGCAAGTTAGGCATTGCAGGGACTCCAGCCTCTGACTTGTTCTGGTAACCAGAATATTTTTTATGGTTAGTCCAATTGAGTTCTGGTCAATGGCAACTTCCAGGTTGTTGATAGTGGGAGATTCAGTGATGGCAATGCCATTTAATGTCAAGGGGTGATGGTTAGATTGTCTCTTACTGGAGTTGGCCATTGCTTGGCATTTCTGTGGTGCAACCATTGGTTGCAGTTTGAGAGCCCAAGATGGAAAATTGCCCAGATCGTGTTGCATTGGACATTGACTGCTTCAATATCTGAGGAGTCACAAATGATGCTGAACATTGTGCAATTATCAGCAAACACCCTCTCTTTTGACCGTTTGATGGAGGAAAGATAATTGATGAAGCAACTGAAGATGGTTGGGCCAAGGATGGTACTCTGAAGGACTCTTGCAGACATGTCCTGGAACTGAGATGACTGACCTCCAACAACCATAACCATGTCCATTTATGTCCAGTGTGACTCCAATGAGTGGAGAGTTTTACCCCTATTACCCATTGATTCCAGTTTCGCTAGGGCTCCTTGAATCCACTCTCAGTCGAATGTGACTTTGATGCTATGGGCTGTCACCCTCACCTCACCTCTGGCATTCAGCCATTTTGAACCATGTTTGTAATGAGGTCAGGAGCTGAGTGGGTCTAGAGGAGCACAAACTGGCCGTCACTGAGTAGGTGCTGCTTGATAGCACTCTTGATGACATCGCCCATCACTTTACTGATGATTGATAGGAGACTGATGGGACAGTAATTAGCTGGGTTGGATTTGTCCTGCTTTTTGTGTACTGAACATATCTGGGCAATTTTCCACATTGTCGGGTAAATGTCAGTGTTGCAACTGTACTGGAAGAGCTTGGTTATTTCTGTGCAGCAAGTTCTGGAGCACAAGTTTGAAGAGTGCTTCAGGGCAGATAAAGGAATGAGATGAGCTGGGTATGAGCATTGTACAGACAAAGTGTAATCTTTAGTCTCTTGCTTGAGTTGAAAGAGAGCTGGAGGGAAAAATGCCAGTTTTACATGATTGAATTAAAGACAGAAGACCTGGATGTGACATGAGTAATTTTTTTCTTGGACTAAAATAAAGCTGTAAAGAGGTTAAATAGGGACAAGACTGACAATTGCATAAAGGTTTCAGTTTTTATAATATCATTGAGACAATTAAAAGTGTAACCCTTGGGTCTCACAGTTTAAAATAATGTGGAGATGAATGAAAGAAATGATAAAACACTGATTCAATTGATTCAGTTTTAGTTGAGTATTTATGAAAGCACAATCAAATTGAAAGGAATAATTTGAGGGTGGAACAATGGCTCTGTGTTAACATTATTGTCCTACAGCACTAGAGACCTGGGTTCAATTCCACTATCTGTGTGGAGTTTGCACATTCTCCCTGTCTCTCCAGGTGCTCTGGTATCTGCTCACAATCCAAAGATGTGCAGGTTAGGTAAATTGGCAATGCTAATTTGCCTATAGTGTCTAGAGATGTGCATGCTAGGTGGAATAGCCATGGGAAATGCAAGATTATAGGGTAGGGGGCAGGTCTGACTGAAATGCTACTAGGAGAGTTGGTGAAGACTCAATGGGCAAAATAGCCTGCTTCCAAACTGTTAGGATTCTATGAATTAATGGTTTGTTTTCCATATGTGGACTCTTGTCCCATGTTACTCCTGTCTCCATCAGTTTTCTGTGTGTTATAGCTCTGTGATATTTGAAACAGTTGAACAAATTAACTTGAGAATGTTATAATCTTATATACTTGCCAGGTCATAATTTATCCAGCTACGTAAAATTAATATGCAAACAATAAATGTAATCAAGTTATGCATATGGAATGCATATTAACTTGCCAAATTATTTGTGCTGTTGTGAAGGATTGGTTTAAGAAGGGTTGCTCTATATGGCACTTCAGTCCATCTTTCCCAGCTGAAGGTGGCAACTCAGAGGAAGAGCAAACAGAATTTATCCTCTATAGAAATTGCTGATTTAATTAAAACACTGGCTGTCCACTTTTTCAAGGTGAATTCAAATCCTGTCTGACTCATTGGGTGGAAATCTCTTTCGTCTGGCCCTATTCAGTCTCAACTCAGTTCCATAACTCAAAACTGCTTATGTCATTACAGAGTTGGAGATGTCACAAAGAAGCTTCCAGAATGAATGCATTTCCCTTTCTAATCCAGTCACAGTTCTGTGGTAGAAGATTAAAAATCACACAACACCAGGTTATAGTCCAACAGGTTTAATTAGAAGCACTAGCTTTTGGAGCACTGATCCTTCAACACCCTGGAATCAAATAGCACCGAATATTGGACAGTTGGATACTGTGGTAGTTGCAAGTTCACTTGTTATCATCCTCTCAAGACTAATTCCATACCCTATACCTCTGAGTGACACCCATTTTTGAGTATTTCATTAATTTTTATTTTATTCCAATTAGACTTATTTCATCAGTTGGTGATAACTTTTTGTTTTACACACACACTGTACGTTTTCAGTCTGAGTTTTCTCTGGAAAGGTTGACTTGCATGGGATCTCCCTAGGTCACCAGACTGATGCACAAGTGTACTACTTTTGTTATACATTAATAAATCATGAATGTTTCAATGATAATGCCTATAAAAAGTTAGAATCACAAGGTCTTGCTGTAGAGAAATTACTTTCGCATTCAGTTGGCATTGCAATGAACAATCAATTATTTGCAACTAAACAGAGATATTAGATTTCTGGAAAGACACATTTGGATCAAGTGTTTTCACTATTGCTAATTGATGAGAATATCTTCACTGGCTGACACCACTAACAATTGAGCAATAATTGTCAGGTGGTATTACAAAGCACAGGCAATAAGTAGGCACATACATTTCTCATTTTAAAATTCTGGCAGTCTCAGAGGTTAGAGAATAACCTGAAAATTATTCTCACTGACGTTAGAGAAATGTCTTAGCAACCAAAACCTTTATACACTGTTCCCCCATCACTCCTCCAACTCATTAAGCCACAACCGCTGGCAGATCTTCTGGAATATTGAACTTCCTATTTATTCCTGTTCTAAACATATATCCTTTCAACTTTTCAATGACAAACTTTCAAGTTTATGTCAGGACGATATCTCCAGCAGTTTCTTCTTGGCCAGTCACCTGTTCCGTTAGTTAATATATTCCAGCATGTGCTGTTTGATATTTCAGATTTCACCTGAAATGTTAATCAATCCATAATTATTAGCATCAATTTCTCCCCCTTGTTAAACTAAATTTAGATAATACTGATGTGCAACAGTTATTAGCATATTAAATAGAGAATTAGATGCATTTGCATAAATGTCACAAACTTCCTACATTATCTCACATCTGTCAGGCTCACCGCTGTGGCAAATCAATGCTGGAAAGGCCAATGCCAGATGATTACTGAAAATATTCGCAATTATTTCTCTTTGAAATATAAATACCAAGCCTTCCGAACTGAACTTGGAGCCAGCAGTCTCTTCCAGGGATTTGAGGGGAAGCTGCATGGATATTAGACGAGGTGAATAAGTACATTCATAAAATCCTTGACCTTCAGACCTTTTAATTTTCCTCCAGGAATCCTGAAGCAAAAAGTCTGTCCTAAATCATCCCATAAATATTTGGACAGAAAATATCAGGGGAGACAGGAGTGCAGTGATAATATCACTGAATGAAGAATTTAAATATTCAGGCTAGCAGTCTCGAGCTATGGGTTCAGATCGCACCATAGCAGTTGGTGGAATTGAAATTAAATATCAGGAATCTAAGGCTAATTTCAGAAACGGTGACTATGAAACTACTATTAATTGTTGTAAAAACCCATCTGATTCATTGATGTCCTTAGTGTCATGGTCATTTTTCTTCCTTTCATTTGTCTGTGATCAAATATATTAGTATATGTGTACTTTCTTATCCTCAATGACTAAGTCAGGTTTAACTGCACAGCAGCCAGCTTCTGCATATTAAACATTAGGACCATCGTGTCCCAAAGGTTAACAAAAAACAGGGTGTCTCACTCACACAACTTTGGCACACCATCACAAACACATAAAAATTAAATTCAAAAGTATATGAAATGATAGTTATAAAAATGAAAGTTTTATTGCAGACTTGATGTTTCCCAATGGAGTTGTCACTTTGGCTGAAGTGGAGGTCTTGAAATGCAGAGTTTTCCCAGTAGCTGCAATTGGTCCTATAATTAATCTGCCCAGTGGTGAAACTCTTGACAACTTAATGCTGAAATAGGTTAGAGGAGAGGGGATACTTTTTTATCTTTCAAGGGACTGTGGTTAGTCAACTTGGCTGCTTAATTGACTGCAGTGATCGGGTTACTTTGCTTGTCAGAATCCTCACCACCTTCCTCCCATTCCCCACCCCACCCGACCACCACCACCTCCCCACCCCATCTCTCTCACTCTCTCTCTCCCTGTGGGATTATGTTTGTGAGCACTTGGAATTTTTCTGCAACGATTTTAACATAAGGAGCAAAGATGGCCACCTTGACCATGTGACCTTCTAACAAGTGTTGAATCATGGTCCAATAAGTTCAATAAGTTATTGCAGCAATTCAAAGATCAATTTGGACAGGTACGTTTGGAGGGATACGGACCAAATACAGGCAAATGGGACTAGTTAAGTTTAGGAAATCTGGTCAGCATGGATGAGTTGGATTGAATAACCTGTTTCTGTGCTATTTAGCTCTATGATTCTGTAACTCTATCCATCTGTAATCATTCTGTAACCTGTACCTTTAAGTGGCAGGAAACATTTGTTTTCGACAAAGCAAGTTGGCATTTTTACAATGAATATGTCGAAGGAGGTAGTTTATCTTCTAACCAGAACCACAGTGGTTCATAATTAAATCAAAGGTTAACTTTGTCCTCTTGAGAAATAAGATAATTCCATCCTTAAAACCATTTGATTTTTCCTCAGAAAGATCTTGAGTTTCAATCTTTTCAAAAATGTAGCCTGTGATCTTTAGCTTTAATGATTTAATACATCAGCATTCAAATACCTGCAGAATGAGAAATAAATCTGCCATCCTTACCTGGTCTGACCTACATGTGACTCCAGACCCACAGCAATGTGATTGGCTCAGTTTTCGGGTCTTGTCAGCAATATTTACATTCCATGGAAGAATAAAGTAAAAGAAATCATAAGGTGCAAGTTTATGGCTACATTTCTTTTGGAGAGTAATATCAATGAAGTGATTTGGAGATGGTAGTGTTGGACTGGGGTATACAAGTTAAAAGTCACACAACTCCAGGTTATAGTCTAACAGGTTTATTTGGAAGCACTAGCTCCTTTATCAGGTGTGACGGAGCAGTGCTCCAAAAGCTAGTGCTTCCAAATAAACCTGTTGGACTATAACCTGGTGTTGTGTGAATTTTATCAATGAAGTGATGTCCCTTTCTATCTTTATCACGTTCTGCCTCTGATTTATCTTTATCCTCTGCTGTCTTTTTTCTCTTTGTTTGCCAAAACAATAACTCTGTTAAATACCCCTTGAAGATTCTGTTTGTTGTTCTACCAAGAAAGCCTAATTTTACCCTAATTCATCTTTTTTTCTGGGACTTCGAAGCTGAAGGTCTCCATCAATCTTCACCACCTTCTGTATGATTCAGTCCATTAAATCCTAAACTAAACTAAACACATTGATAATTTTTTTACTGAATTACCGATACTCTCCTACACTTCTGTACTTTCAACCTTGGCTGCTAACTATGGAGTCTCAATTTAAAGAAAAAGAATTATATTCATTCTCAACTCTTAAGCAGATCAACTTAGCAAGAAATATTGGAAAAAAAATGAAATGATTAGAAATCTAGTAGCCCAATAAAATAAACCTCTGAATTAAATCATTTGGTTGAATGTTTCCAATCTCAAGACACTTAACTGCCATATTTAGCCAGACTCAAAAGCAGGCAGTGAAGATAATCTGACATTTTGGGTATAACCCTTCTTCAGGACTGGGGGTGGGGATAGTGGGAATTGCAGAGAAAGAGTGGGGGAGAGGTCATGGGCGGGGAGAGGGGCAAAGTGGTCAGGTGGTAATAGATGAATACAGGTGGTAGGTCTGACCTGGCTGGTCGATAGGAAGAATTAATCCGATTGGTATCTGGGAGGAAGGGTTGGTCAGAGAGAGGAGGCAGGGCGAGAAAGGACATTGGGGGAATGGGTGGAAAGGTTATTTGAAATTGGAGAGCTCAATATTGAGTCCTTCGGGTTGTATGCTGCCCAGGCGGAAGATGAGGTGTTGTTCCTCCAATTAGCTGTGGCAATGGAGGAGGCTGAGATGGGTCATATCAGAAAGGGAGTAGGAAGAGAATTAAAATGGGCAATAACCGGGAGGCCAGGTTTGCCTTTATAGACCAGGCTAAGATGCTCAGCAAAACATTCCCTTAGTTTATGTTTGGTCTCACCGATGTAGAGAAGACCACATCAGGAGTACCAGATACAATAAACTAGGTTGATGGAGAGGCAGGTGAACCTCTCTGTCTTTATCTTCCTAGCTCCACTACCTCATCTCCACTATGGATGTGAAGTCCCTATACATGTCCATACCCCACAAGGATGGCCTTCAGGCCCTCAGTTTCTTCCTCTATAACTGACCCATCCAGTCCCCCTCTATCAATACCCTCCTCAGCCTCTCCGAATTAGTCCTTACCCACAATAATTTTTCCTGCAACTCTTGCCCAATTCCTCCAAATCCAAGGGGTGGTCAGGGGCACCTGCATGAGCCCCAGCCAAGCCTGCTTCTTTGTCGGCTACATCAAACAGTTCCTCTTCAGCACTTACACAGGCACTGTGCCCCAACTCTTCCACCATTACATCAATGACTGCATCAGTGCTGCATCCTGCACCCAGGCTAAAGTGGAGCAGTTCATCAACTTTGCCAACAGTTTCCACCCTGCCCTTAAATTCACTTGGTCTATTTCAGACACTCACTCTCCTTTCTTGGCCTGTTTGTTTTCTTCTCCGTCAACAGTTTACGGACTGACATTTACTACAAACCCA
Organism: Hemiscyllium ocellatum; assembly: GCF_020745735.1. Classification (NCBI taxonomy): domain Eukaryota; kingdom Metazoa; phylum Chordata; class Chondrichthyes; order Orectolobiformes; family Hemiscylliidae; genus Hemiscyllium; species Hemiscyllium ocellatum. Next base: position 22,908,127 of record NC_083432.1, read on the forward strand.
TAGACTTCCATAACTACCTGGACTACACCTCTTCCCAACCCATAGCCTGCAAACACACCATCTAGTTTTCCCAATTCCACTGTCTCCGTTGTGTCTGCTCTGATGAGGAGACATTCCACTCCCAGGCATCCCAGATGACCACCTATTTTAAGCAACATGCTTTCTCCCCTTCTGTCATTCAGACAGCCCTCCACTGCACCTCCTCCATTCCCTGTTCCACTGCTTTAACCCCCCCACACCTCATCAAACATAATAAAGACAGAGTCCCCCTTGTCCTTACTTTCCACCCCACCAGTTTATACATCAAATGTATCATCCTCAAACACTTCTGCCAACTCCAACTAGACCCAACCATCAAGAACATTTGTCCCTCCTCATCCACCTCTGCCTACTGCAAGGACTATTCCCTTTGCCAATCCTTGGTTCACGCCACTCTCCCCACCAACTCCCCCAAACCCCCAGGTACCTTCCTCTGCAACCAGATAAGATGCAAAACCTGCCAGCACACCAACCTCCCTCACCTTCATCCAGGGGCCTAAACAGTCCTTTCAGGTGAGACAGAGGTTCATCTGCCTCTCCTCCAACCTAGTTTACTGTATCCAGTGCTCCCGATGTGGTTTTTCCTACATCGGTGAGACCTACTGTAAACTAAGGGAGTATTTTGCTGAACATCTCAGCCGGGCCTGTAAAGGAAAGCCTGACCTCCCAGTCACCACCCATTTCAGTTCCCCCTCCCATTTCCTTTCCGACTTATCCATCCTCGGCCTCCTCCAGTGCCACAGTGAATCAGACCGCAGGGAGGACTTAATATTGAGTTCTCCAATTTCAAATAACCTTCTCACTCATCCCCCAAATCCCTTTCCAGCCCCGCTTCCTCCCTTCCATCCATCTGACCGATCCCTCCTTCCAGCTACCAACCAGATTCATTCCTCATATCGACCAACCAGGTCAGACCTACCACCTGTATTCACCTATCACCACCTCCCCACTCCACCCCTCTCCCCAGCCATAATTTCCCCACTCCGCTTTATCTGCAACACCCCCTACCCCTACCCCCAGTCCTGAAGAAGGATTGTACCCAAAACATCGGATTTCTCCACCTCCTGATGATGCCGCTGAAAATGTGTTGCTGGTTAAAGCACAGCAGGTTAGGCAGCATCCAAGGAATAGGAAATTCGACGTTTCGGGCATAAGCCCTTCATCAGGAATGATGATGCCGGGCTTTCTGTGTTTTTCCAGCCTCCAGCATGTCTAATTTGGATTCCAGCATCTGCAGTGTTTTTTGTCTCTAACATTTAGCCAGGCAACTGACAAAATAAATTATCAATCAATAAATGAAAGGTCGAATTGTTATTGTTCAACATATAGTATCTAATAATTAATGGAATGTAATACACAGAACAGTTTTGAAAATATTTGCTTCTAATTGCATTTATTTATTGCCACAAGTAATCTTGTCAACTTAATTTTTTTTAAAAGAAACCCTACCATTCAGCCCAACAAGTCCACACCAATCCTCCAATGAGTAACCCACCCAGACCCATTCCTCCATCACTTTATATTTACTCCTGACTAATGCACCTAACCTACACATCCCTGAACACTATGGGCAATTTAGTATTGCAATCCACCTAACCTGCACATCTTTGAATTGTGAGAGGAAACCTACAGGGGTAATGTGTAAACTCCACTGTCACCCAAGGCTAGAATCGAACCCAGATTTCTGGTGATGTGAGGCAGCAGTGTTAACCACTGAGCCACCTGTGATTTTAATATGCATCAAAGTCATAGCATTACAGTTCTAGGACTCTCCTGGTGCTGTTCTGTTGTTCCTGCTTTTGAGCCAGTGCCTTAGGTGTATTGTAAAATTTCTCAACTGGTTGATTAGAGAACATTGAATCATTGGCCTGGACATTTGCTCCTGTGTCAGGTAGTGAGAACCAAGAGATTCCCCGATTTGCAATATCTGCTGGGATTGTAAAGGAGACCCAAATATTGCATTTTTCACTCTGTGGGGCAGAGTGTGAGATGGAATTGGCCCTCTAGCCCCAAGAAGCAGTAGAGATATGGACAGGGGCCCTGCATGGGGAACACATCTTGGACAGACTATAATAAGCCATCCATTAAGCAGTTCCTGCTGTGTTCTGAGATGAGTTGAAACTTTTAATTGAGGTTTCATTGATAGTTTTGTTTTAACCGAGGAGTTCATGGTCGTGCTGCTAATCTTTGGAGGAGATCTCAGTGAGAAGTCAGGTCAGCACTAACTGTATTAAATGTCCAAATTGATTACTGACACTGGAAGAGATGGTCCATTAGAGGCTTCCAATAGGAAAATACAGATTACTGAATATACTCCAGTGTATAATGAACTTTCAGACAATACTTTAAAATTTTAACACATTCTGTTCAAATGTGACCTTTAGCTTCTGAGCTACAAGACATTGCTGAACATCAAGCAAGTACCTAATTAAATATGGATATTCACTATCCACAGAAAAAAATGCACATATTACTTTGTTTAAGGATGGGTGTTGACAGAGGACAGCACTCCAGCTTAGTTACCTTTCTGTTTCACCATGAATTAAAAAAATAGTGTAACTCAATGTGTGTCAGATGAATGTGAAAGGATCCTATAACCTTTTAAATAAAAGCTAAATACCATGGATGTTAGAGATCTATAATAAAAACAGAAAGTGCTGGTGAAACACATCAGGTTTGGCATCAGGTCGGGAAGAGAAACAGTCTTAATGTTTCGAGTCCAATGACTTTATAACGTTTTGTGTTGACCCCTCATCCAAATTGGACAGAATGGATTTCAAAGACAAATGCATAATCAAAATACTATATTTCTTTTGGAAACTTGGCTTTGAGCTTAAGATCACAAGGTGAGAAAGCCATCTTTTTGTCAACTAAACAGAATCGGCTTGCAAATAAAGTTCGATCAAAATTAATCAGAAGGCCATCAAGCCAGCTACAAGACAACTAAATAGCTAAACTAATATACAACATAATATTGGGAGAACAATTCCCCCCAACTTGTTCTAACTTCAAATTCCCCTAAGAACCAACAAAATAGGTGGTCATCTAGGATGCCTGAGAGTGGAATGTCTCACTGAGAAACCTCTGCTTGTGAGATCTTCACTTCAATTAAAAATTTCAACTCATCCAAGAAACACCCAAGCCTGTCACAAATGACAGAATGAACTAATTATATATTTAACTTTTACTGTGAATGTAGTCTTTTAAGGCTGGTTTTGTGTGTGTGTGTGTGTAGAAAGAGACAGAGAGAGAGAGAGCCAAAGAGACAGAGAGAGAAAAAGACAGCAAGCGAGAGGAAAATTTACTGAGCAAGATGCTATGTTTTTAAACTTGGGTCTTATGTTCGATCTTAAGTAATCTTCTTTATTTTAAGACTGTCAAAAATATTTGCTGGTTGGAATTATTCAAATTGGTACAACCACTTGAGAGTAACAAAATATACAAATCTTACAGGAAAGATAGCTAGATCATAGCCAATTAACAGGACAATTAAATTATGTTTGTGATTTAACGAAGGAGCACTCTGCAGCAAGTTTAGACTCGCAAGGTACCACCATCTAAATGGCAGCATCACCTGAACTGACACAATGCTTACCTCAGATGAGCTTAATGCCTCCGGGAATGGTTGGTGTCAGAAATGTAGAGTTTGCAGTCTCAGGTAGGTCTGTTCATGAAGTGAGTGATCATACCCCTCAATGACATAATGACAGGAACTGTGAGCAGCCTTCCTTCAAGGAAACACACAAGGCTGAATGCAGGAGTGCTCACAAATGCAGTGTAACATGCCGACTCAATCAATATTAGGTGTGCCAAGGTTTCGTTTAAAGAGGCACATATCGTACACAATAAGTTTGTTTGTCTGCCTTTATACACTAATACTTTGAATTAGCATGTGAACAAAAATGGTAAGGGCACTGGAGACTGCAACCAGGGGTCCATCTCTCATTGACACCATCTGAAGTAAAAGCGTGCCCATTTGTGTGCAGCAGTAGAAAATCGGTTCACTGTCCAGTTCTTTGGAGAAAGTGATGGTGATTCAGATTAAAAGTACTCAGTTAAGTTAAATGGTGAGTTTTGGAACCAAACAGAGATTCTTTCTTGATAATAGGTTTATCCACACAATGCCACATTACATATCTCTGCCTTCTACCTATCCACACAGGGACCTTAATTAAACAATATCCTTCAATTGCATATCTTTAACAGAATAATTAACTTTACATTAACACATTAAGAATGGCTGGTGGAGAGGGTCTTTGCGGCATTTGTTGTCCATCAATAGATGCTTTTGTCCAAGTGTCACTGGTCTGACTAAGTGTTAAAATGTGATTAATTTAGCATACTTCAGCCATGCGTGCTGTGTGGCAAAGCATTCTTAGGCATTTGAGGATTACACAGTAAGGAAAGTGATCAAGATGCCATGGAATCTCCAGGGAAACTTGCTCATATGTGTCTTCATTAGCAATGATGCCTTTTTCTTCCAATGGTGGAGCTGTTATTTTCTTATCAGCAATCGACCACCAGCATTTCAGAAAGTCATTTGAAACAGAACCAGAGAGCTATAAAAAGAAGCAGTAGAGAAAAAGAGCAGATGGTAAGAGCAGAAAATTCTGTTTATTCGCAAAGTAGAGAATTCAGAAAAAGCTTCACTTGGATTGGTATTCATTTAATACCATCTAATGCATAAATACTTCCATCCACCACAAATCTGTAATAGTGAGCTTACACACTACCCCATACAAATCTTAAACACTACCTTTCTGCCCTGTGATTTACCACTTGCAGATAAATGATTGGAGATAGCTCTTTGGTATGTTGGTGATTTGATTCTGTGCCCCATGATAGTGTCATAACATCTCTATTGTGTAGAAGGAGGTCATTTGGCCCATCAAATCCACATCGACCCTCTGAAGAGCATCACACCCAGACTCATCCCCATACCCTGTAACCCTGCACTTCCATGTCGAGAGTGTGGTGCTGGAAAAGCACAGTAGGTCAGGCATCATCCAACGACCATGGAAATCGATGTTTCGGGCAAAAGCCCTCCTGATGAAGGGCTTTTGCCTGAAACATCGATTTTCCTGCTCCTCAGATGCTGCCTGAAATGCTGTGCCTTTCCAATACCACACTCTCAACTCTGATTTCCAGCACTCACTTTTACCCTGCATTTCCATGACTAATCCACCCAGTCTGCACATTCCTGAACACAATGGGCTGTTTAGGATGGCCAAACCGCCTAACCTGAGAGGAAAGCAGAGCGCCCTGGAGAAATCCTCACAGACACAGGGAGAATGTGCAAACACTGCGCAGTCAGCCGAGGCTGGAGTCAAACACGGGTCTCTGGTGCTGTGAGGTAGTGGTGCTAATCACTGAGCCACTGTGCCACTCACTCTGAGGTTATGGGCTAACAGAGCTCACACTCAAGTCTTGCTCTTGCATTTATCCCATGTCATACTGATCATATTTTGGAATAAATGCAATGCACAGAAAAGGCATGACCAATTATTTCACACATAGAGAATACTATAATGTGAATAAACTGTACCAGTAGAGTGTGGTGCAAAAATAGTACTAGTTTAAATTAACCATTATATACAGCTTTGAAGCAACATTTGATGTATTTTTAACTAATTCTGCTGAAAAATAATTCAGTGAGTTCTTAGACAATCGAAGCACAGTAACCTCCACATTTCAGCCTCTTTTCTGCTAATACTTTGACATGGGCCTACTACTAAAGCCAATTTTAGATCTTACACAGCAGGGGGATACAGTGACCTTGGAAGAGTAGCATGACAATAATTTTAAGGTTGAAAGACCCTTAATTTACTCAGCAAGGAATAAAGAGCAGTTTCTCTAATTATCTGGGTTTAATGGCGATCCATTGGAACTGTATAAAATAATGAGACAGCTGGATTGTATTCCATTTGCTAACCCATCTCTTTGGTCATTCTTCCTACTATCTCCTTATGTGATTCATTACCTGATTTTTCCTGATAATACTCCTTGAAGCAGAATGGAATGGGTTAACACATTAAAGGCACAATAAAAATGTAGTTCTTGTTCTTGACTAACTGACAATTACTGACAATTATTTACGGTCATAGACATAAAGATGTATAGCACTTCGGCCCAACTTGTCCATGCCAACTAGATAACCTAAATTAATTAAGTCCAATTTGCCAGCACTGGCCAATATCCCTCTAAACCTTTTCTATTCATATGCCCATCCAGATTGCTTTTAAATACATGCAATTGTACAACCTCCACCACTTCCTCTGGCAGCTCAATCCATACATGCATCACCCTTTGCATGAAAATGTTGCCCCTTAGGTCCCTTTTAAATCATTCCCCTCTCACCCTAAACCTATGCCTTCTAGTTCTGGACTCCCCCACCCGAGGGAAAAGACGATGGCTATTTATCCTATCCATGCCCCTCATAATCTTATAAACCTCTGTAAGATCATCCCTTAGCCTCCAGCACTCCAGGGAAAACAGCCCCAGCCTATGCAACCTCTTCGCATAGCTCAAATCCTCCAGCCCTAGCAACCCTTTTAAATCTTTTTTGAACTCTTTTAAGTTTCACAACATCCTTCTGATAGGAGGGAGATCAGAATTGTACACAATATTCCAGAAGAGACCTAACCAATGTCCTGTACAGCTGCAACATGACCTCCCAACTCCTATACTCAAACGCTCTGACCAAAAAATGCCAAATGTCTTCTTCACTATCCTATCTATTGGCGACTCTACTTTCAAGGAGCTATGAACCTGCACTCCGAGGTCTCTTTGTACAGCAACACTCCCTAGGACCTTACCATTAAGTGTATAAGTCCTGCCCTGATTTGCCTTTCCAAAATACAGCACCTCACATTTATCTAAATTACTCTCCTTCTGCCACTCCTCGACCTGTTGGCCCATCTGATCAAGATCCCATTGTACTCTGAGGTAGACTTCTTCACTAATCTCCAAATTTGATGTCATCTGCAAACTTACTAACTATACCTCCTAGGTTCACATCCAAATCATTTATATAAGTTACAAATAGTAGTGGACCCAGCACCAATCCTAGTCACAGGCCTCCAGTCTGAAAAGCAACCCTCCACCACCACCCTCTGTCTTCTACTTTTGAGCCAGCTCTGTATCCAAATAGCTAGTTCTCCCTGTATTCCGTGTGTTCTAACCTTGCTAACCAGTCTATCATGAGGAAACTTGTCGAACGCCTTACTGAAGTCCATATAGATAATTTCCATGGCTCTGCCCTCTTCAAAAAACTCAATCAAGTTAGTGAGGCATAATTTCCCACACACAAAGCCATGTTGACTATCCCTATTCAGTCTTTGTCTTTCCAAATACATGTAAATCCTGTTCCTCAGGATTCCCTCCAATGTCAGGCTCACCAATCTATAGTTCCCTGGCTTTTACTTACCACCTTTCTTAAACAGTGGCACCACGTTAGCCAATCTCCAGTCTTCCAGCACCTCACCTGTGCCTATCAATGATATAGATATCTCAGCAAGAGGCCCAACAATCCCTTCCCTAGCTTCCCACAGAGTTCTAGGGTACACCTGATCAAGTCTGAGGGAATAATCCACCTTTATGTGTTCTAAGACATCCAGCACCTCCTCCACTATAATACAGACATTTTTCAAGATGTCAACATCTATTTCCCCACATTCTTAAAGCGACACTATTGTCATGAAGAAAATTTCACAAACTTTGCTCTGATTCATGGAGGAGGGATAGGTAAGAAGAATCCTATATGATGTCACAAGCAAGTGACAGAAGAGGGAAGAGAAACACATTAATGTGATAGACATTAGTACAGTAGACCCTGAATGTTCCACCTCCTTGAATTAACCTGAATCCAGTAATCATTGCGAAGCAAACAAACATATTTGAAGTGTATTGAGTCACCCTATAGGAAAGATGTTGTGAAACTTGAAAGAGTTCAGAAAAGATTCACAAGGATGCTGCCAGGGTTGGAGGGTTTGAGCTATTGGGGGAGGCTGAATAGGCTGGGGCTGTTTTCCCTGGAGCGACGGAGGCTGAGGGGTGACCTTAGAGAGATTTATAAAATCATGAGGGGCATGGATAGGTAAATAGACAAAATCTTTTTCCTGGGATGGGGAGTCCAGAAACAGAGGACATAGGTTTAGGATGTGTGAAAAAAGGTTTAAAAGGGACCTAAGGGGCAACGTTTTCATGCAGGGGGTGGTGCATGTATGGAATGAGCTGCCAGAGGCTGTGGTGGAGACTGGTGCAATTCCAACATTTAAAAAGCATCTGGATGAGTACAAGAATAGAAAGGGTTTAGAGGGATGTGGATCAAGTGTTGGCAAATGAGGTTAGATTAATTTAGGATATCTGGTTGGTAGAGATTGGACCAAAGAATCTGTTTCTGTGCTGTACATCTCTATAACTCTATCTTTTAAAGAGCCCAAGCTCCTTTCAACTCAGATTTGAAATTTGTTTAATCCCAGTGAATTTGAATTTTGAGACCATATCCTTTTAAAATTCATATGGAAAGATTACAATTGAATTGCGGTCCTGGTGAGAAACTAATTGAAAAATAATCTGTGTAAGTAAAAAACAAAATGATAATTTTGTCACTTTCTAATAGTTTCCTTTAACTGCACTCATACCTTTGGGCTCAGTTTAATTTCATATAATGCTAAACTGTGCACAAATCTGTCAACGGCTGAGGAGACTCTACAGTAAAACAGAGTCAGACAAAAGTCAGTGGCATTTTGATTGAACATGTGAAATGGAAATCCAATGGTGGTGCCAAACCTAGATTAGGTATTGTTTGGGGTTCCCATGAGTACCTTGTAAACCAGCTGACCTTAATCGAAATATTTAGGAAACACAAACTCCCCCTTTCCAGTTCCCTGATCATTTGTCACAGTGGCAAGGTAGTTCAGTTGGCTCATGTGTCCAGGCAAACATAACACTCTCCTCTCCTCAAAAAGTTAAAGATCTAATTGTGTAGGAGACCAACAATGGAAGCAGGATCTAGCTGGTGGCACCTATTTTTTTAATTGACAGCCTCTGGATAATCCTAAACAGACCTCAGTGTAAGTGCTAAAGAGATCTATTTGTTCACAATCTCAGGATGTCCACAACCAGACAGGCGCATTTTTAAATGCAGTCAATGTTGTAATGTCAGAAAATTTCCAGCCAAACTTGTGTAAAGCAAGCTCATCCAAACAATACTGTCATACCAACCAGATTATCTGTTTGAATGATACTGATGGAGGCATGAATGTTGATCAGAACAGTAAGGCAAACCCCCCTCCTCATCTCCAAACGTAGTGCCTTGGGATCTTTTACATCCACTTGAAAGTTAAAAACCAAACAACATCAGGTTATAGTCCAAGAGGTTTATTTGGAAGCACAAGCTTTCAGACCACTGTCCCTTAATCAGGTAGTTAGTGGAGCTGGCTATTCCACTAGCTACCTGATGAAGGAGCAGTGCTCTGAAAGCTTGTACTTCCAAATAAACCTGTTGGACTATAACCTGGTGTTGTGTGGTTTTTAACTTGATGCATCCCAGTCCAACATCGGCTCCTCCACATTATCCACTTTAGAGGACAGACTCAGTTTAATGTCTTAGTGTGAAAAAGACAGTCACTGCAGTCTCTATTTGATGGTTTCGAATTAGTAGGATTTGCAACGCTGGACTATAAGCAAGTCTATTATAGTTTGGGCAAGAATAGCTCCAAAAATTGGATCTTTTATAAATTTGAAAATCCACAGAGACCAAAACAAGAGGAAAAGGTACCATTTGGCACCATTTGACATGAGACTTAACAAAGAAGGAGTCAGAAGGAGAAAACAAAACCACTCATTGATTCAAAAATTGCAGAAACAGCTTCTGTGCCTGAGTGTTGGTAATGCGCATCACAAATAAGTAACTGAAGCTATTTATAAGGCACAATATAATTACCTCATGAAGGTGGGAGAAAACATTCAACAATGGAGATCTCAGTAACTAATGAACAATCCAGGTGACAGGTAATTGTGATTCTTCACCCGAGATAGATTCTTGGGCTCTGAAGACTAATGATTGCTCCCTGACGTACCCGGTGGATTTTCTCGGGCAATATATGCTTTGAGTAGGCTGCCCAGAAAGTGTCAATAATGTTAAAAAAAGGGACAAAAACCTTTTACCCTACCCCCAACCCAAATAGAAACCTGTTTTATTCTACAGATTCTGTGGAATTGCAGCCTCTGCAGGGACAGTGCCTCTGTTGTCTGAAGTCTAATGAAGTTCATTCTGTCATGGTGCTGCAGTTTGTAATTAGATGCTGCAGGTTTGAAATTTACAGGATGTGTCACATTTTACACCACCTCCAACATCTTTCAAGCAGGTCATTAAAAAGGAAGTGACAGCCAGGGACTGAGCTAATATCAATGTCAGTATCAGATCATTGTATATTAATTTTTCAGTCCAACCTGTAAATAGGTCCTCTCACTTAAAAACCTATTGCTCTAAGACAACTGCATGCGAAGTGATTAAATTGAAAAAAAAATCTGCCGTCCCTCTGCGTCTCTTCTTTGTTCCAACCTCTTACAGGCTTTTTTGACAGCCAATCCAGAATCTGCATAACCAAAGAAACTAAAACTACGTCACCGCACAGTCTGGTGCCAGAGCGGATTTTAAATTGAAAGGACAGGGAAGCAAACACAAAAGACAAAATAAGTTTGGGAGAAGGTCTTTCAGATCATTGAGAAAGTATTTTGCATCATAACTGTTAATGTAGAAAATAGTGCAGTCAGGTTAGTTAGTTGGATAGAAATTGACCCTTGAGAGTTACTAATAAAAAATAAGGAGGCAGCAGATGCATTGAACAGATACTTTGCATTGGTCTTTACTGTTGAAGATGCAAGTAACACTCCAGAAATAGTGTATGCTAGGAAATCAATAGGGTAAGGAACTCAAGAAAATTATACACACCAGGGGGAATGGTACTGAGCAAATTATTGGAGCTGTAATATAACAAATCCTTGGGTACTGATGGACCACAGACTTAAGAGAAGAGTCTAGTGAGTTAGTTGATGCATTGATTCTAAGGTTCCAAATTTTGGGGAAAAAGAAAGGTGGGCAGAAAGCAGGAGATCCCTAGCCAGTTACCTTAATGTCTGTCATATAGAAAATATTAGAAGTTATCATTAAACACATATTAGCAGGGCATTTAGATAAATGCATATTACAGATTCAATGTGGTTTGCGAAAGGGAACTCATGGACATTTTTTATGCAGAAGGAGCTTATGCTGTGAATAAAAAAAATGATGAGTTTACTGGACTTAGATTTTCAGAAACTATTTCCTGAGGTAAAAGGTTGTGCAGAAAATAGAAGTTCAGGATGTAAGGAGGAAGGTATTCATCCGGATTGGTGATTAGCTAGATCACAGGAAACGAAAATAGGTATAAATGGGTCATTTCTTGGTTAACAAGGTGTAATGAGTGAAATGCCATAGTGATCATTGTTGGACCCTCAAAGTTTTACAGTTTGCAGAAGTGACTGAAGGAAATAGATGAAGGAACCAAAGTTAAATTTGCTGAAGACGCAAAGATACATAGTAAACTATGTTAACATTGTGAAGAAGACAGAAGGATACGATACTATAAAGGAGAAGAGATAAATTGTGAGTAGGCAAAGATGTAACAAATGGAACATAAGATGGGAAAATGTGAAAGGGTCTACTTTGGTAGGAAATATTAAAAAAAGATGATTATGTCTAAATGGTAATAACTTGCAGAGCTCCAAGATGCAAAGAGATCTGAGTGTCCTGGTGCATGAATTATAAAAGATTGGTGTTATGGACCAGGCCAGACCCCCTCAAAATTTCAAGAATGTAGCTTGGACCCTAGCTTTGCTAGTTGTTTTAAGCAGGTGTAATGTGGATATTCCAGGAGGGATGCAGCTGGCCTAACTACTTAGATTTAAAACAAGACAGAATTTAATTGCAAGATTATTGAATGAAACACAAACAAAAGAGAACCAAATATAGAATAACTTAACCAATCCAAAAGCTGAATAGATTATCCTAACTTTATGATGCTGTTCCAATTACTTGCAACAATCCCCATAAACACCCCTTGGCACAAAAGGTAAAATCAAACACAGGGTCTGACCAGAGAGATGTCACAGATTCAGCATGGAATCCCTTCTTCCATGTAACTGTTTCTTTGACCAGCAGCGTCAAACTGACCAACTGACTGCTTACTCTGAACAGCCAGATTGCTAAAACCCAAACCAAACCAGAGCAAGGGTGAGCTGGGGGAACTGGCCACTCCCCTTTCAATGTACCAGTGTTCTGCTTTAAAACTTGAATGGTTCTTCAAGTAGACCATGTCAGACATCTAGGAACCTGTATCATAAAGTACTTTTGAGAAAGGACAACACAGCCTTGTTAAAGGAGCAGCATCATTAAAGTTAGTATGTAGGTGCAAAGAGTAATTCTAAAACCTGATAGAATGCTTTCGTTTTATTGCAATGGGAATTGAATACAAAGTACAGAGCACTAGTGAAATCACATCTGGAGTACTTATTTAAGGAAGGATGTAAATGCATTGAAAGCAGTTCATAGAAAGCTTATTAGACTAATACCTGGAATGGATAATTGTCTTATGGGGCATGTTTGAACAGATGAGGCTTGCATCCGCTGGATTTTGGCAGAGCATAAGGTGAGGTGATTGAAATATAGAAGAACCTGAAGGATCTTGACACGTTGGGTATGGAGAGGTTGGTTCCTATTGTGGGAGAATCCAGAAGTTAATGGTAAGGTCCAAGGAAGTGTTGCTGAACAAGGAGACCTTGGAGTGCAGGTTCATAGCTGAAAGTGAAGTTGCAGGTAGATAGGATAGTGAAGAAAGCATTTGTTATGCTTTCCTTTATTGGTCAGAGAATTGAATACAGGTGTTGGGAGGTCATGTTGCAGCTGTACAGGACATTGGTTAGGCTACTGTTGGAATATTGCTTGCAGTTCTGGTTTCCTTCCAATTGGACAGATGTTGTGAAAATTGAAAGGGTTCAGAAAAGAGTTACAAGGATATTGCCAGGGTTAGAGGATTTGAGCTATAAAGAGAGGTTAAATAGGCTGGGGTTGTTTTCTCTGGAGTGTCGGAGGCTGAGGGGTGACCTTATAGAGGTTCATAACATCATGAGGGACATGGATAGGATAAACAGAAAAAGTCTTTTCCTTGGGGTAGGAAAGTCCAGAACTGGAGGGCATAGATTCAGGGTGAGAGTGGAAAGATATGAAAGAGACCTAAGGGGCAACTTGTTCACGCAGAGGGTGGTACGTGTATGGAATGAACTGCCAGAGGAAGTGTGAAAGCTAATATAATTGCAATATTTAAAAGGCATCTGGATGGGTATATGAATAGGAAGGGTTTGGAGGTATATGGACCAGGTGCTGGCAGCTGGGACTAGATTGGGTTGGGATATCTGGTCGGCATGGACAAGTCGGACCGAAGGGTCTGTTTCTGTGCTGTACATCGTTATGACGCTATGACTCTATGACTCTAAGTAGGATCACTCTTTAAAAACATGAAGTGAGGTCCAATTGAGACAAAGATAGAGAGAATTGTTTTCTCAGTGGGTTGTGAACTTTGAAACTTACTCAAAATGTGGTGGAAGCAGAGTCCTTGAATGTTTTTAAGGCAGAAATAACAAGAAGGAGAAAGATGATTGAAAGTGGGCAGAAATATGAAGTATCCAACCTTATTGCATGGCAGAGTAGGCTTTTAGTTTCTGTACAGGGCAAAAAACAAGATCTACAGGGTATATTTTCCCACCTGTTGGAGATATGCTGGGAGATGAGTGGTCTAGCAATATTATAGAGCCTGACATCTCCCAAATGTCAGGATATATTGATAGTGGTAAGAATTTTGTGTTCTACCACCCACTGGAGTTTTAAATGAGCCCTAACAACTTAAATAGAGGTCTTTCCCCAACTCAGGTACATCTTGCCTCATTAGCTAGGGCTGTTGCTACATTGGGGGATTAACAGCTAAACCTGTTAGACTCTTAATAGGTTCCCATGTGGGCGAGGGTGGTTTGGGGAGAATTGCACCCTCCTTAATAGGTGTTCCATGGCCACCATTACCCCCAGTTACTCCAGCCATAATAATCCCTGATTGTCAGGGCATGCCTGCCAGTCTCTGACTTCCCCAAAGGACCTACCTTTGAAGATACCTCAGTCATGCAATCTCAGCATTGGCCACAGCTTGGGGTGTCACTGCTGAGCTGCCATTCCTCTGTTGGAACCAACTGACTTTTATGGTGGTGATGGTGATGGTGGAGGAGTGGTTGTCAGCAATTCTCAACTGAATGCTGGTCCAAACAGGGTGTGGATTGTTAATTGCTCAACTCTGACAAAATCTTGCTCCAGGGTCAACTAGCTTCTGCTTTTGAGCCTGGTGGCAAAATGTAGCCAACCCTATGTTTCAGGTCAATGACCTATCAGCTGAACTGAAATATGATAGAAATGAAGCTGTCAAAATTTGTTCCAGGCAGTGGTGTCAAATGGTATCTGTTCAGCCATCCATCATACGTTCACCAAATGTTTAATTCCATTGACTAGCAATGAACATCTTCAACAAGAGAGTGTCTAACAAGAGAGGTGCAGTACGGTGGCTTAGTGGTTAGCACTGCTGCCTCACAATGCCAGGGACCCAGGTTCGACCCCCACCTTGGGTGACTGACTGTGTGGAGTTTGTACATTCTCCCCATGTCTGTGTGGGTTTCCTCTGGGTGTTCCAGTTTCCTCCCACAATCACAAAGATGTGCAAGGAATGCTAAGTTGCCCATTGTGTTACTGACAGTAGTCAGAGGGAAATGGGTCTGGGTGGGTTACTCTTCGGAGGGTCAATGTGGACTGGTTGAACAAAGGGCCTGTTTCCACATTGTAGGGAATCTAATCTAATTTAACAACCCCATCTTGACAATTGCTGAAACCTGCAGTATCAATCTCGCAGGGGCCACATGAAGACTGTGTGTCTGCAAGAGTAGGTCAGAGGTTGAGTATTCTGAGTATCTTAGATTCTGAATGTCCTAAACCAAAACAAGGCACAAGTCAGGGGTGTGATGGAATAATCTGCACTTGCCTGGATGAGTGCAGCTCTGACAACAAAGTGGGGACTGCAGGTGCTGGAGAGTCAGGGTCGAGAAGTGTGGTGCTGGAAAAGCACAGCAGGTCAGGCAGCATCTGAGGAGCAGGAGAGTCGACATTCATCAGGAATGTGGAGGGAGAAGGAGGATGAGAGATAAGTGGGATGGTGGAGCTGGGGTATAGGGGGAAGGTATCTGGGCAGGTGATAGCCACTTGCAGGTTGGGGGAGGTGATCATGATAGGTTGGTGGGGAGGGTGGAGCGGATAACTGGGAAGGAAGATGGACAGGTAGGACAGGTCTTGAGGATGGTGCCGAGTTGGAGTGTTGGATCTGGGATAAGATGGGAGGAGGGCAGATAAGGAAACAAGTGAAGTCAATATTGATGCTGTGTGGTTGAGGGGTCCAAAGATAGAAGATGAGGCATCTTCCTTGAATTGTCAAGTGGCTGGGATTTGGTGGTGGAGGAGGCCCACGACTTGCATATCCTTGGGGGAGCAGGATGGGGAATTGAAGTGGTCAGTCACAGGGTGGTGGGTTAATTGGTGCATGTGTCCCAGAGATGTTCCCTAAAACACTCTGCCAGTTGGCATCCTGTCTCCTGGATGTAGAGGAGATAACATCAAGAGTAACTGACATAGTAGACGAGGTAGGTGGATGTGCAGGATAACCTCTGCCAGATGTGAGAAAGGTCCTATAGTTTCTTGGATGGGTTGAGGAGCGAGGTGTAGGCACATGATTTACATTTTGTGTAGTGGCAAGAGAAGATGCCAGGTGTGGAGGGTGGGTTGGCGGAGGGGTGTGGATGTAACGAGGGAGTGATGAAGGGAATGGTCTCTGCAGAAGGCAGATAGGAGTGGAGAAGGAAATATATCTCTGGTGGTGGGGTCTGATTGTAGGTGGAAATGGTGGAGAATAATGTGCTGTATCTGGAAACTAATGGGGTGGAATGTGAGGACTGGGGGTTCTATCCTTGTAGTTAGAGAGGTGGGGTTCAAGAGTGGAGGTATGGGAAGTGGAGGAGATGTGCTGCTGGGCATTGGGAAGGTGGTTACCACATGGGAAAGGAATTGAGGTCCTTGAAATAAGAGGCAATCTGGGATGTCCAGGAGTGGGGGGGAAAGGGGGTGGTGGTGGTTGGGAGGTGCAGTCAAGGCAGCTGTGAGGGTGGGTGGGCTTGAAATAGGTGTCTGTGTTGAGTCAGTTGCTGGAAATAGAGACGGACAGGTCCAGGAAGGGGAGGGAGGTGTCAGAGATGGTCCATGTGAACTAAAAGTCAGGGTGAAAGGTATTTGTGAAATTGCTGAGCCACTTAAAAAGCTCATTATTCAGAATAAAGTAGCCTATTTGATTGAAATCTCATCCACAATATCACACATTCATTTTTTTCTACCATCAACGCATATTGGGTGCAGTGCAATGTGCATCAAACACAAGATTAATTTCAGCAAGTTTCCAACATTACTTTGAAAACACCTTCCAAATTAACTATTTCTAATACTTAGAAAAAGGAGAGTAGATAATGTTTGGGAACTCCACATCCTGCAGGTTCCTTCAATGTCTCTGGTTCAAAATGCTTGAACTCCCTCACTAACAACTCTATTGGTGTATCTGCAACACATGGACTACAGAGGATCAAAAAAGGCAGCTCACCACCACTTTCTTGAAGACCATCTGGGATAGGTGATAAGTACTGGTCTTGCCGGTAACACCCACATCAAACAAATGAATAGAAAGAACATTCCACAGATGCAGAAGGGGAACAGAATGGGAAGAGGAATGTACGCATCTTATCTTGATAGCTACCGAAGAGTCCTGTGCTGGACAGCTTGTTGCTGGCTAATTCAAGTGTGGGAGCCTATAACAGATCTCTTTTATGTATGAATGGGGCTTAAATCCTCCTATAAGTGGTCTGCTTGAAAATAAGGTAATCCAATTTTCAGTCAGAGATTATTCAGCAGATCTTGAGGCACTTGGTTGATGACCTCTGAAAATGAGTTGAACCCAAAAAGATGGTCACCCTCCATTTATCAGTACATTCATCCCTATCCTATAAATTTCTGTTTGTTGCAGGTAAGGTGCCTGTAACACAGTTGCTAATACGATTTCAACTCTGTTTCTTCAAATTGTGAACCCTGTTCAGATTTCAATATCATGCAGGTTAATTCATTCTTCAGAGAGCGCAGGCAGTAACAGAACCTATATCCTCTTACTCTTATAATCACACTCGCCAAGCTAAATAAAATGTTGGTGCACATGGAATCAATCAAAGAAGACACAAAACATGTAACAAAATCGAGTATATGTCAGCTGGGAAAGACATCATTAAATATAGCTGATGAGAGGTCACTACAATGCAATGTCCAAGATTGGATGTTTTATTCCAGTTCAGGGGCAGCTATAACATTCTCACAAAAAAATACTGATCAACGTGTGCTTAACCTAAAGCCTTCTGTAAGGAAACATAAATTTTTGTGATTCAATGATGGCTTCAGGCCAAGAGACAAAGTCTACTATGACATCAAGCAGATTTGAAAATCTGAACTTGGGCTAATTTGCTCAGTTCCGGTTGTCATATAAGAAAATGAACTCAAAGGCTGATGTATGGTGGGAGGTTTTGACGGGATTTTGTGCAATAACTTTCAAGCTCACCCCAACATGAAAGCAATGATGATGAAAAACTGGTCAAAATTTACAAAGTAAATTAAAATCGAGATAATCTGCGACCAACAATTGAAATAAGTGCTCCTGTCACATGCTGACCTTTCATTTTCTAAAATTTAATTAACTGAAGCCAAAGTCCACCAAAGCAGAAATAAGTGCACTGTGTGCCGTGTGTCTGAGCTTTCAACTCTTGTGTTCTGCTTCTTGTTTCAAGTAAATTGGTTTTCAAAGAAATGCTTTCTCAGCCTGATAGTTGCAGATCTATCAGAGAGATTGCAAAGACAAAAGCTTCCAATTAATTTTAAGCATATGTTTATGCTCCTTCAGAATAACTTCTGATAAATCATCGTTCAATGTCAGAATCCTTTCGCGTTTCTCCCCCTCTCTCAACATAACATCATTTGTTAAGCAGTTTGACTGAATTGCATTAGTTGCATGAGTATGTCTATCAATAAAAGGCAGCCTGGTGTCAAACTTTGCAGGATGCACGGTGGTTCATTGGTTAGCACTGCTGCCTCACAGCACCAGGATCTCAGGTTGGATTCTAGCCTCAGGCGACTGTCTGTGTGGAGTTTGCACATTCTCCCTGTGTCTGTGTGGGTTTCCTCCGGGTGCTCCGGTTTCCTCCCACAGTCCAAAGATGTGCAGGTCAGGTGAATTGGCCATGCTAAATTGCCCATAGTGTTAGGTGCATTAGTCAGAGGGAAATAGGTCTGGGTGGGTTACTCTTCGGAGGGTTGGTGTGGACTTGGTGGGCCGAAGGACCTGCTTCCACACTGTATGGAATCTAATCTAATCAAACAATCACAAATGTATATAGGAATGATATAAAATGGTGATATGAAAGAATTATGTTTGGGTCTGACTTTCAGATATTGTCTCTCTACTTTGAGTATTCTCAATACGGGAGTCTGAATTCTTAATTTACAACTTGCAAAACATTGTTATTTGAAGTCAAAAGTAGGTCAACAAATAATTGAATTACCCTTAGAGTTTAGTAAGACCCTGATGTATAAAAACACCTAATGTGATGATTATAGCTGACTGTATGTTCCACCTTTTGATATGATTATTAGATGTTTTTCTCAGTGGCCATGTTATTACATTGTAAATTAGAGCTCCTCAAGGTCAAATTAGACAGGTACCTTGAAAGAGAAACACATCACTATTAAAATTGCTGGGCACATAGAATGATGTCTGCCTCTCTGGTGGCCAATATTCACCATAACCCCTTCAGCCGAAGTTCAATTCAGGCAAACGCAGACAGAATGCATCCTATTCAAGCCCCATAAAGTTAATGGAGCGACAACCATATAGCATCGGTAAAATAGAAAGACAATTAGGTGCTTGCAGTAGGGAATTTGGCAGTTATGGGTGAGTGACAAGGATTGCTCATCAGATGACAGGCCCTGTATTGTGAGTGTGCACAGCTAGAGACTAAATTAAAAAGCTGAACATTAAAGGCAGCAATTTCTGAATTATTACCTGAGACACATGCAAATTGACACAGGGCCATCAAGATTTGAGAGTTGAATGTGTAGCTCAGGGACCAGTGTGGTAGAAATGGGTTTCAATTCATTGACTCTGGTCTTGGAGAAAAGCACAAGCAGTAAATTTGAGACAAACTTCACCTGAATTGTGCTGGGGCCAGTAATCCAGTGAGATGTCTACTTACACTGTAGATAGGGCTTTAAATTAACCAGTGCAGGGAATGTTAGAGGAAGTGTGGTAAATCAAAGGGCAATGATGAGGCAATTTGGATGATAATAACCAGAGGGTGGTCGGAAGGGATAGAAAATACCAACTTTAGATTGCACCACACGCAAAGACACAGAAACTAGGAGCAGAAGTACTGCTTTCAACCTTGCTCCACTATTCAATATAAGCATGGTTGATCCTCCATTCTTAAAGCCACATTCCCACATTCTCTCCATGCCCCGTTGATGCCTTCAATTTCTAAAACAATTATTAATCTCTTTCCTGAATATACTCAGTGACCCAGCCTCCATACACTTTTGTGATAGTGAATTCCACAGATTGATCACCATCAGGATGAAGAAATGTTTCCTCATCTGTCATCCTGTGATTGTACCCTGAGCAGTACTGGTCTCACACATAAGAGAACAATACAAATACAGAAATTGCTGGAGAAACTCAGCAGGTCTTGCAGTGTCTGTGGGAAGAAAGCAAAGTTAATGATTTGGGTCAAGTGATCCTTTCTCAGAACTGTCAGTAGCTTTCCACAAATACTGATGCACCTGCTGAGTTTCTCCAGCAATTTCTCTTTTTGTTTCCAATCTCAAGGATGCTCAGCTCCTTGTTTTAGTTTAACAGTATTTATGAGTTAGTCCTCTCAGGGAAGCGCTTTATCTGGCACCAATTAATTTTATTTAAATAGTTTATCTCAAGCCATAGTGCTGGTGGTGTTGCTTATGCTAATTGTGTACTATTATGTCTAATAACAGCATAAATTTCAATTTCACACTAAGACACAAAGTCCAACCAGAAACAAATTGTTAAGCTTTAAAAATATATATTTTATTTTTCTGTCTCCATATTCTGGTCCACATTTATTCAGGGTAGGGGCTGACAACAGGCGTGAAAATTAGAGTCAACTCTGATTGGGCTTAGTATAAGTTGAAGCAAGAGAAATGCTCCATAAAACCCTCTTGTTTGGCCTGAACTTTCAGATGCAGATGCCAATGGCACACAAAAAACTTGGATACAATAACACGAAATGTGACAAACCTTCATTAAACCATTAAATGATAATACATATTCACAAAGACACTGATTGCTTAAAAGTCTCATAAAGTGAATCATATAATCCCTACAGTATGGAAGCAAGGCCTTCAGCCCATTGAGTCCACATTGACCCTCCGAAGAGCATCCCATCTGGACCAACCACCCTCCCCCACCCCCCCACCCTATCTATCCCTGTAACCCTGCATTTCCACCTAGCCTACACATATTTGCATACTACAGGGCAATTTAGCTGGACCAATCCACCTAACCTGCATATTTTTGGACTGTGGGAGGAAACTGGAGCACCCAAAGGAAACCCATGCAGACACGGGGAGCATGTGCTAACTCCACACAGACATCACCCGAGGATGGAAGCTAGGGACTGTTGAATGTAATTAATGCATCAGCAGATTGCCAAAAATAGCTATTTTTAGTGGCTAACCAAAGTACTCTACTCATTGTAGCTATAAGACATTTATGAATTCTTTCTTTCTATCTCTTTCTTGCTGTGACCATGTGTTATGCAGAGGCGATGGTATAGTGGTATTACCAATGGATTGTTATTACAGAGACCAAGGTAACGTTCTGGAGACCTCAGTATGAATCCAATCACAGCAGATGGTGGAAGTTGAAGTCAATTAAAAAAAAAGTCTGAAATTAAAAGTCTAATGA
The DNA here is from genome assembly GCF_020745735.1 of Hemiscyllium ocellatum. Classification (NCBI taxonomy): domain Eukaryota; kingdom Metazoa; phylum Chordata; class Chondrichthyes; order Orectolobiformes; family Hemiscylliidae; genus Hemiscyllium; species Hemiscyllium ocellatum. The sequence continues at coordinate 22,929,366 of NC_083432.1, forward strand.
TATCCATGAAACCATTGTTGATTGTTAGGAAAACCCCATTTGGTTCACTAATGTCATTATAGGGAAGGAATCTGCCATTTTTACCTGGTCTGACCTACAATGTGACTCCAGACCCACAGCAATGTAGTTGACACAACCGCCCTCAGGGCAATTAGGAATGGGCAATAAATGCTTGATTAGTCAGTGATGCATTCATCCTGTAAATGAATTTTTAAAACTGCTTATTTTGGGGCCACTTAATTGATTTTTAACTAACAACACTGCTGTTGTATTTGTAGCATGTTGTGGAGGTGCTGGGATTTGAAACAGTACACTCTCTGGGCCCCAATCTATCTCTTGAATAAACACAAGCAATGTTCTGGGTTTATTAATCTCCAATGCTTGAGTGGATGATGTATTTTATGGTCCCATACATTGATGCCATTTTTCTCTTAAAACTTCAGTACAGTTTAAAAACCATTAGGTAGACTCTCACTGATATTAGTAAGTCTACGTCTTGACCAAACTTTCTATCTTGCCCTCTTATTCTTAAACTGAAAATGTGTTGCTGGAAAGGCGCAGCAGGTCAGGCAGCATCCAAGGAGCAGGAGAGTCGAAGTTTCGGGCATGAGCCCTTCTTCAGGAATGAGGAAAGTGTGTCCAGCAGGCTAAGATAAAAGGTAGGGAGGAGGGACTTGGGGGAGGGGCGATGGAGATGCGATAGGTGGAAGGAAGTCAAGGTGAGGGTGATAGGGCAGAGAGGAGGTGGGGGCGGAGAAATCAGGAAGAAGATTGCAGGTTAGGAAGTCGATGCTGAGTTCGAGGGATTTGACTGAGACAAGGTGGGGGGAGGGGAAATGAGGAAACTGGAGAAATCTGAGTTCATCCCTTTGTGGTTGGTGGGTTCCTAGGCGGAAGATGAGGTGCTCTTCCTCCAGCCGTCGTGTTGCTATGGTCTGACGATGGAGGAGTCCAAGGACCTGCATGTCTTTGGCGGAGTGGGAGAGGGAGTTAAAGTGTTCAGCCATGGGCCGGTTGGGTTGGTTGGTCCGGGTGTCCCAGAGGCGTTCTCTGAAATGTTCTGCAAGTAGGCAGCCTGTCTCCCCAATATAGAAGAGTCCACATCTGGTGCAGTGGATGCAGTAAATGATGTGTGTGGAGATGCAGGTGAATTTGTGGTGGATATGGAAGGATCCCTTGGGGCCTTGGAGAGAAGTAAGGGGGGAGGTGTGGGCACAAGTTTTGCATTTCTTGCGGATGCAGGGGAAGGTGCCAGGAGTGGAGGTTGGGTTAGTGGGGGGTGTGGACCTGACAAGGGAGTCATGGAGGGAGTGGTCTTTTCGGAACGCTGATAGGGGAGGGGAGGGAAAAAACCTGCACCCACACCTCCCTCCTTACTTCCCTCCAAGGCCCCAAGGGATCCTTCCATATCTGCCACAAATTCACCTGCATCTCCACACACATCATTTACTGCATCCGCTGCACCCGATGTACGCTCCTCTATATTGGGGAGACAGGCCGCCTACTTGCAGAACGTTTCAGAGAACACCTCTGGGACACCCGGGCCAACTAACCCAACCACCCAGTGGTTCAACACTTCAACTCCCCCTCCCACTCCACCAAGGACATGCAGGTCCTTGGACTCCTCCATCGCCAGACCATAGCAACACGACGGCTGGAGGAAGAGCGCCTCATCTTCTGCCTAGGAACCCTCCAACCACAAGGGATGAACTCAGATTTCTCCAGTTTCCTCATTTCCCCTCCCCCCATCTTGTCTCAGTCAAATCCCTCGAACTCAGCACCACCTTCCTAACCTGCAATCTTCTTCCTGACCTCTCCGCCCCCACCCCCTCTCCGGCCTATCACCCTCACCTTGACCTCCTTCCACCTATCGCATTTCCAACGCCCCTCCCCCAAGTCCCTCCTCCCTACCTTTTATCTTAGCCTGCCGAACACACTTTCCTCATTCCTGAAGAAGGGCTCATGCCCAAAACTTCGATTCTCCTGCTTCTTGGATGCTGTCTGACCTGTTGCACCTTTCCAGCAACACATTTTCAGCTCTGATCTCCAGCATCTGCAGTCCTCACTTTCTCCTCTTATTCTTAAATCCAGATGCAGTTCTTTCACCCAGGTTCCATTCCACCACCGTGACACAAGCGCTAACACACAGCACCCATCCACAGCCAGCTTACATTCATTAATTTGGAACACTTACATGTTTCAAAGTGATGAATATGATACAAAAGTAAGTCATGCATTGCTTACAACTGCCAGGCAGCAGTTCACTGTTTGCATATTGATATCCTTTAAGTGTATGAAGTAGAGACTACTTCTGCATGTTTTCTACAGGAGATTAATGGAAATATTCATATTGAATTTCTCATGAAAACTGATGCTGTTTCTTCATCTGCGATTTTGTAAAGAGCTCACTGCCTGTCAGAACTCAGTGGTAACTTCTTAGTCTGAAGAACTCCTGAAAGGCTGCAGACATTTCAGAATAGATGCACAAAAGACAAATATAATTTGGATGGCTTTAAGCAGTTACAGTCCACTCAACTTCTCCTGAATTTCTTCAATATCTGCAGTGCTACATCTAGAATAAGAGACTGGCACATACCTAAAATCTTTCTGTTAGATGTGAGCTAGATTATATTATTTAAGGGTTAATTTTTTTTAAGCCTTTGTTTCAGAAGTGGAACTAGTTTGCTAATATATCATTTATGTCCAACTCCTTAACTTGGTCAATGTCAGCAATGCCTATCATCCTGAGCCATTTCCTTGTCTTTGTTTAGTCAGTGATGGTTAGTAATTGCTATCTACTCTCAGGGGACAGGGTAAGGAGACAGCTCCCAAGTCTACCTCATCTGGAATATAAATCAATCCTGAGCTGTTGGCATCATTCTGAATGACACGCCACCCAGAGCCCTTTTTATTAAATAAAGGGTAGAGTAAAAAAGGTGACACTTAGGTTTCAATGACAGTGAATAACTTAATTCTACAGGAATGTTGGAGTGTCTCAAATTCCAGAATGCCAATTACAGCCATCTGCAAATTAAGACTTTCAATCATAAATTAGTTGGAATTATTCAAGTCTACTGCTTCAACATGTGGGAATGAGGCAACTTTCTGTATGCTAATTGATTCTAATTAATGATAATGACAGAGACATCATAAGCCGATGTCACTTTCAACAGTAAAATGGAAAAGACTTCAAACCCAGCTTCATTGCAGGAACTCCCGTGTGCACTGTTTTTAGTTAGATGACTGACTAAGTGATCTACACTACAGAGTGTGCTGCCTCATATATGTTCCATGAGTGTCACTCATTTTCCTCATGTCTCGACAATTCTTCTGCTTCAAAAAAAATCCAAATCTCCTGTATCCACCACACTCTCAGGCAACGCACCCCAGTTTCTAAACATTCGCTCGATAAACGAGGTTTTCCTTGGATTGCTTTTGCTATTTTTGCCCACACTTTAAATCAGTGACCTCTGCTTTGCAATCCTTCTTTAAACTTGGACAGTTTCCTCCCCTTCTATATTATCCGAAACATTTATGATTTTGAAATCTTGTCTCAACTTTCCCTTCTCCAAGATAAATAGCTCCAACTTCTCAAATCTATTACATAACTAAACGTTCACACTTGGAGTCATAGAGTCATAGAGATGTACAGCATGGAAACAGACCCTACTGTCCAACTCATCCATACCACCCAGATATCCCAACCCAATCTCATCTCACCTGCCAGCACCCGGCCCATATCCCTCTAAACCCTTCCTATTCATGTACCTCTCCAAATGCCTTTTAAATGTTGCAATTGTATCAGCCTCCACCACTTCCTCTGGCAGCTCATTCCATACATGTACCACCCTCTGCATGAAAAGGTTACCCTTTAGATCTCTCTTCTGCCTTTTTCCTTCGAGTTGGATGGATTTGGAACATGTTGTTAAAGGACCGTTGGTAAATTTCTGCATCTTGTAGCTAGACACTGCTGTTACTGAGCATTGGTGGTGGAGGGAGTGGTTTCTTGTGGATATGAGCCTAATCAAGCAGGCTGTTTTTCCCTAGATGGTGTCAACATTCTTTCTTGAGTCACTTGTGAATCTTTTCATGTCCTCTGCAAAGCCTTCAATTTCTTCTAACCGGTGATATCCAGAACTGGAAACAGTTTGCCAATCAAGGTCCTTGCCAGTGTTTTATATAAGATTTCCATGTCTTTTGTACTCCACACTCCTGTTTATTACTCCCACATTATTTTTAATCCTCTCTTACTGTGCTGTGCTGTGCTGTCTTCAATGATTTGTACACGTGTACTCAGGTCCCGCCCTTTACTTGAAGGAGTTCATCCTCAAGTTTTGTTTGCACAACAGCCCCACACTCCTGACCTTTGCCAACCAATCTGGATGGAGGGAGCGGGATGCCAAGCAGCAGAATAAAAGACTTCCTCATCAACCTGCTCCTGGACCAGGTCACTGTGGTCATAAACAGGGCTGAGCAGTGGACAGTAGAATGGATCATTCATCTCAAATACCTGTCTCCCTTTTTTGACTAGGTCTACACCCAGGTGTCCTGAGAATGGGAGTAGCCCCTGACCCCTGACCCCTGACCCCTAAAGCCTTGGTGATGGGTGGTTGTCATGGGGGCTGGAGATGAGGATGGTTCATGTTAGACTCCACCTGGAAAGTTTTCTAATTCTCAGCACCCACTCTGAAAATAAACAATATCTTGTTACTGGAATGAGCTGACTGAATTGACATGAGGCCATTCATGTTCTTGCCTTCTAAGAGATTAAACATTTAAGCAGTCCAATTCACAGACTGTAAAATATGGATCAAATTTATACAGAATAGCAGAAAATCAATACAGCAGATTGCTTTTAATTAAAGTACTTTTACTTTCTTGTGCACAAAAATAGCAAAAGGTTAGAACTGTGCTAACACTCTGAATGAACTAAACCTGAGTCAGTGTCCATAATATAACTTATATTTGAAGATTCATCATCTTACCATCTCCATCCTAATGGACGCAAATGAACCACAACAGACAAAGCAAATATTTGACATTGCATGGATAAGTAGTTGTCAATTAACCCCTTGCACCCAAATGTTTGGTGGGACTATGTTCCATCTGATCATGAAAAGTGATCTCTTCTGAGGATAAGGCAATGAACAGGCAGTCTAAAGACAAATAGGAACAAAAGTATTGCAATGGAACAGGGTGGAGCATGGAGTTATCTGAGAAGGTAACCAAGTGATGCCTCAATTTCAGGACAACGTTCTTGGCATCAGCGATTTTTTCCAATTTGGAGAAAGGTGAGACAGCAATTGCATCCTCTCTCAAATGGAGGCCACTGAAACTAGTCTGACTTACAGAGTCATAGAGATGTACAGCATGGGAACAGACCCTTCGGTCCAACTCGTCCGGGCCAACCAGATATCCCAACCTAATCTAGTCCCATCTGCCAGCACCCGGCCCATATCCTTCCAAACCCTTCCTATTCATAGACCCATCCAGATGCCTTTTAAATGCTGTAATTGTACCAACCCCCACCCCTTCCTCTGCCAGCTCATTCCATACACACACCACCCTCTGTAAGAAAAAATTGCCCCTTAGGTCCCTTTTAAATTATTCCCCTCTCACCCTAAACCTATGCCCTCTAGTTCTGGACTCCTCCACCCTGGGAAAAACCTTGTCTATTTACCCTATCCATCCCCCTCATGATTTTATAAACTGCTGTAAGGTCACCCCTCAGCCTCTGGGGAAGCTACAGGGAAAACAGCCCCAGCTTATTCAGCCTCTCCCTGTAGCTCAAATCCTCCAACCCTGGCAACATTCTTGTAAATCTTTTCTGAACCCTTTCAAGTTTCAATACATCCTTCCAATAGGAGGGAGGCCAGGCAATTAGATTAGATTAGATTAGATTAGATTCCTACAGTGTGGAAACTGGCCCTTTGATCCACCAAGTCCACACTGACCCTCCGAAGGGTAACCCACCCAGATCCAACTCCCTCTGACTAATGCACCTAACGCTCTAGGCAATTTAGCATGGCCAATTCACCTGACCTGCACATCTTTGGATTTTGGGAGGAAACCGGAGCACCTGGAAGAAACCCTGCAGACACGGGGAGAATTAGATTGCTTACAGTGTGGAAACAGGCCCTTCGGCCCAACAAGTCCACACTGACCCTCCAAAGAACAACCCACCCAGACCCATTCCTCTACGTTTACCCCTTCACCTAACACTACGGGCAATTTAGAATGGCCAATTCACCTAACCTACACATTTTTTTAGACTGTGGGAGGAAATCAGAGCACCTGGAGGAAACCCACGCAGACACAGGGAGAATGTGCAAACTCCACACAGATAGTCGCCCGAGGTTGGAATTGTACCTAGGTCCCTGGTGCTGTGAGGCAGCAGTGCTAACCACTGCGCGACCGTGCCACTCCCATTACTGTTGTTGACTGGTCCTAGTCCTATTCTCATCATTCTTTTATTCCTGACATACTTAAGATGCAATTAGGCAAGATTTAGGATGCATACGATGGGGAAGGAAACTGCAGGGGATGGGCACAATTGAAATGTGGAGCTTGTTCAAGGAACAGTTACTGCATATCCTTGATAAGTATGTATCTGTCAGGCAGAGTGGAAGTGGTCAAGCGAGGGAACTGTGATCTACTAAAGATGTTGAATCGCTTGTCAATAGGAAGAAGGAGGCTTTTTTTTTAGATTACTTACAGTGTGGAAACAGGCCCTTCGGCTTATGTGAAGATGAGACGTGAAGGCTCAGTTAAGACGCTTGACACATACAAATTAGCCACGAAGGACCTAAAGATGAAGCAAAGAGAGGCCAGGAAGGGACATGAAAAGTCTTTGGCAAATAGGATCAAGGAAAACCCTAAAGCTTTCTATAAGTATGTCAGGAATAAAAGAATGACGAGAGTAAGATTAGGGCCAGCTAACAACAGCAAAGGAAAGTTATGCATGGAGTCCGAGGAGATAGGAGAAGCACTAAATGAATATTTTTCGTCAGTATTCACATAGGAAAAAGACAATGTTGTCGAGGAGTAAACTGAGATAAGGGTATTAGACTGGATTGTGGTTCATAAGGAGGACGTGTTAGCAATTCTGAAAAGTGTGAAAATGGATAAATCCCCTGGGCCGGATGGGATTTATCATAGGATTCTCTGGGAGGCTAGGGAGGAGATTGCAGAGCCTTTGGCTTTGATCTTTATGTCATCATTGCCTGCAGGAATAGTGTCAGAAGACTGGAGGACAGCAAATGTTGTCCCCTTGTTCAAGAAGGGGACCAGAGATAACCCTGGTAAATACAGACCAGTAGCCTTACTTCAGTGTGGGTAAGGATTATAAGAGATAGGATTTATAATCATCTAGAAAGGGATAATTTGATTAGGGATAGTCAACACTGTTTTGTGAAGGATAAGTCATGCCTCACAAACATTATTGAGTCCTTTAGAAAGTGACCAAACAGGTGGATGAGGGTAAAGTAGTTGATGTGGTATATATGAATTTCATTAAGGCATTTGATAAGGTTCCCCATGGTAGGCTATTGCACATAATACAGAGGCATGGGATTGAGGGTGATTTAGTGGTTTGCATCATAAATTGGCTAGCTGAAAGAAGACAGATGGTGGCAGTTGATGGGAAATCTGATTCATCCTGGAGTTCAGTTACTAGTGATACACCGCAAGGATCTATTTTGGGGCCACTGCTGTTTGTTATTTTTATGAATGACCTGGATGAGGGCGTAGAAGGATGAGTTAGTAAATTTGCAGACAACACTGTTGTGAACAGTGCAGAAAGATGTTGCAGGTTACAGAGGGACATACATAAGCTGCACAGCTGGGCTGAGAGGTGAAAAATAGAGTGCAATGCAGAAAATTGTGAAGTGATTCACATTGGAAGGAGTAACAGGAATGCAGAGTACTGGGCGAATGGTAAGATTCTTGGTAGTGTGGTTGATCAGAGAAATCTCAGGGTCCATGTGCATAGATCCCTGAAAGTTGCCACCCAGGTTGATAGGGTTGTTAAGAAGGCATATAGTGTGTTAGCTTTTATTGGTAGAGGGATTAAGTTTCGGAGCCACAAGGTCATGTTGCAGGTGTAAAACACTCAGGTGCTGACACATTTGGAGCACAGTTCTGGTCACCATGTTATAGGAAGGATGTGGAAGCATTAGAAAGGGTTCAGAGGAGATTTACTAGGACGTTGCTTGGTATGGAGGGAAGGTGTTATGAAGAAAGGCTGAGGGATTTAAGGCTGTTTTTGTTAGAGAGAAGAAGGTTGAGGTGACTTAATAAAGGCATATAAGATGATAAGTGGGTTAGGTAGGGTGGACAGTGAGAGCCTTTTTCCTTGGATGGTGATGGCTAGTACAAGGGGACATAGCTTTAAATTGAAGGGTGATAGATATTGGACAGTTGTCAGAGGCAGATTCTTTACTCATAGAGTAATAAGGTCTGGAACACCCTGCCTGCAACAATAGTACACTCAGCAAGTTTAAGGACATTAAAATGGTCATTTGATAAACATATGGATGATAATGGAATAGTGTAGGTTAGATGGGCTTCAGATTGATATCACTGGTCGGAGCAACATTGAGGGCCGAATGACCTGTACTGCGCTGTAATGTTCGATGTTCTATATTCTATTTCACACAATATTCCAAAAGGAGCCTCACCAATGTCCTGTGCAGCCATAAGATGACCTCCCAACTCTTATACTCAATGCTCTGACCAATAAAGGGAAAGCATACCAAACTCCTGCTTCACTATCCTATCTCCCTGCAACTCCACTTTCAAGGAACTATAAAACTGCACTCCAAGATCTCTTTGTTTGGCAACATTCCCAGGACCTTACTATTAGGTGTATAAGTCCTACTCTACTTTGCCTTTTCAAAATGTAACACTCAGGTTTATCTAAATTAAACTCCATCTGCCACTCCTCAGCCCACTGGCCCATCTGATCAAGATCCCATTGTATTCTGAGGTAACCTTCTTTGCTGTCCACAACACATCCAATTTTAGTATCATCTGCAAACTTACTAACTATACCTCTTATGTTCACATCTAAATCATTTATATAAACGATGAAAAGCAATGGGCCCAGCACTGATCTTTATAGCACACCAATGGTCACAAGCCTCCTGTCTGAAAGGCAACCCTCCATCACCACCTTCTTCTTCTTCCTTCAAGCCAGTTCTGTATCCAAATGGCTAGTTCTTCCACTATTGCATGAGATCTAACCTTGTGAACCAGTCTATCATGAGGAACCTTGTCGATTGCCTTACTGAAGTCCATGGAGATCACATCCACTGCTCGGCCCTCATCAGTACTCTTCTGGTTAATAAGCTCTTTCAGAACTTGTTGAACTAGAAGGGTAGAGTATTTAAAGGGGCACAGGAATTGTTAATTGGAGATTAGCAGCAGAGTGGGGAACGCAACACTCCCCCCGCCCCCAATCAAGAATGCCCAGGCCTCATCAGCCCCAAAGGAGACTTACTAGTGATGGGGGGGGGTGGTCTACCTATTTGGCAAGAAGATGCTCTTGGTGCTTACATACAGTAGGGTGATTGAGCACTTATCAGTTGGGTGCTGAATAGGTTTTCACCCTCACTTCAACCCCCACCTCATAGCATCACCATGGCAGAGGAACGGTGGGCAAAGGCTGCCAAAGACAATCTTGTGATAGCTTGTCCAAAAGGAGCTTGCAGCTGGTAATAGGGGCATGACTGTAAGATAGGTGCTGAGGGGTAACAGCCTTCAGAGGAAGGACGTGCCCTAAACATCCAGATGGCATGGGGGAGGGGAGAATGGAAGTGGGCATCCCCTCAAAGCAGGATCTAGCACTAAAGACAAAGCTACCTGGAGATGGCCAGCATCACAGACTCTAACGCTTTTAACCAAATGGTCATGGACAACTGTGCTTATGTTGTCAAAGACCTCACATATCACAGCACTGCCTGGCACATCCTGCCAGTGCCCATCAAAAATCAGAAAGGCCTTGGAACTGTTTGCCTCTGACCCCTTTCAAGAATCAGTTGAGAACGTATATGTCACCTTACAAATGCCAGCACACCACTGCATCTTACTGATCATTAATATCTTTTTTGCTGAAACTAAACACTTCACAGTCTCATAGGATGAGAGGAAAGTGAGGTTTGTCTCCATCGCTTATTTTCCTAAGGTCCAGGGTACTATATTGACTTCAGAGTTGAGAGTGTGTTGCTGGAAAAGCACAGCAGGTCAAGCAGCATCCAAGGAGCAGGAACATCAACATTTCGTGCTGGAGCTCTTCATCAGGAATCGGATGCTGCCTGAACTGCTACGCTTTTCCACCAACACACTCTGATCTCCAGCATCTGCAAACCTCACTGTCTCTTATCATTGACTTCACTCAAGTAGCCATCAAGGCACTCAGTTTTTTTTTATTTCAAAAATATACTTTATTCACAAAATAATTTGATGGTCTGTACAGTTGGTCATGCCATACATATGTGAACATTTACATACAGAGATCAGAATTTATCATTTTTATATACAGGTCTGTACATTTTTCAATCATATGCCCATATATTTAGCTCAGGTGTCAGCAGAGCCCAAATGACTGCATGGGCCCCTTGTTCTTCTTTAGGCAGGCAGTGATCTTTCCCCACTGCGCCTTGGCAGCAGCTGCCCCAAGCTTCAGCGCATCCCTCAACACGTAGTCCTGGACCTTGGAATGTGCCAGTCTGCAACACTCAGTTGGGGTCAACTCCTTCAGCTAGAAGATCTACAGGTTTTGGACCACCCAGAGAGCATCCTTCACCGAGTTGATGATCCTCCCAGCGCAGTTGATGTTTGTCTCGGTGTGCGTCCCGGGGAACAGGCCGTAGAGCACAGAGTCCCGCCTCACGGCGCTGCTCGGGATGAACCTCAACAAACACAACTGCATTCCTCTCCAGACTTCCTCTGTGTAGGCACATTCCAGAAGGAGGTGTGTGACAGCCTCGTTTCCCCCTCCCCCCCACAGCCGTTTCGAGGGCATCAAGACACTCAGTGACCACCCAGTGAGATTGAACAAGAGGAAGGGCTTCCACTCAGTCTATGTTTAATTGGCCTATGGCTCCAAGAGCTTCCTCCATGTGGATCTTACTGTGAATCGTGTGCCTCAGAATGCTTGTCATATACATAGCAACTCATGAGATACAAAGCATTTTTATTGTAGCAATTGGAATGAGGTTGAACAAGTGGATCTCATTGAGTATGAGTTGCCTAATTGGGGCTATTAACCTGAGCCAATTAGGAAATCCTGGCTATTAACCTGAACCAATCCAGGAGTCGCAGGAACTCCTGTCACTCTAGGGACTGTCTCTGAGCTAGCTAGAGTCCATGTACTGTGCACACGCAAATAAAGGATGACTTGGTGACAGGATACTAACTTCCAGGCACTCACATCAATAATGATCCATTGTCTATTCACCACAATCACAGGACAAACAAAGCTGGAAAAGCACAGCAAGTCCGAGGAACAGGCAAATCGACGTTTTGGGCAAAAGCCCTTCATCAGGAATGTTATGAATGTAGATTAAGTTCTAACATATTCCTTAAAGATTCCACAATTTAAGATCTGGAAATAAGTAGGGAAAAATAAATTATCTAATTAACAGACTCCATTATGGAGCTGTAGCCATAACCGATACACATTGGGAATTCAGTGCAGAACTTAGAGACCCGCAGGAATTTTCAGCCATTAATTTCTAGATAGTTCCTCTAAGAATTAGTGTTTTAAATCAAATCCAGATGTGTAGCAACTTATCAATAGGCCTTCAGGGTACCTTAGAAATGCTCCTTTAAAATGTTAAGATGTATTTTCCGTGAAGCTTTTCCTGCTAGATCTACATAACAACAGTGGCCAAGCTTCAAAGTAATTCACTTCATGTGAAGTGCTTCAGGACATTGCTGACTGATGTGATAACATGCTGTAGAAATGCAAGCTGTTCTCTCCTCTATATCATATAACACCCATGTTTAGGCATTAGCTGAGCAGGTCTGTGGCAAATCCCTGAACCTAGAACTGACAGGTCTCCATAACGCTCCAAAAAAGAATTAAAATAAAGATTTTAATCAAATGAGAGTGTATGAAGTTTAGAAGTGCAAAGTTTTCAAATTCACAGAAGGAATCTCTCTCTTTAAAATGTAAGATCTCAAGTTCTTTTCCACTTCATTGACAGATCCTGTTCTGGGTTATATCAGAATTTTCATATTAATAGATTTTTTTCCAGGTTGTTTGATCACTTAAAGTATTTTCAGGGTAAAGTTACTAGAATGCTATAGGCATATAATCAGGAGAGCTTAGAGCAGTGAGAGTTGCTGTTTGCTTAACAAAATAAGCTTATTACTGCATTAAAGCTGTAACAGCCTTTCTGTTGACCTGGGCAGACTTATTAAAATTACACCAGAACTAGCTTACCTGAAATGTAATCACCCTGCAACCTTCAGAACAGATTGCTCCTCTTTCTGTTTAATTTTCATAATCCAGACAGCTAAAACTCAGAATGACCTCATTTCACCAAAGTTGACAAATCCAATATTAGTTTTCTCCTTATCTAAATCAGAGTAAAAATTTAGAAAGAAAATACAGCAGGCATAAGGGGTTATTTTGACAATTGTGTCCAATAAAATGACCTGAAAGTGCATTCACATCTGCCCAGAATTTGATATGCTTCTGAAGGTTAAAGCTTGAGAATGGAAGCACAAATTTCAACAATATACCTTATGGTGGCGATTACTGAAAAAAAAACTCTTTGTTCCTGTATAGGTTTTTAAAGGTTACAACAGAATATCCATCATGGCACTTTCCTGGCCATGTTGAATTATCAGACAATAGTCTCCTATTTTAAACCTAGGCACCTACCTAACTATAGATGCATTTTAAGTTTTTGTTAGATTTGGGGATGTCTAGGGGTGGGTGAAATGCAGTTCTGAGATGTTGTTGGGGATGCTGAAGGTGCCAGTGGCTCAATCATATTTATGTTGCAGCTGCATAAATCACCTTTACAGAAATTCAGATTGACAACACTTTGGGAGGCGTAGGGGCTCCACAGGATAGCCCAGACCCCAAATTGAGGAAGATTGCCAGCCTGTGATATACCTGCTTTGAGCCTGTTTCTTCACAAATGGAGATTCACCATAAATATCAAGCTGTGACTGGGACACAGCATTAACAGCTCCTGGTTTAAATGCCTGCCACACCCTGTAGATGTTTGGTATGAGTGTACCATTAAAGGTGCAGCTTTGCAATGCCAAAGTGCTGACGTTACAATTTGAAGGTTCAAGGATGGGAGTCAAGGCTGCAGTTTCGACTCAGAAAACTGGGGCGAAAGCAAACCTTGCTTTCTACGCGCTGACACAGCTGCTATGTACATCCAAATGTAACTCCACATTCCAGCATTTACAATATTTTTTCGTTATTAATGATAACTGAAGTTTCTAAGAAATGACGTTTCTGAACAATTACTCGATGGAGTTAAATTCTGCGATACTGTATTTGGCATGAGTGTATTGGTCACTCATACAAAGAATTTTATACAAATACCTATCTTATTGCACAATGCAATTTCAACACATGAGGAGTGAAATATTGACTGAGATTGAAGCAATCATTCTGCAGGTTCTCTGCTCCATGTTATATATTGTGGCAAATGCTTGTAATTGGTCACGTTGTTACAGTTCTGTTCTCCATCACTAGTAAGTGACAAGTCATGTTGTCAAATGGCTAAGGAAGTCAAAGGTAACTAGTGATGACACCGCCCCAGACAGGTCAGACGATTAGATTAGTAAGTTGCAGAGTAGGAAAGACTACTTAATAGGGAATTAAAGAAAATTAAAGAATGTGAATTTGATAGCAGCACCCTCTTTATTTTATACAATAATTATATTCCTAATTAACAAATGATTATTTCAAATATGCTGACTTGATTGACTTATTAGTAGTCACCAGTTTTCAATAGAGTTATTCATTTTCAGAGGTGAATTTAAATGAGGTTCAGGGAATTTATATTCCTTTTCTTGTGTAACCATCAGCCAGCGAGCTTGTTTGTATGAAGCATGAATACTAATAATCTTTTAAATGATTACAACTTTTTACATTCAAGTAGGTTTATTAATTACCAATTGTAGTGTGTTTGAATTCAGAATTTTTTAAAAATTCCTAATCATTTAATATTTTCCCAATCAATTTCAAACAATTTCCATTGCTAGTATACTTGGAGGATTGTACTTGGGGGAGCCTTGGTAAATAGCAATGGAAGATATATGATAGATATCAAGGTAGCATGGTTAAGGCAAGGTCGTGTAAGGGACTTGACATGGACATCCTGAGGGAATATGGGATGGCATGGGGATGGCATGGAGGCTCATTGTGCTTTCAAACTAAAACAGCAGACATCTATTAGAATGTTGAAACAACTGAGACTTAGGGAGAAACACTGCTTAATTGATTGTGTCAGTTCACTTGGAGGTCACCACTGATGATGTTACCTAGCCAGGTAATGAAACGTCTGGATATCAAACCTAAAGCTCAGCGAGCAAACCTACACCCTAATAAGTGGAATATTAATGCTTCTAAAACATAACCTATTGTCACTACAGGTTTAATTCTATCCAGCCATCTGGGAAAGCCATAGTGTGGCATGGATGGTGTCAGGCACCATGAGAGATGGGGAATAGCATGGGAAGAATGAGGGGAATGAGTGAGGGGGCATAGGTCGAGGGGATTTGAGAGGCCACCGGGTGGTTGGAGTGGACACAGCTTGGCATAGAAGAATGAGAAGCCATGGGTGCTGTATAGAAGGGCACATTTTGGCAGGGGGAACATAGCTAAGATCCTTTGAACATACTTTTTGGAAGGTTTCCTCATGCAGACTCTGCTTCATAACATTTCTAAGACATTGTGAATCACAAACTCTATAAAAGCTGACCCAATATCATGAAGCTTATTGGGGTCGGGGCTATGCCTGTCTCCATAACAGAGGCAAGCAGGTGGAGGTCCTGGAATGGGCTTACGACTCAAACTAGCCCAAACCCCAAACGGTGCTCCTAGAAATTGGAGCATCAGAGATTAGGATGTGCAATTCTGGGATCAATTCCCAGCTGCCACTTTCACACTTTACAGTGTCTCCCTGACTCCATAAAAATCCAGCCCATAATACCTCCTGCATGATTTATTTGATGAAAAGGTCCAATGTTAATGGTAGATGCAGATTGGCATCCAATTGTCCACAAAATTCCTGAAGACAGGCTTAGGTGAGACCTGACATTTCTTGTCAAGAACGGTCAAAATATCCAAAGGGCCATTAATCACATCTCATAGATCATTAAGCAGCTGAAATCTGATCTGACGTGTGGTCGAGAAAAGTACACGATATGAAGGAACATAAGCATGTCAGAATGAAGAACAAACAAATGGCAGACTGATTTCATTGCTTAATGAGAAGTACACTATTAGAAGTCATAACTGATTGGGTTTAGACATTCATCCACCCAAATATCAGCTTCCAGAATAATACTTGGCCATTATTCAGGTTAGCACTCCAGCACTGACAGGGGTGCTGCATTGGCAACGTTACCAGTTTTCAAATGAAATCTTAAAACAAATCTCCAGGTCCAGGTGAATGATGAACACCTCATGGCACTATTTGAAGAAAGACATGGAGCTATCATAGCCTTCACTCAACCAAAACACAGTTGCTGATTATTTACCCCTGTGTTATTTGTGAGACCATACTATGTGTAAGTCGGGTGTTTCATTTTCCAAGAAACAAAAGCGACTACCATTCAAGAGTAAATCATTTCCTGAATTTTCAATCAAGGGGTCGGGAGTTTCAAAGCTTCTGTCAACAAAGGCCGAATGGTGACCTCACCGTCCAATCAAAGGCAGTGACAAGCTGCCAATGCTGAAAGGCAAATGGGAGTCCATGCAGCATACAGAGCTCGGTAACTCTGAGCAGCTGGGGAGGGAGCAGCTGATAACCACACTGGTAACTAGCAACATTCCAACTGATACTTGGGAATCACTGGCCCAACACAGTCCAAAGTGGGGGAGGAGCATCAGGGAAGGTGTTGAGCACCTCAAGACTTGCCGTCGGGAAAATATGGAACCTGGGCCAAAACAGCAAAAGGAGCATGCTACCGCATCAACACTCCACCCATCCCTTCCTGCAACCACTACGTGCTCCAAGAGTGACAGCTTGCGGTAGTCACATTCGACTATACAGCCACCTACGGACTCACTCTAGAGTGGAAGAGAGCCGTTCTCATATGTGAGGGACTGTCAATGATGATGAACAGAATGGACTGAAACAGGTAAGTTAATGTTATTTTTTAATATGCCAGAGTTGCTATAAACAAGATCCTGCAGTGACAGTGCCCTTAGGGGACAGCTCGAGGACCGAGGATGTTCCTCCCATGATCCTCTATGTTCCTTACCCTCTGCCCAGTATCCATGTAAGTTGTAAATCCTAATCGTCAGGTTTGGGACCTGAATAGTCTACTTAATTAAATCCAACTGGCATCAACTGGCCATTTGTCAATCCCGAATCTCTGTCTCTCAACATGACTCATGATTGGAATCATGGTGAGGAACCAGCACAGAAATGGTTAGTAGAAAATAGGTGGAAGATTAAACGATATGGCCCTATGGGCCTGTTCCTCCATTCAATATGATCATGGCTGATCATCCAACTCAGTACCCTGTTCCCACTTTCTCCCCCATCCTTTGATCCTTTTGGCCCGAAGAAGAACATTAATCTTCCTTCTTGAAAACATTCAATCTTTTGGCTTCAATTTATATACCTGCCCAGCCAAATCCAATCCAGACTGCGTTGCTTCAAAACTCCAGGCCCTGCAATCATAACACAACTGACCGAGTCTGCATTCTAACTTCTGTTTTCAAGATTTGAAAATTGAACTGTCTGATAGTATTACGAGGTTTGGAAAAGTTCAGGACAAGATCCATTAGCAGTATATTCACCGTTAGCATGTACTCTGCATAAAGTGATTGATTTCCTCTATTAGACATATATCTACAAACATCATTAATAACAGACATGGACATGTCTGATTATTCTCAACCACTCCTTGATTGAAGAAAGAAACATAGAGACAAGTAGCATAAGAGAGGAAAAGGAAGGAAATCCAACCAATCACTGAAGAAGAGTTTTATCACGGTTTGAAAATGTGTTGCACACTACTGTGGCATACAGAGGAAAGGCAAGATCAGATTAGATTAGATTACTTACAGTTCGGCCCAACAAGTCCACACCGACCCGCCGAAGCGCAACCCACCCATACTCCTACATTTACCCCTTACCTAACACTACGGGAAATTTAGCATGGCCAATTCACCTGATTCGCACATCTTTGGACTGTGGGAGGAAACCTGCGCAGACACAGGGAGAACGTGCAAACTCCACACAGTCAGTCGCCTGAGTCGGGAATTGAACCCAGGTCTCAGGCGCTGTGAGGCAGCAGTGCTAACCACTGTGCTACTGTCCCGCCCATTAATAGGCATCACCAGTGATTAAGAAAATCTTTTTGATACTTTTAAAATTCAGTCTAAAAAGCCGTAGCATAAGCTCCAAATAAAATCAAAGCTATCGTGGCAGCACAGTTGCATTTTATTCCCTTCACAATGTTTATTTTGAAACGGACAAGAGCTAAGTGCTATCTTTAATGCGTAGAAAAAAAGAAATATACCTTCAAGGCTGTGAGTTAGATTAAAGCAGTGTAGTTAGGACAATGTCAATATGAGTGTGCGACCGATGAAGATAGAGGTAGATGCTGGATATTGCTATTCAGTTATATTTTTCTTTCTGATAAAAGGCAAATGTAGTAAGTGAATTGTCACTTTTTGCTCATTGAGAAAAAAATGGCCCTTTTATATCTGTCTTACTGTCGTAATGACCTCAGTAGTCTTCCTGCTCTTTATGAGCTTCTAATGCTGTTTGCCAGTTTGTGTTTAGCAAGTTTGCATTTCCAATGGCTCTTTACAGCTCAATCATTTTCTTCATCATGCAAGCAACACATTTTCCATGGCCGTAATTCCAAACCAGGCTCTTTCACAAGGACAAAGGATTTCCTTTCACTGCTTGAGTGACTGCTAAACCATCTAAAGAGTTTGAAGTGAACGTTATTACAGGCTGTTCCCATGATAAGATCCAATGCCAGGGAATGGGTCAAGTAAGTAAACTGTATAAATCCAATACACAGAAACTGGAGTCAGAAGCATCTCAATTGACAAAGGAGATGATTAACACCCAAGGTAGAAAGAACAGGAACTAGGAGCCTGAATTCAAAACCCACCTCTTCCAGAGGTGTGTGATAACATCTTTGTGCAGGTTTATTAGAAAATATCTACCAAGAATGGGGAAGGATTAAAACTGCATCAAATATTCCATTTTTCATGCAATAATAGCATCTGGATATGACTAGCATTTGCTCTCCAATCCCAAATTACCTTTGGACTGAGGAGCTTGCTGGGCCTTATCAGAGAGCTATTAGGAACCACTATTATTCTAGGTTTGGGGTCCAATGTAGGCCAAACCAAGCAAGCACAGTAATGAACAAGATCAATTTTTAACTGCAATCACTCCCTGGTTATTGACATCTAAATTCCACTAGTTACTATGGTAGTATTTGAACCTGCAACTCCCCCAGAGCATTTATCTGCGGCTAGTTAGATTATAAGTCTTGTGACATTGCCACTATGCCACCCCAGTAATGATGGGCAATTTATATTAGCCCTTACACTATTCTACTCAGCAATTCTCGATTATTAACTACGCATCTCCGATCAATCAATATACCTTTCTTACATATTTAAAAAGAGGTGATATTTGCAGCAAACTATATACTCCAGCTGGAATGGTAATTTATTGGGAAAATTTGTAATTAAAACATGAATTGTAATCTCATGATCACTGACCCAAATTCTCCACTGTTGCTGAAGCACGTTGATGTATGAAGCTCAAGGCTGCCTGGCCATTGATTGTATCAATTCACCTTAAGATGCATTTTATCTCCTGAGTTGTTCAACGATTTTGATCATTCTGTAACTGCTGTACAAACAAAGTATCTCAAAAATAAAGGAAAATAATGCCGGGAGTTCAGAGGATTGATGAATCACAGTGACAGCAGCTATTATTTAACTAGAACTCGAGTTGACAACAGTCACCGAGAAGCAGTGATCTCTGTATAATTAAGGCTCACTGGAAAAGGCCATCACTACTGCAGCGGCCTTTTCAGTAGAATATCAGAATGTAATCACCAAGACTGCTGAATGAGATTTTTGTAAGAACATTTCACAAGTGCAATAAGCTAAACTAAGTCAACTGTAAATCCCTGTAGCTTTATGCTTTAGGAAGATATTGAAGGAAGTTTGTGCCAAGGAATTTGATATAAATATATTAACAAGTGTGCTAAAAATAACACACAAAATTTCAAACTCACTGTTGTTAACATTCAACTGTTAATTAAGCTTCTGCCTGCTTTGGACGTCAATGACACGTTTTGAGTAAATGCACAACATTTGATTCTAGAGTAAATGGATGAGACTCTGAAATCTAGTTCACGATGTTCTCACCTTAAAGTTGTGGTTTTGCTCCTGACAATTACAACTTTAAGTGAAATGATATTAAGTCGTTAACTCTGATTTCTCTCCACAGAGGGTGAAAGTGAGGACTGCAGATGCTGGAAATCAGAAGTCTAGATTAGAGTGGTGCTGGAAAAGCACAGCGGGTCAGGCAGCACGCGTGGAGCAGGAAAATCGACATTTTGGGCAAAAGCCCTTCATCAGGAATTCTCTCCACAGTGTGTTTCTCTCCACAGATGCTGCCAAACCTGCTGAGATTTTCCAGCAGTTTCTGTTTTTGTTTCTGATTGTCAGCATCTACAGTTCTTTCATTTTCTTATTAAGTGCAGGTTTTCCATAGCAAGGAGTAATAACAGCAAACCATTATACCTGTACTCTCTAACTTGAACCTGTACTCTCTAACCTGAAATACAGTACCTTTTTTCAATATTTTGGATGTGGGCATCACTGGCTAGATTGGCATTTATTACCTAGAGGGCAGTTAAGGGTCAACCATATTGCTGTTGGTCTGGAGTCATGTGTAGGCTAGACTGGATAATGAGGACTGATATCCTTCCCAAAAGGACAATGTGCTCAATGATGACCACGGTTACCCAGTCACTGTTAAACTAGCTTTTTATTCCAGACTCATTTTAAGTTAAACTGCATCATTTACCATTTTGGGACTTAAACTCATATCCCCAGAATATTACCCTGGGCCTTGGTTACTAGTCCAGGCTAAATACCTACACTGGTAAATTGAATCACTAGTAAAATATACTTTAACGCAAAAAAGAAAAATGTAACTCTCCATTTACAGTACCTGCTGCTCACTGCTGATCCTGGTTTTTCACATCCTGATATGACTACAGGTTACTCCTGATCCTTCTCCTCCCCATAGCCTGAGAGAGGAGCCTAATGCTTTGTTGCCTGAGGTCTGCACCAAGGAATCTTTACCTGTCAGGCTCCAGGCCACTTGCTGCAGCCATCATTTGTTCTCAGCCACATCATAGCTGTTGACAGATTGGACAGATTGCCTCCCTTTAAGAGGTGCAGCTTCCCCCACCCTACCTCCTGCTGGCTGCCACTAAACCAAGGATCCGAACGGACATGATGGAGCTGTCAAAGATGATCTAGGACTGGGGAGGAGAGGTGATACTATCAATTGCCAAACTCCTTATTCAGACTTTCCGAGCATTCTGCTATGTAGCACTAGACAGAGCAGCACAGCTTGCAGCTGAATTCAGCCCTCTCTTTCTGTCAGGCTATTGGGTTCACCTTGTTCCAGCTGAATCTCAGAGTTTATTTGATTTACTCTGATTAGGGTCATATCATAGTGAAGGCAAGTGCTGCTGCTGGAGCTTTTAGCAGCCAATAATCAACTCCTTGCCCTCAGTAAAGGTGGAAGAAGGAAATTTATAAGCTAATCCCATGCAGTGCTGAAGGAAGCATCAGGGAAGCATAGTTGAAGGGGTGTGAAATGCTTTCCAAAAAATGGGCAATCCCATGCCAAACAGTGAAAGAAGAAGTGAATAGTAGGTTTTGACGTGGCCGTGGCTGAAACTCTTCTGTTTCAGACCTGAGAACTTCTCCAGCTTTTCATTTTGACCACTTGTTCCTCCATCGATGATCCTGGCGAAGTGCAGGCACATGGTGGAAGCAATGCTACAAAACAAATCCATGGTTGAAAAGGCCCTGGCTCGCCTTCCTGATTGGCTGAATAATTTTCCTGCCAGACACAAAGGGCAGCACGAAGTTGAGACTTGATCCGATGTCAATTTCAAGGGAGTTAATTTCCTACTACATTGAAACCAACCCTCCCACGCATCCCCCCAACTCCCTGCAACATGGCAGGAAGAATTCTGCCAATTAACACTGCTTCTTTTTAAAAATTCATTCCTGGGATGTGGGCATCACTGGCTGGGCCAGCATTTATTGTCCATCCCTAATTGCCCAGAGGACAGTTAAGAGTCAACCACATTGCCTTTGGTCTGGAGTTACATGTAGGCCAAATCTGGTAAGGGTGGTAGTTTCCTTCCCTAAAGGACATTAGTGAACCAGATGGGTTTTCCCAACAATCAAAAATAGCCATTGTTAGACTCTTAATTTCAGATATTTATTGAATTCAAATTCCACCATCTGCCTTGGCAGGATTTGAACCAAGGTCCTAGGAACATTTCTTGGGTCTCTGGATTAACAGTTCAGCAATAGTACCACTAGGGCATCACTTTTCCAAATGCTGCCTAACCTCCTAAGTACCTGTAGCATTTTATGGTCTCTTTTTTTAGCTGTAACCCTGTGTTAAAGACATCTTGCTTTCGTATCAGGACCTCCTCTGCATTAACAGGAGAATGCAGTCAGCCCTCCTCTAACTCACTGGCTCTCCCAAGCTCCGCATCATCAAGGGTTGGACTCATCACATAATGAATTTCACAGGCCTGAGTCCTGTTGTGACATTGCAGATCAGGGCACTAACACACTACAGATACACTACCCCTCTTTTTCTAGAGAGAGGGTGTATTCTGGGGTGAAAGGTTCTTAAGGCTAGAAAAATGTAGTTCCAAGTTATTGAAAACTTAAGTTTTCTAACCTACAGAATGTCTGTATCTAACAACATTGGAATATGAGATTGTTAATGAGATGCATTTGATAATAAATGGTTGTAAAAGGTATATCTTTAATAACCGCATGAAGTTATTTTGTGTTTGATTGGAAGAGTTGTGAGTAAGTGAGGACTGCAGATGCTGGAGATCAGAGCTGAAAAATGTGTTGCTGGAAAGCGTGGCAGGAGCAGGAGAATCGACGTATCGGGCATAAGACCTTCTTCAGGAATGAGAAAGGTATGCCAAGCAGGCTAAGATAAAAGCTAGGGAGGAGAGACTTGAGGGACGGGCATTGGGAATGCGATAGGTGGAAGGAGGTTAAGGTGAGGGTGATAGGCCGGAGTGGGGGTGGGGGCGGAGAGGTCGGGAAGAAGATTGCAGGTCAAGAAGGCGGTGCTGAGTCTGAGGGTTCCTCCAACCACAAGGGATGAATGCAGATTTCACCAGCTTCCTCATTTGCCCTCGCCCCACCTTATCTCAGTCTCAACCCTCGGACTCAGCACCACCTTCTTGACCTGCAATCTTCTTCCTGACCTCTCAGCTCCCACCCCCTCTCCGGCCTATCACCCTCACCTTAACCTCCTTCCATCTATCGCATTCCCAATGCCCCTCCCCCAAGTCCCTCCTCCCTACCTTTTATCTTAGCCTGCTTGACACACCTTCCTCAGAGTTGTGAGTAAATCTGTTCCAGGCTTTTCAAATGGCTGAGGGTTAATCCTGTGGTACTGATGGGGTGCAAACCTATATGTTTGTGCTGCTGCATTCCTCTGTCCAAATGGGATCAATTGTACTAACAAAGAGCTATGGGACAGGATTGAGCTTTACAGTATCAAAATGCATTTGTCACACCTCTAACTGACTTCACGGAGACTGATAGAATCAGGAGGTTAAACTCTGCTGGATAGAAGATAAATGTAACGTTCTAAATTTATTGTAGCTTCAGAAATAGCTGTAAAACAGTTGTAGTTGCCTTGAAGATCTTCCAACTGTGCTTAATGTTGCAACATTTCTGTTGAACAGTACCTCGGGCTATTTGCAGAAATTCATGTGAAAAGTTGGCATTTTAAGGAATGTCATCCTATTCTTGCTCTACATAACAACTCAACATTATGACAGTTTCTTGTCTCTCTTCACTTCCACCTAGTCAAGCATCGAGAGTGGATATGCTACTGAACTGATATAACGTGGATAATCTCACTAGCAATACTAATGTTGCTTTTACGTTCAGATAAAGTATGTGAATCATGAGGAATCAAATCTCTGCTTCTCCTGAGCATGTGAACTGTCAGCACTTCTCATCTGCATGTAGCATTTTAGGTGTTAAAGATTGCCTTATGGTGACTGAGGGATTCCAACTTGAAGGCACTGTAAGAAATAGAGAACAAAATCTTAAGATGCAGTTGGAATCCAAGACAAAGAGTGGACATTCAGTACCTCTTTTAGGAAGGCATATGGCATCATTTGTCAACCAAACACTTATTTGGTCAGAGGTGGTTTTTACCCATCAAGATCAAGGACCCTAAGGCTTGAGGTCCTGTCCACAGATAGCTGCTGAGATGACACCAACCAAAATTGAGGCCTGGTGCTGGATTACAGATCTGAGATGAGTGATGCAGGGTAGAGGTCTTGTCAGCAACATCAAGGAGTAGCTCTCAATAGACCCATTCTTGATGCTGGGGCCTTCAACCAGATCTTGAGCACCTGACAAGGGACCCCCGTCACCCTCCCACCAAAACCCTACAAGCAACCCCAAATTTCCATGTTTCCCACATGGTGAACCCTCTTGCCTACCATGACTTCAGTCACAGTTAAAGTGGAGGAGACCTTCAGTAGGCAGCATAGTGAAAGGCCATCCACAGGCATTCCTGCCACGGACTTTATCAATGAGGAGGCAGAGATGTGGAGGAGTTTCCACACACCAACGTCCCACCTCATGAAATGCCCATTTCCATGACTATAGCTGAAGGCGTATTGGTTTACTTGGAATGTTTAATAATAACACCTTGCATTCAGATCCAGTCTCAATTTAGTAAAGGATTCCAAGGTGTTTGAGAGAATTGTTGGTACATTAAATTTGATACAAAAGAATTACTGGAACAGGTAAAGGAGGAAGGCTTCAAAAACCGGTAAGGAGGAGAGTTGGAAAACTGGAAATGCAAGGACAGAATTCCAGGGCCCAAGGAGCTGAAGACTAAGGTGTCAACATTGGCAGAAACTCTGGAGCTATGAAGAAAGGATTAAACTGGAGGAATGCTGAAGTCTAAGAGCATTTTTTTCTTCATTTATGGAACATGGATATTTCTGGCTAGGCCAGTATTTATTGTTTATCCAGAGGGCAATTAAGAGTTAACCACATTGCTGTGGGTCTGGACTGACACGAAGGCCAGACCAGGTAAGGGGAGCAAATTTCCTTCCCTAAAGGATGTTATAGTGAACCTGATGGGTTTTCAAAACAATCAACAGTATTCATTATGCTAGCTTTTTATTTGAGATTTATTTTGAATTATGGAATTAAAATTTCACTGTCTGTCATGGTGGATTCAAACCTATGGCCCCAAAATATTACCCTGGCGTTCTGGATTAGTAACCCAGGGATCTTACCACGACACCAGCACATCTCCTGAGAATGGATTGTAGGACTGAAGGAGGTTACAGAGATAGGGAGGGGCACACACAATGAAATGATGATTTCATTTTATAAACATCTCTTTGAGGCTACTGAGCTTTCTTAAAATGTAACTCATACAAATTTGCTTTTCTGTCAGGTATTGCAATCTCATTTCAGCAATTTATTTCTATTCTCTTGTGCGATGTGGGCATCACTGGCTGGCCAGCATTTATTGCCAATGCCCAGCTGACCTTGAGCAGGCTGTGGTGAGCTGCCTTCTTGAACTGCTGCAGTCCACCTGCTGTGGGTAGATTCATATTAGGGATGGAATTCCAGGACTTTGACACGGCAACAGTGAAATTGGAGAGTGAGTGACTTGGAGGGGAACTTAAATGTGGTGGTTCTCCATATATCCATTGCCCTTGTCCTTCTGGATGGAATTGGTCTTAGGTTTGAAAAGTGCAGTTTGGGGAACTTGTAGATAGTACACACCATTGCTACTGAGTGCTAGTTGTAGAGGGAGTGGAGTTTTGTGGATGTGGTGCCAATCAGGAGGGCTGATTTGTCCCGATAGTGTCAAGCTTTTTGAGTGTTGTTTGGGCTGCACCCATCCAGGCAAGTGGGAAGTATTCCATCACACTCCTGAATTGTGCCCTGTAGATAGTGGACAGGTGCTGAGGATTCAGGCGGTGAGTTATTTGTCAGAGTATTTCTAGTCTCTGATTGCTCTTGTATTTTTGTGGTGAGTTCAGTTAAATGTTTGGTGAATGGTAGTCCCCAGAATGTTAGTAGTAGGGGATTCAGTGATGGTAACACCATTGAACAACACGGGGCAGTTGTTAAATTAGACATGGTCATTTCCTGGCATTTATCTAGTGCAAATGTTACTTGCCACTTATCAGTCCAAGCTTCAATTTTGTCCAGATATTGTCGCATTTAAAAACGAACTGTTTCAGTATCTGAGTTGTGATTGGTGCTGAACATTGTGCATCAACATTTATCTACACTCACTACCTTATGATGGATCGAAGGTCACTGATGAAGATTGTTGACTTTAGGACACTGTCCTGTGGAACTCCTGAAGAAATGTCCTGCAGCTAAGATGACTGACCTCCAACAACTGCAACTATGAAGATATGACTTCATCCAGCAGAAAGTTTGTCACCAATATTCATTGATTCCCGTCAAATTATGAGTCAAGTCAAAGGAAACAATTGGAATTTGTGCTTCTCAGCAAAGTTCACATTTAATTAACCAGGTAAACAATCACATCAGTAAAATCATACCGTTGAAGCAACCTTTGTCTGCCTTTCTAATATAATGATAAAGTTGACTTCAATGGAGGTTTTCAATGGAGTATAATAATCGAGTTTGTATTCTCACACTAAAATGTCTTCATTTTTTCTACATCACTTACCATTATGTGGATGACTCATCAAATGCCTTAGAACATTTTATTAAACCAGACACCCAGGTGAAGGCCCTAGTCCTATAGTTCAAAGCATCAACATTCTTGAGGAAGAAAGGGATAAAATAAATCACTTAACAATTAGAGTTGGAAAGAGGTACTCCTGAAGATAGATTACACTCAGCATTTTAAAATTCAGTGTTTTTGATTTGGAGAAATTAAAATGATGCCAAATAATAAAATCCCAAAGATTAAGAAAGTATTGATGAAATTAATGAGTTTAGACTATATTCAAAACAATTCTACACCAATTGAACATTGAGAAAAGCCTAAATTACAGTTGGACTACATTTGCACCATTCATTAAGGTTGTCTTACTAAAATATAATATGAAGATTTATGGTTATAATGCAATTTGATCAACTCTTGATCAATAGCTGATTATAGAGATGAGTGTCATCAGAGACAAGGCACAGTCAAGGGAGAATGAACAGCAAAGCCTAGAGAGTAGATCCAGAGCAAAATCAGCTGAAAGTTGTATCAAAGATGATCCATAATATAGATGATAATTGCTGTTTCAAAATATGTTTGGGATTCCACAAGAGACTGAGAAAAGATCTATCTGTACACATGCTTTTGTGCTTTGCTTCACTAACTTTCCAATCAACCCCCGCAACACTGAGCCAGACTTTGGCAGATGCTAAAATTATACAAGATGCAACAGCATCCATCACTTTGCTGTTTTCCAAGATTTGATGCTACACTTGGTTGACTTGCCAGTTGGGATGAGAGGCAATACATAAGGACACTTCTCATTCCTCTTCCCCATCATTTGCTCAGTCTATCCTTGAGGGAACTTGAATAGGAAAGCACTCCTATATTAGGACTATCTTCCTATACTTACAGTTGTGAATCTAAAGCACTAAACCTCCAGGTCATGAAGTAACACAAAATTGCTTATTTCAAATAACACAGAGGGCTGGCAGATGATTGTGATGAATTGAAGAATGTGAAGCTGTTAGAGGAATTGTATGCAGAGCATCCAATCAGCAACCGCTACATGACTTCAATGAGCAGTTGCTTACAACTCGCCACACTTCCCATCCTGAATAAATGGCATTCTTCAGCAAAGACATAGAGTCATAGAGATGCGCAGTATGGAAATAAACCCTTCGGTGCAACCCGTCCATGCTGACCAGATATCCCAACCCAACCTAGTCCCACCTGCTTGTGCCCGGCCCATATCCCTCCAAACCCATCCTATTCATACACCCATCCAAATGCCTTTCAAATGTTGCAATTGTACCAGCCTCCACCACTTCC
Organism: Hemiscyllium ocellatum; assembly: GCF_020745735.1. NCBI lineage: Eukaryota > Metazoa > Chordata > Chondrichthyes > Orectolobiformes > Hemiscylliidae > Hemiscyllium > Hemiscyllium ocellatum. The sequence goes on from NC_083432.1 coordinate 22,956,914, forward strand.
TCTGGCAGCTCATTCCATACACGTACCACCCTCTGTGTGAAAAGGTTGCCCCTTAGGTCTCTTTTATATCTTTCCTCTCTCACCCTAATCCAATGCCTTCTAGTTCTGGACTCCCCCACCCCAGGGAAAAGACTTTGCTTACTGATCCTATCCATGCCCCTCATAATTTTGTAAACCTCTATAAGGTCACCCCTCAGCCTCCGATGCTCCAGGGAAAACAACCCCAGCCTGTTCAGCCTCTCCCTATAGCTCAAATCCTCCAACCATGACAGCAAACTTGTAAATCTTTTCTGAACTCTTTCAAGTTTCATGACATCTTTCAGATAGGAAGGAGACCAGAATTGCATGCAATATTCCAACAGTGGTCTAACCAATGTCCTGTACAGCTGCAACATGACCTCCCAACTCCTGTACTCAATACTCTGACCAATGAAGGAAAGCATACCAAACGCCTTCTTCACTGTCCTATCTACCTGCGACTCCACTTTCAAGGAGCTATGAACCTGCACTCCAAGGTTTCTTTGTTCAGTACATGTTGCATATAAACTGTAGCTCTACACACTTGCCATTTGATCGTCTGAGGAGAAAGTAGGGACTGCAGATGTTCAGATCAGAGTGGAGAGTGTGGTGCTGGAAAAGCACAGCAGGTTAGGCAATATCCGAAGGGCAGGAGAATCAACATTTTGGGTGTAAGAGCCTTCATCAGAACCTGACCTGTGGTGCTTTTTCAGCATCATACTCTCGACATTTGATCATCTGATACAGGTTTGTTCAGCATTGCATGCAGAAAATCCAGCTGCTTGGTCAAATTCCTTCTGGAAGTATTCTATTTTATTTTATTTTATCTTATTCTCTTTACTTGTTACTGGAAGGAGTAACCGCACAGTTGTAAGAAGCATCTGGATGAGTACTTAAAATGCCAGGATTTAATTGGCTGTAGACCGAGTGCAGGTAAATAGGATTACTGTAGTTTGATGTTTGTTGGCCAGCATTGATATTGTGGGCTGAAGGGTTGTTCTATGCTGCATGGCTCTATGAACTTCGACATTAATTTCCATTTACCATCATGATGCCCATTTGTTAATTGTTCACAGGTCTTTGTAGCCTCCTTGTGTCCTCACAGTGTATATTACCATCTGGCTTTGTATCATGAGTGTAGTGATTGTAATGAGGTCAGCCTCATAAAATAGGGACTGTTAACCTGATTTAATCTGGGAGCCTTGGCTGACAGGTATAAACAGGAGTATCAGAGGTTCTGTTCACTCTAAGGAAGACGTATCAGTATCAAGTACCACGCACAGATAAATAAAGGGTGTCTTGGTGACCAGATATTGGCATCTGTGGAGTTATTTCAATTAGCAATTACTCTTGTACGTATACAAGATACATTACTCTTGTTCCCTCCATCCAAGTCACTGATATAGATTATATTGGCCAAGGCCTCAACACTACTGCTTGCACCATTCCACCAGTTGGAGTCTAGAGCCTTAAAATGAACCATTTTGTTCTTCCTGATTGTTAACACATCCTCCGTTTTTGCGAATATACATTGTACGGCTGAACTTCACGCAATTATTGTATTCAAAGCAAATTTACTAGAATAGAGATTACCAAACTAAGAAAACTCAGTGCTTTTGAATGAGCAGCCTTTGTGCTTGTTTTTGGGAAGTTCTGTTTCATGTTCTATGGGTTTGTTATTGTAAACATGAACATTTATTCGGGTTCTAAGAAGATAGGAAAAAAAAACTAGCAGAGATCAGAAACAACTCTTTGTTTCCCCAAGAGTTAACTTAAAAGGTTTTTGAGTAATATTTGTTCATTATGTAATGTTATGGACTCCATTTTAACAGCCTGTTAATTGTAGAGGAACAATGCGACTGTTTGCATCCTGGACTGAGGAGTTTCATGTGAACATGCTCATTTGTTTTTAATAATATTGAGTGTAATTTTAATCACAGAATGGCTGGAATTCTTCAGCCATCTGCATCAAGAAACATGAATAGCAATGTCATCCTAATCTGACTGGTGTCCCACATCATTCCATCAATGTTACTAGAAAGTACATAGTGCTGTAAAGGCAGAAAATAGATCAGTACTTCCCAAGTCCTTGGTGATGTATCATTTTACATGCGGTCTGGCTATTTTTAATGAACTCAGTTTTAGTTGTCAGCTACAATAAGCATGTGTGAAATCAATGATTTTCTTTGGAAAAAAAGAGAAGAACCTTTCACAGTCCATTTTCTATTAGTGAGAGTGTGTATTTACTCAAGGACAAGACAAGATCTTGTGATGCAATGGGTAGCATTGCTTACACTAAGCCAGGAGCTCTGAATTTGTTCCAACTCCAAAACTGAAGACCATGAAAGGTGCATGGTCCAAACAATTTATTGGCAACCTATAAATCCTTCCAGAGGCAGGCAGTAGGGGTATGAAAGTCTCCTAGGCAGCTTAACTTGTTGTGAAGTGGAGTGCCTCCAACACAGCATCTGGTGACCTGCACCAGGAAAAAGAAGATGTGGAAACTGACATAGGCATGTACTTTGTCTGGATCCTGTGTCATTGGAAAGCTCTGAGAAAAGCTCTAACTAAGTAACATTTCATGATGGTGAAATGATACAAGAAAACAAACGCACAGTTGCCATGGAGTTTTTCAATCTTGTTGAGGTTGTGAAGGTCCTCTTTATCCTGGTCTTTAGCTGAAGTGTTAGGGAGCTCTTCCCTGCGTCTTCATCAATCCCTTTGGGCGTACCTTCGTTCTAATAAAGACAGCTGGCTAATGAGGACTGACGAACAATGGCTACTCTCTGACCCTGAGCAGTTGCTGATCTATCATATTTCTAGGGGTTGAAAATTTACATTGTGTTGTCACCCACGCCAATCCTTCTAACCGATGACCAAGGACAGCTACTCATGGCGCCAGGATAACTGTTCCCCGTTTGTTCATCTGAAGGTTATTTGTCAATTTTTCTAAGAACAGGATGTCTTGATTTTCCAACATTGCATTGAAAAGACATAAGACCAAGTAAACCTTAGGCATCAATGCATTGGAATATTGGAATCTCAGTGATCCTGGTTTTTTAGTGACCTTTCGTGTACCCTCCTTTTGTCTTCATTTGTCTTCATTGCTCAGACCATTGAGTATAAGAGTTGGGACATCATGTTGAGGTTGTAAAGGACATTGGTGAGGTTGCTATTGGAGTACTGTGTGCAGTTCTGATTTGATTTGATTTGTTGTAGCCACATGTACCAAAGTACAGTGAAAAGCTTTATATTTGAGCAGTACAGGCAGATCATAGCAAGCAAGGACATACAGATCATAGGGTACTTTGACATAGTAAGGCATACAAGGCTATGACTGCACAGGAGGTTCTCAAAGCAAGATCAACATTATTTGAACTTAGAGAAGACCATCAGCAGTCTAATAACAGCAAGGAAGAAGATGTTTTTGAACCTGCTGGTGTGTTTGTTCAAGATTCTGTATGTTCCGCCTGACAGAAGGAATTGGAAGAGAGTAATACCAGGGTGGGAGGGGGTCTTTGAGGATGTTAGCAGTCTTTCCATGACAATGACAAGTATAAATGGTGTCCGTGGATGGAAGGTTGACTTCCATGATGGTCTGGGCTGTGTGCCCAATTTCTGTAGTTTCTTACAGTCCTGAGCAGAGCAGTTGTCAGGCTGTTATACACTTGGATACAATACTTCCTATGTATCTGTGAAGATTGGTGAGGGTCCTTATGGACATGCTGAATTTCCTGAGCTGCCTGAGGAAGAAGAGGCATTGTTGTGCCTTCTTGACCATCGCATCAGTCCAGGACAGGTGGTCAGTTATCGTCACTCTGAGGGACTTGGCACTCTCCACGCTCTCAACCTCCGCTCTATTATGAAGGTCAGACTTACTGGGCAGTAGTCATTAAGGTAAATTGCATGTGTTTTCTTTGGTATTGCAATGATGGTTTCCCTGCTATAGGAAGGACATTATTAAATTGGAAAGGATTCAGCAAAGATTTGCCAGAGTTTGCGTTATAAGGAAAGGCTGGATTGTCTGGGACCTTTTCAGTGGAGTCTAGGAAGTTTACAGGAGACCTTATAGAGATTAATAAAATCATAGATAGCGTGAATAACAAAGGTCTTTTCTCTAGAATAGGGAAGTTCAAAACTAAGGGATATAATGTCAAGGTGAAAGGAGAGAGATTTAAAAGTGCTTGAGAGGCAACTTTTACACACAGAGAGTGGTTCATATATGGAATAAACCGCCAGAGGAAGTGGTAAATGCGGGTATAGTTACAACATTTGAGCGACATTTGAATGAGTTGGACCAAAGGATCTGTTTCTGTGCTGTATGACTCTAAGACTAAATGCTAGGAAAAAGGTTGGTTCCTGGAGTGGTAATGGGGAAAGCAGCACAGTAATGGACACTGGTTCTTATCTGCTGGCCAGAATATTGAGATTTTTGCATCACCATAGGAATGATCTTCATTAGCCAGGGCACGGGACTTCTTCTTGTGTGAGGAAATGAATGTTGACCCACTGTCTTGGCTTTTTATGCCCTACTGTGGGCCATTTTCTCCTGGAATGAGACAAAGGGAAGGATTGAGCGAGATGAAAATGCATTGCAATTAGATCAGAGAAATGCCGTCAGGGTGGGGGCGGCGTGAGTGGAGTCGAGAGGGGTTTGTGTGTGTCTGTGTGTGTGGCATATGTCTACTGCCAACATCCATTGACAGAGGGTGGTGCTTGTAGTTGCTACCCATGCAGTGAGCCTTGAGATTTTGGTGACTGTTGTCCAAGACTGAGATCTGGAAAAGCAAGTGATCAGCCGGATACCCACTCTGGCTTTCATGTCGGGAATTGTGACTGTCTAGCTTCTAACTGGTGCATGGGAGAACAGGGAAATGCATCTCAATGAGACAAGATTAAGGAATAATGGAATACTTATGATGCAAATAGATGTAAGTAGGTCTCTTGGCACTCACAAGCGAGACTCTTGTTTCACCATCTAAAAAGAATCGCTTTTTTTCCCTCTTGACACTGAGAAACTCACTTCTACCAATCTCAGTCTAATTTCACAATTGACTCACCAATTGCCCAGAATATTAAAGGTACTGGTTGATGCTGCTTGATCTTTCTATTCCCTTCTCCTTCATGTCTTTATTTAAATTCTTCTTAGATTTATCCGTATTATTTATCTGAATTATTCAAATAATTAACACGTTATTAATTAGGGAGTATTGATCAAAGAAGTGGGCTGGTAAACTAAAGCTTTGTTATCAGTAAGGAGAACTTTACTGACTCTGTTCCACATGGATGGGAGACCGGAGTAAGATCTTTCTCATGACGAAGGAAACCAGATTGTGTGACTCTTGCAAATCTTTCCATCTGTAGTATTCGGCAAAATGGTGCTGAGTTTCATTGATAATTATGAAACAAAATCTCATTTATTCTAAATTGCCTAGAGGCACATAATTAATATAAATGAATGCATTCCTGCACCAAGTCAATTTTACTGATTGATTTCACTTAGATGTAATATTTGACTCAATAAGTGAAATTTTACTTTATTGTCCAAATCACAGCCCACGATTTGTTTCTTTTTGTGAATTAAAATGATTGATGCATATAGGTCATTTTCACTTTTTGGAAATGGACCTTCACTAGTGAAATACAAAGGAAGATGCAAATGAATCAACATGCCTGACAGCTTATTTCAGAAAGACATTTACAAAGAGATATAAACAGATTTGCTGTCCACAGTCTGAGGTTGGGAGTAATGAATAATGATACATCCAAATGAGTGGAGGAAATAACCTTCAGAACTGAAGTCAACATATTATAATTCCTACATCACTGGGGAATCCAGAGAAATGACTGTCTACTAGGAGCCATCTGGCTGCTTACATTTTCAACTCTCATCCACACCACAACACTGAAACAAAGATTAACATTACAGTAATAATTACAGACAAATATCAGCAGCAACTTCACTGCTATCATGTGCCTCGATGTTACAAAACATGAATATTCAAAACTCCATTTTGAACACTGCTTTTAAAGTGAAAAGCCGTTTTATATTGCATTTGTATCACAGCACAATGACCGACAACATTTTTAATAACATTGCATGTATTAACAAAGAAAAGTTGAAGGCACTTATTGAACCATAATGACAAAATAGAAAGAGTGTTAAAGACGTTCAGCAGTGAATAAAGAAAGCAAATAATATTCTAAAAATAGAGAGTTCTTATGGTAACTATACAAGGCCACATCTGGAATACTGTGAACAGTTTTGGTTCCCTTATCTCATGAAAGATGTAGTGGTATTGGAGATAATTGAGAGATGGTTCACTAGGTTGCTCCCAGATATGGAGGGGTTTTCTTATGAGGAGAGGTTGAGTAGATTATGCCTGTCACCACTGAATTGTAGAAGGATGAGAGGTGAGCTTTTGACAGGGCAGAGAGGCTGTTTTTCCTTGTGTGCAAGTCTGGCACTAGACAACAGAAGCTCAGAGTAAGGGATCATGCATTTAAGATAGAGATAGAAATGAGGAGGAATTCTTTTCTCTCTGAGGGGAGTGAAACTTCTTCACTAGAGAGGATTCAATTGTATTCAAGGCTGAGATAGACAGATTTTTAATCAGTAAGGGGATCAAGGGTTATGGGGAAAAGGTAGAAAAGTGAAGGTGAGGATTATCAGATCAGCTCTGATCTGATTGATTGGTGGAGCAGACTCAATCAGCCAAAAAGTTAACTTCTGTTGCTACATTATGTTCATATTTGGAAAAGTGGCCGGCAATCGAGTTAAAGTGAAAGTGTTTTAAAGGGTGTCACAAAGAAGGACAGCAAGGCAGACGGGGTATTAAGAAGGAAATTTCAAAGTTTGCAACCTAGACAACTGAAGCCACAGCTACCATTGGTAGGACATAGGGGTGAGATGGAAAGGGGCCAGGAAGAATGAACAAGAAGCCACAGACCAGAGTCAAGAGGAATGCAGATTTTATGGGGTGTTGGGAGGTAGCAAGCTGTTGACTAAGATAAGGTAAGAAAGGATAACAATGGAAGGACTTAAACAAGATAAGGGTAGGGTCCACAAATGTTTTTTTTCATTCCCTCTATCACATAAACCAACTCTGTTCCCAGTTGAAATCAGCTCTGTGCAAAGCCTATAATTCACTGACACAATTCTATCTGAGGGAAAAGCAGTTTCCTAGTTGATCATTAGGGATTTGTTCATTGATAATAGCTTTGCCCTGGCAATTATACACCCCGTGGGAACATATCTGTAAGGCATATCTGTTCCAACATATCTGTTTGAAGTGCAGCTTCCAGTGGAGAGCAGATAAAAGCAAAAATCAATTGTCAAGGGATTTTGTCAGCTTTCTGTAAGCTATACCGGATATTAAATTGCAAGCATAAGTAAATAATGTTATTACTTAAGACAAAATTTTAAAAGGATGATTTTAATTGTGTGCTTAAGATAGGAAAGCCTGGTGGAAACTGGCCAGCTAATTACAATGAATAAGGAAATTGTTAGACTACAGGTACTGATTTGAGACATGCTCAAAGAGCAGTGAAGCATTGGCCAGGGAAAACATAACTAATTATCTTCTAATGACACCTTTTGCCATCATTTAATTTGGCTGGATCCAAGCCCGAGTGATTCTATCATACACTTTGCAGGGAGCAAATAGACTGATCTTTATTAAGATAAAACATATCTGTGTCAACAAGGTGGACAGGTGAGGAATGGGGAAGGTAGGCAGAGCCTCAGCCTGAACTGGAGGGAAGAATGGATTGAGTAAGTTCAAATGGAGGGTGGAGGGTGATAAGGTTCCCCCATGAACTGACGGGGTGGCAAATAGAGAGTGGGAAGTTGTTGGAGGATAGTATCTGAGGAGGCTTTTGGAGAACGCTACTCAATATTCATTTGTCTTCAACTAAAATGTATCTGTTGCAAAATCTAAAGGAATTCAAAATTAATCAGCATGCACATATTAATCTAAGACTGTACCTACAAATACAGCATTATTTCAAATACACCAGTGTTTGGAATGCCAGTATGGCTTGAGACAGGAACAGGTTTCAAAAGTGGGTGCATGTCTGTAAATAGGTTACCTACATTCAGACTGCAAGGTTAGAAGGTTGCATTTATTTTTTGTAAATATATTTATTAGCAATTTTTTTAAACTTCACAAACATATAAAATTATTGAAAAATACAATTAATAACAAATATCAGTATAATAAAAAGAAAAAAAAACACAAATTACAATACAACTACTGTCTACTAATTATTATCTTACCCTATAATACAAAACAAATCCTAACACTGTGCAAAGCAACACCAAAAAAAAAGAAAAGCAAAAACAAAAACAAAAAAAAATCCCACAAAATACAGAACAACTATGCTCGGTGCAAAGCTCCCAAACAGAGGAACGGGAGCATTGTATACATTCCTGTATTAACTCAGGAGACCCCCTCCAGGGCCCAGGGCTTGACAAATCGAACCATCCTGGTTAAACAAGCGCCCTAGTTAAGATAACTGACAAATCTATATCCAAATAACTCAAGTAGGGCTGCCATGTCTTATACAAATGGTCTGTTGTGTGGTGCACCATGTTTGTAAAAAAGTTCAAGGGAATGTGCTCCATAATTAATTTCTGCCATCCCAGCAAGCCCGGCGGGTTCTCAGACACCCAGTTCATCAGAATATTCTTCTGTGCACAGTATGCAAGAATATCAAATAGTTTCTTCTCATGCCCATCTAAAGATGGTAAATTAGGTAGACCTAAGAGGAGAGATATCGGGTCAACTTTGACTTCAGTCCTCAATAGCCTTCCTATCCCTCCCGCCACAGCGCTCCAATAAACACGGAGCCTGTGGCATGTCCAGAAGCAATGGGTAAGAGAACCTACACTTATTTTACATTTGGGTCACACTGAAGATGCCCCTTTTTCAAACTTCGCCAGACAGTCTGGTGCCAGATGAACCCTGTACTGAACTTTTAACTGCGTAGAATGTCCTATTACAGATTGTGATCTTTCGAGTATTCTCTCATTTGTTCTCCCATGTTTCAGAAGAGATCTCCACTCCTAGCTCTTGCTCCCAGACCTCACAAAACTGTTAATATCCTGCCAGGCCCTGGCACCCAGCAGGGGATAGAGGGCACCAACCGAAAGGGTGCTTGTGGAATGTAGCAAAAACCTCTTTGTATCGGGCTTCTCGGGCTTAGTGAGAAGTGTAGTCTTCTTCAGAATGAAATCCCTAACCTGAAAAAAATGGAAAAGATCTCTGCTGGGTAACCCGTATTTGCAGCTCAGTTATTCAAAAGATATCATAACCTCTCCTTCAAACAAGTCTCCCAAACTAGAAACTCCTCCTGCTGCCCATAGTTTGAATCCTGAGTCCACCATCCCCGGTTGGAACCCAGGCATGCCAACTATAGGTGTAAGTGGCAAAGTCTTGGATAAACAACCCTCAATCTGATGCATTGTCCTCCGTGCCTTGACTGTACTAATGACAATGGGATTCCGGCAGTAGTCCATAACTGTCCTCAACTTATCCATGAACAACAGGTTAATAAGAGGGTGCTTTGCTTGGGAGGCCTCAATATCCAGCCATATTGAGTTTGGATTGTTGCCTACCTAATCTCAGACAAAGGGCAGCGGGGAATTCAAATGATACCTCCTGATGTCTGGGAAATCAACTCCTCCCCCTCCTTGAGGCAACTGCAATTTAGTAAGTTTGATGAGGGGCCGCCCACGATGCCAGACAAAGGAACCAAACTACCCCATAAGCTTCTGCAGCGTTAACCTGGGAAACATTATAGGGAGCATACGCATGGGATAAAGCAAACAAGGAAGAACATTCATCTTAATGAGAGATATTCGGTCCAGCCATGAAATTAGAAGAGCCTCCCATCTCTGGAGATCTCGCCTAATATTGCTGAGCGAGTGAGCAAAGTTAGTCCAAAATAACAGATCAAACTTTGTGGTAATAAAAATGCCTAGGTATCGGAACCCTACCTGTGACCACTTAAAAGGAAACTTAGGGCCACCTTCAACATCTGGTACATCCCTAAGGCTCCCCAAAGGCATAGCCTCTGATTTTGCAAAGTTAATCTTATGTCCTGAAAAAACCCCAAATGAATTGATACATTGTATCAAATGGGGTACGGAGGTCATCGGGTTCGATAAAAACAGAAGAACATCATCTGCATACAACGTAATCTTGTGTGCCCTCGATCCCACTTCCGGAGCGGTTATGTGGACATTCCGATGAATGGCCTCTGCCAGCAGCTCTATCACCAACGTAAACAACAACTGTGAGAGGGGGCAGCCTTGCCAACTACCCCTACCAATCCTAGAATTCCTAGACTTCACCCCGTTGGTGATGACCGCGGCCAGAGGGTGACGATATAAAACCTCCACCCACCCAGCAAAGACTCCACCCAACCCAAACTGTTCTAAGACATAAAAAAGATATGGCCATTCCACCCGCTCAAATGCTTTCTCTGCATCTAAGGAGATTATCAACCCCTGAATCGATCATTGCTGACATACTTGGACCATATTTAGCAACCTTCTAGTATTATTTGAGGACCTATGGCTCCTTATAAAGCCTGTCTGGTCCTTTTTAATAATATGGGGCAACACCCTTTCCAATCTCAATGCCAGGATCTTGGACAGAATCTTCAAATCTGAATTTAATAGAGAGATTGTGGGCGGCACGGTGGCACAGTGGTTAGCATTGCTGCCTCACAGCACCTGAGACCAGGGTTCAATTCCCGACTCAGGTGACTGACTGTGTGGAGTTTGCACGTTCTCCCCGTGTCTGCGTGGGTTTCCTCCGGGTGCTCCGGTTTCCTCCCACAGTCCAAAGATGTGCGGGTCAGGTGAATTGGCCATGCTAAATTGCCCGTAGTGTTAGGTAAGGGGTAAATGTAGGGGTATGGGTGGGTTTCGCTTCGGCGGGTCGGTGTGGACTTGTTGGGCCGAAGGGCCTGTTTCCACACTGTAAGTCTAATCTAATCTAATCTAAAAGATGGGTCTGTATGAGGCACAATCCTCAGAAACCTTCCCCTTCTTAAGAATTAAGGAAATATTAGCTTCTCTCAAACATGGTAGCAGACAGTCATGTATGTAGGAGTGATTGTACATCTCCAACATCGGCCCTGACAGAATCCCTATAAACTCCTTATAAAACTCACCCGGGAGACATCAGGGCCAGGCGCTTTCCCACTCTGAAGTTGCCTAGCTGCCTCCTGCATTTTCTGAACTGTCAACAGGGCAGTAAGGAGACAAACCTGTTCCAAGGTTACCCCTGGGAGTTCCAGGTTCTTAGAAAAGGTCTCTATTTTAGCCCTCCTGTCCTCGCAACCTTCAGACTGATACAATTCAGAGTAAAAGCTCCGAAAAGCTTCATAATCTTTTTAGCATCGTATGTAAGGACCCCGGCGCTGTCTCTGATTGCAGTAATGGATTGAGGAGCACGTTTTTTTCCTAGTCAGATACGCTAAATACTTCCCTGGCCTATCCCCATATTCGAACAGCCTTTGTCTAGCAAAAGCAAGTTCTTTCTTTGTGTTTTGTGTCAGTATAGAGTTGGAGGCAGCCCGGAGGGCCGTGATCCACTGTCGCTTAGTCACTGAAGGCCGCACAAAATGTGCTGCCTCCACGGCTTTTAACCCCGTCTCAAGTAGACGCTGCTGTTCCTCCTTCTGTCGTTTCTGGCTAGCCGAATAGGAAATAGCTAATCCCCTAACAAAGGCCTTAGCAGTCTCCCATAGCGTAGATGGAATACTAGCCGTGCCTGAGTTGATAGTCAAGAATTCCTGAAACTCCTTCAAAAAGTATTCCACAAATTTGGCATCCTTTAGGAGAAAAGGATCCAAACACCAGTGCTGCATACCTAGCCCTTCACTCTTGGCCTTAACCTCCAAATATACTGCCGCGTGATGAGAGATAGCTATATTCCCAATTTTACAACCCAGAATCGAATGAAGAAAGGCCAAGGGAGCCAGAAAGAGGTCAATCCTTGTGTGACATTTATGTGGGTTTGAAAAAAGGTGAAGTCCCTGCCAGTAGGATGAAGACATCTCCAAGTATCCACCAGCCCCAACTCCTCGCATAAGTCAACCACCTGCTTGGCCTGTGAAGAAATAGTTGGGGGCCCACAAGGCATCCTGTCCACTGTCAGATCCAAAAGACAATTAAAATCCCCCCCCCCCCCGATAATAATGGGCCGTGTTCCAAAAGCAGTCCACTTAGAGAAAGCACTAATAAAAAATTTGAGGGGATGCGCCGGAAGACAGTAGACGTTTAAAATGCTATATTCCTCCCCATCTATCAGGGCTTTAAGTATCACAAACCGTCCCTGCTCATCTTTCACCTGCTCTAACAATGAACAGAAGATCTTTGTGGTTAAGCCACTCCCCTAATTTTAGTAGTAAAGGATGAAAAGAATACCTGGTCATAACCCACCTGTTGTAATTTCAGGTGTTCCCCATCATCAAGTTGAGTTTCCTGCAACAAAGTGATATCAACCCTTGCCTTCTTAAGGCTAGAAACAGGCGAATGACTTCCCTTAATGTTCCACGTGCACCATTTAATAAGACTCTTAGCCATATCCCCTTTCAGAGACCCTTGAACCCCTTGGAGGGAGAACCCTGCTTACAAAGCGCTAAGCATAAGTAAATAAAGACTCATAGAATCAAAAAACTATATATACAAAAACTACTCTATCATAACTATAAACAACTATCACTACCAAAAAACTACAAAGAAAACCAACTTTAAAACCTGACTGGAAGACTCTTCCCCCTGCCCATAGGGGACACTCACCCTACCCAACCCCTCCTTCACAGCTCCTTCAAACCCAGACTGTGTCCCAGCCTTAGGCCAGAAAAAAAAAAGCAAGGAGCTGATCCTTAAATCAACAGAAAAGAAGAAAGTCAGGATGAGCACTCCACCCATCCCTGGCTTCATGTCTCCCCTACTTGTGACTAAAAGAGAAGCAGAACAAACAAAAAAAAGGGGGGAGGGGGGGAGACACAACAAAGAACATCCACAAAATTTCCCATCAGAAAATCCAGTTATTAAAAAAAAGGAACAACTTCTTCCAAGATCTTTTCCCCCCTTTCCAAACAGGAAATTATTAGGGAGAAAGAATAAAATAAAGGAAGAGAAAACATGGGGAAAGAAGGAAAAGAGAACAAACATTAACCATATTCTTCAGGCCAATCCGTTCTATTTTAAAGTGTCCACAAAGTTTTAACTTTATCCGCTGAGTCAAATGTATAAACTGAGTCCTCGTGGCTGAAACAAAGCACTGCGGGTATCTCATGGAGTACTGGATGCACAGGTTCCTCAGCTTCTTTTTAACTTCATTGAAGGACTTCTCTTTCGAATTACAGCTGCAGAGAAATCCTGGAAAAACATGATTTTTGACACCTTGTACAGCAGTGCCTGTGGATCTTTTCTCAGGGATCTGGAAGCTTCTATGACATTTGCTTGTCCTTATATGAGTGAAAGTGCACTAGGACCAAGCGGGGGTGCGACACTGGGCCTGACCTGTGCACTGTAACCTGATAAGCCCTTTCAATCTGCAGCCTGCTGGACTCGATGTGAAGGCCCAAAAATTTCAGTAGCCAGCTTTCAAAGAAGCTGAGATTTTCGAGGTTGTCGATATGGTTTTGCTAGGCCCACACTTCTTGCTCCAGCACCTGGATCCGACTGGATGAGAACTCAATCGCAGCTTCCGAGGCCTTAGTTCGAACTTCCACCTCCTCCAGCCTCTCCCCGAGGCCCTGGATCTCCTGCTCATGCTTCTGGTTGGACCTGGGCACGAATCTCCCTATGGATCTCCTCAATCATAGCCCCAACTTTCAAGGTAAGTCTCTCCATCAGTAAGTAAAAAATGAGGTCTGCAGATGCTGGAGATCACAGCTGCAAATGTGTTGCTGGTCAAAGCACAGCAGGTTAGGCAGCATCTCAGGAATAGAGAATTCGACGTTTCGAGCATAAGCCCTTCATCAGGAATAAGAGAGAGAGAGCCAAGCCGGCTAAGATAAAAGGTAGGGAGGAGGGACTAGGGGGAGGGGCGATGGAGGTGGGATAGGTGGAAGGAGGTCAAGGTGAGGGTGATAGGCCGGAGTGGGGTGGGGGCGGAGAGGTCAGGAAGAGGATTGCAGGTTAGGAGGGCGGTGCTGAGTTGAGGGAACCGACTGAGACAAGGTGGGGGGAGGGGAAATGAGGAAGCTGGAGAAATCTGAATTCATACCTTGTGGTTGGAGGGTTCCCAGGCGGAAGATGAGGCGCTCCTCCTCCAGCCGTCGTGTAGTTGTGTTCTGCCGGTGGAGGAGTCCAAGGACCTGCATGTCCTCGGTGGAGTGGGAGGGGGAGTTAAAGTGTTGAGCCACGGGGTGATTGGGTTGGTTGGTTCGGGCGGCCCAGAGGTGTTCTCTGAAGCGTTCCGCAAGTAAGCGGCCTGTCTCACCAATATAGAGGAGGCCACATCGGGTGCAGCGGATGCAATAGATGATGTGTGTGGAGGTACAGGTGAACTTGTGGCGGATATGGAAGGATCCCTTGGGGCCTTGGAGGGAAGTGAGTGTGGAGGTGTGGGCGCAAGTTTTACATTTCCTGCGGTTGCAGGGGAAGGTGCCGGGGGTGGAGGTTGGGTTGGTGGGGGGTGTGGATCTGACAAGGGAGTCACGAAGGGAGTGGTCCTTGCGGAACGCTGATAGGGGAGGGGAGGGAAATATATCCTTGGTGGTGGGGTCCGTTTGGAGGTGGCGGAAATGGCGGCGGATAATACGTTGTATGCGCAGGTTGGTGGGGTGGTAGGTGAGAACCAGTGGGGTTCTGTCTTGGTGGCGGTTGGAGGAGCGGGGCTCAAGGGCGGAGGAGCGGGAAGTGGAGGAGATGCGGTGGAGGGCATCGTCGATCACGTCTGGGGGGAATCTGCGGTCCTTGAAGAAGGAGGCCATCTGGGTTGTGCGGTGTTGGAATTGGTCCTCCTGGGAGCAGATGCGGCGGAGACGAAGGAATTGGGAATATGGGATGGCGTTTTTACAGGGGGCAGGGTGGGAGGAGGTGTAGTCCAGGTAGCTGTGGGAGTCAGTCGGTTTATAATAGATGTCTGTGTTGAGTCGGTCGCCCGAGATAGAAATGGAAAGGTCTAGGAAGGGGAGGGAGGAGTCTGAGACAGTCCAGGTGAATTTCAGGTCGGGATGGAAGGTGTTAGTAAAGTTGATGAACTGTTCAACCTCCTCGTGGGAGCACGAGGCAGCGCCGATACAGTCATCGATGTAGCGGAGGAAAAGGTGGGGGGTGGTGCCAGTGTAGTTGCGGAAGATGGACTGTTCCACATATCCTACGAAGAGGCAGGCATAGCTGGGGCCCATGCGGGTGCCCATGGCAACTCCTTTAGTTTGGAGGAAGTGGGAGGATTGAAAAGAGAAGTTATTCAGGGTGAGGACCAGTTCAGTCAGTCGAAGGAGGGTGTCAGTGGAAGGGTACTGGTTAGTGCGGCGGGAAAGGAAGAAGCGGAGGGCTTTGAGTCCTTCGTGATGGGGGATGGAGGTGTACAGGGACTGGATGTCCATAGTGAAAATAAGGCGTTGGGGACCGGGGAAGCGAAAATCCTGGAGGAGGTGGAGGGCGTGGGTGGTGTCCCGAACGTAGGTGGGGAGTTCTTGGACTAAAGGGGACAGGACCGTGTCGAGGTATTGGGAGATGAGTTCGGTGGGGCAGGAGCAGGCTGAGACAATGGGTCGGCCGGGGCAGGCAGGTTTGTGGATTTTGGGCAGGAGGTAGAAACGGGCGGTGCGGGGTTGTGGGACTATGAGGTTGGAGGCGGTGGATGGGAGATCCCCTGAGGTGATGAGGTCCTGGATGGTCTGGGAGATGATGGTTTGGTGGTGGGAGGTGGGGTCGTGGTCAAGGGGGCGATAAGAGGAGGCGTCCGCGAGCTGGCGTTTGGCTTCAGCGGTGTACAGGTCAGTGCGCCAAACTACCACCGCGCCTCCCTTGTCTGCGGGTCTCTCCATCACCGCAGCCAATTCCTGAGAGTCGGTCTGGTCCCCGGGAGGGTTCAAAAGAGGTTGTTGCTGCTACAGTCTCTGGTATGCCTGATGCTACAGGGGAGTATCCTCCCTGCTGCTGTTTGCTTGCTCCTTTTCCCTTTAGCATCCTTTTGCTTCCCAAATATTAACAAGTATGTGTTCTGTAAGGTTTTAAACTAATAATTCCGCCACACAAGTTGGCCAGGGAAACACCAGTACGCCTTGGCTGTTAGGCAGAGATGTCACAGCAGTTCTACAGAATCGCCGCCATCTTGCCGAGTCAGAAGGTTGCATTTAATTCCGCATTTTCTATTTGTTACTTTCAATCTCTGCTGTTGCTCAGAGAAAATAAAAAATAAAATTAGGAGTTGTTTACATTTATCAAAATACAACATCTATGTCAAGATTAGACAGTAAAATATGAAAATGTAGCAATTAGTGTGGTTTTTGGTGTAGATCAGTGTTTCTCAACAGGGGCGAAAGCGCCCTCTGAGGGGCGTTTGCCTTCCTTCGGTGGGCATTGAAGTCAAAGGGGGCAGCAAGGGGGCAATGAACGACTTCGTAGAGAGCTTACCAATCGCTTGGAAGACTGCCGTGTCCTTGAAGGACATTGCTGTGTGTAGGTGGATAGTCGCACAACACAAGTCTGTTATTTTCCCTGCACCCAAGGAGGCGTGCGCTCTGATTGGTTGCTGCGCTATTATTGATAGTCTTCTCTGTGAATGGCAAACCATTTGAACTCATTCGTGGTTGGCACTGATTCTACTGCCGAGATCAATATCACCGAACCCATGTGGCTTCTAGGAAGACGAAACGCAGCTTTTCAACTGTTCTACCGGGTGGCAGAATGAATGCACATAATAGCTAATTGGCTTTGACTATTTTGCTATCACAGACTAAATTTTATGCAGAATGAGCCAAAAGTAGGTGGACAGTAAGAACAGTAATAAATGATAACATTTATTTTTTTGTTGTATATAAAATATATTTCACAAAAGTTTTCCGTTTTCAGCACTGCAGTGTATTGCAGTTGTATGTGCAAAAACAGACTTTGGTGATTTGGGGGTGTTGCATGATTTCAAGGATAAGAAGGGGTCGTTGAATACGGAATGGTTAAGAAACACTGATGTAGAGGACTCGTGTATATAGATATATACCTAGTTTCTATAAAGTCAATGCTCTCAACTCAGCATTTGCTAAACACCACCCATGTTTTCATGTACAGACAAATAAAACAGGTACGATTCCATTAATCGTGGGGGTCTTGAAAATGCAGGTGGACTGGAAAAATCAGGTTGGTGACGGATCTCAAGAAAAGGAACTTACAGATTTTTTTAATATCGAGTCATAGAGTCATACAGCATAGAAACAGACTCTTCGGTCCAACACATCCACACCACCCAAGTTTCCCAAACTAAACTAGACCCAGATTGCCTACATTTGGCCCATATCACTCTAAACCTTTCCTCTTCATGTACCTGCTCAAATGTTTTTTTAAATGTTGTAACTGTACCTGCATCTATCACTTCCTCTGGCAGTTCATTCCACATTCGAACCACCCTCTGTGTGAAAAGGTTGCCCCTCGGGTCCCTTTTAAATCTTCTCCTCTCATTATAAAATATTCCCTCTAATTTTGAACTCCCTACCCTAGGGAAAAGACCTTTGCTATTCATCTTATTTATTTGGTGCCATGTAATGAGACAGACTTGATTAGGGTGCAGAAGGTAAAAGAACCCCTAGGGGGCAGTGACCATAATATGATGGAATTCACTCTGCAGTTTGACAGGGGGAAACTGGAATCAGATGTATTACAATTGAATAAAGGTAACAACAAAGGCCTGAAGGAACAGCTGGCTAGAGATATAAAATGATAGCAATGTGCAACACGGAAAAGGACTCTTTGGTCCAACTTGTCCATGCCAACCAGATATTCCAACTTAATTCAATCCCATTTGCCAGCACGTGGCCCTTATCTCTCCAAACCCTTCCTATTCATATACCCATCCAAATGCCTTTTAAATGTTGCAATTGTACCAGCCTTCGCCACTTCCTCTGACAGCTCATTCTATACAAGCACCATCCACTGCGTGAAAAGATTGCCGCTTATATCTTTCCACTCTCACTCTAAACCGATGCCCTCTGGTTCTGGACTGATGGGAACGACAGCCTAGCAGGGAAGATGGTGGAGCAACAATGGCAGGAGTTTCTGGGTGCAACTCAGGAGGCACAATAGAAATTAATCCACGGAAGAAGAAACATACTAAGGGGAGGATGAGGCAACCATGGCTGACAAGGGAAATTAGGGACAGTGTAAAAGCAAAAGCATACAATGTGGGGGAGATTAGTGGGAACCCAAAGGATTGGGAAGCCTTTAAAAACCAGCAGAGGATAACGAAAAAAGCAATAAAGGGGCAGAAGATAAACTAGAGAGTAATCTGGCTAGTATTATAAAAGTGATTGCAAGAGTTTTTTAAATGTATAAAACATAAGAGAGAGGCAAGAGTAGACATTGGACTGTTGGAAAATGAAGCTGGAGAAGGAGTAATGGGGAACAGAGAAATGGGGAGGAATTGACTAGCTCCTTTGCATCAGTCTTCACAGTATAAGATACCAGCAGTGTACCAGAATTTCAAGAGGATCAGGAGATAGAGGTGAATGGAGCTGGCATCACTAACGAGTAGGTGCTGGAGAGGCTCAGAGGTCTGAAGGTGAATAAATCACTTGGACTTAGATGGACTACAACCCAGAGTACTGAAGGGGATAGTGAGGAGATAGTAGAGGCATTGCTGGTGATTTTTCAAAAATCACTGAAGTCAGGGAGGGTCGCGGAGTACTGGAAAATGGCTAACAACATTAACTGGATGATGTGGAATCTGTATGGTTCAAGCTGCAGAATATTAAAGGAAAGAGATGTTAGTGGAAGTTGCTACAGACAATCGAACAGTCATTGTGAAGTTGGGATTTGCATTAAACAGGAAATTAGAGATGCATGCAATAGGGTGTACATCAGTTATTATGGGTGACATAAATCTACATATTGTTTGGACTAACCAAACTGTTAGCAATATGATGAAGGAGGATTTCCTGAAATTAAGAGGAATGGTTTCCAAGCCCAATATGTCAAGGAACCAACTAAAGAGTCAGTCTCTCCAGACTGCATATTGCGTAATGAGAGAGAATTAATTAGCAACATTGGGGAAGAATGATCATAATATGGTAGAATTTTCCAATAATCTGAAACTAGGGTCCTGAACTTAAAGAAAGCTAACTTTGATGGTAAGAGGCATGCATTGGCTAGGATAAGCTGGGTCAAGGATACTGAAGGGGTTGACAGTGGAGATGCAATGGCAGACATTTAAAGAACATAAGGATGAACTTCAACCATTGTACATTCCTGTCCGATGTAACAGTGAAACAGAGAAGGTGGCTCAACCACGGATAGTTTTAAAGCCAAAGAGGAGACATATAAATTGGCCACAAAAAGCAGCAAACCAGACATTGGGAGAAATTTAAAATTCACTAGAGAAAGACAAAGGGTTTAATTCAGAAGGGGAATATGGAATATGAGAGTAAGCTGACGGAAAACATAAAAACTTACTGCAAAAGCTTCAATAGATATGTGAAGACAAAAAGACTGGTGAAGACAAATATAGATCCCTTGCAGTTAGAATCAGGTGAATTCATAAAGAATAACAAAGAGATGACAAACCAAATACATTGGATCTTCACTAAATATGACCCAAATAACCTTCAGGAAATGGTAGGGGACAGGCGGTCAAGCATGAAGAAGGAACTGAAGGAAATCCCTATTTGCAAGGAATTCTATTGGGGAAATTGATGGGATTAAAACCCAATATGTCCC
The DNA here is from genome assembly GCF_020745735.1 of Hemiscyllium ocellatum. Classification (NCBI taxonomy): domain Eukaryota; kingdom Metazoa; phylum Chordata; class Chondrichthyes; order Orectolobiformes; family Hemiscylliidae; genus Hemiscyllium; species Hemiscyllium ocellatum. The sequence goes on from NC_083432.1 coordinate 22,976,835, forward strand.
CAGGGCCTGAAGCTCTGCATCCCAGAGTCTTAAGGAAGTGGCCCTAGAAATAGCAGATGCATTGCTGATCATTTTCCAGCATCTTGTAGATTCTGAAAGAGTTCCAATGGACTGGAGGGTAGCTAATGTAACCCCACTCTTTAGAAAGCAGAGAGAGAGAAAATGGAGAATTATAGGCCAGTTGCCTGACATCGATGCTGGGGAAAATGCTGGAGTCAATTTTTAAGGATGTAATAACTGATCATTGGGAAAGCAATGACAGGATCGGTCCTAGTCAGCATGGATTCACTAAAGGGAAATCATGCTTGACAAATCTTCTGGAATTTTTTTTGAGAATGTGATCAGTAGGTCACATATTGCATGGGTAGAGAAACCACCCAGACAGGAAGCAGAGAGTTGGAATAAACAGGTCTTTTTCAGAGTGGTAGGCAGTGTCAAGAGGGGTGCCGCAGGGTTCAGTGCTGGGACCCCACCTCTCCACAATATATATTAACGATTTGGACAAAGGAATTTAATGCCATATCTCCAAAGTTGCAGATGACAATGCGTGCCGTGAGGAGGATGCTAAGAGGTTGCAGGGTGCCTTGTACAGACTGCCTGAGTGGGCAAATACTTGGCAAATGCAATAAAATGTGGTTAAATGCGAGATTATCCACCTTGGTCACAAAAACGGGAAGGCAGATTATTATCTGAATGGTGGCACTTTAGGAAAAGGTGAGATGCAACGAGATCTGTGCGTCATGGTGGAGCAGTCGCTGAAGGTTGGTATGCAGGTGCAGCAGGCAGTGAGGAAAGCTAATGGCATGTTGGCCTTCATAGCAAGAGAATTTGAGTATCAGAGTAAGGATGTCTTAGTGCAGTTATATAGGGCCATCATGAGGCCACACCTTGAATATTGTGTGCAGTTTTGGTCTCCTAATCTGAGGAAGGACATTCTTGCTACTGAGGGAGTCCCACGAAGGTTCACCAAACTGATTCCTGGGATGACCGGACTGACATGTAAAGGAAGACTAGATCAAATGGGCCTGAACTCACTGGAATTTAGAAGAATGATGGGGATCTCATAGAAACATATGAAATCCTGATAGGATTGGACAGGCTAGATGTGGGAAGAATGTTCCCCATGTTGTCCAGAACTAGGGGTCACAGTCTAAGAATAAGGGGTAAGCCATTCGGGACTGGAATGAGGAAGAATTTTTTCACTCAGCGTGTTCTGAGCCTGTGGAATTCTCTCCCACAAGAGGCTGTTGGGGCCAGTTCATTAGATACATTCAGGAGGGAGCTGGGCATGGCCCTCATGGTTAAAGGGATCAATGGGGTATAGAGAGAAAGCAGGAATGGGATACTGAAACTGCAGGATCAACCATGATCATATAAAATGATGATGCAGGCTCAAAGGGCCAAGTGGCCTACTCCTGCACCTATTTTTGATGTTTCTATGTTTCTTTATCAGGTGAAGTTGAGGGAAGCGCACAGGCATGGAATATATAGGCAGAGAGTTAATGGCAACATAACTCCAGGTAGTTAAGAATATTAACAGGTTAAATACAACTAGTATGAGTAGAATGTTGACAGGCTGAAAAACTAGTCTCTGCAAGTGATCAAAAATGTCAAATTGTGTGAATAAACAGCTGAATAGCAAGTGAAGACACGACCTATGGACTAATTAATTAAGGCAGAGAGGTATATACAAAAAAAAAACAAATCTTATTTTGAAGATAGGGCTTTCTTGGTCTCGTGTAGGAGAGGAAAACCACTTTTTCTCTAACTATAAGTGTAGTTGGTAGTTAACTAGCTATAGTTTACCGCATGTTAGCTACTACATATTACATTAATGTGATAGACAATGTTGCAGAGACTTCGAGGAGAACCAATGGTTAGATCTCACCCCTTCAGGTTCATAAACTAATCCAGCCACAGATCCACATGACAGCAACATAGTGGATGATACTTAAGGCACTGCTCTATACTAACCCTTTCATACCCATATACAACAATGAACTGAGAGAAAGTTCAGAAAACAATGAATTAAGTGTATCGACAGCTTCAGTTGCCACAGCACTTTCAACAAACCCACTTCTTTCCATTCCTAACAGACTTTGATTCATGGCTGTTTTAGAATTCCCAACTGTTTGGACCCATCGTAGTTTTCTGATGTCAGTGTTTTGTCCTGTTTCCTAATGTGACATTTCACAAATATATACTAGTTACGCACAGGTTTCGGGTTTATATAAAAATGGTTTCTCTCTGCTGGCAATGATGTCAGTTAAAATCATCAACTATGAAAGAAAATAATACTGACCTGGATCTACCCAATGTTAGCAGCTATTTTTCTTTGTTAAATATAACAAGGGGCAGAGAAAATATGTTGTATATTTATATTTCCTTGACCATGTATGTATAAACATTAGGATTCAACAAAAGAAGCTTCTGGTACTTTGAGCTGCTCATTAAGGAGAACTTGTCTGGCAAACTAAGAATTCTGGCTAACAATTGTTATTGTATCTATTTACAACCTATGGACTTGGCCATATTTCTGTTTGGTTCCCCTGAAGGGCATGAAACTCCCAGCAGTTTGTCCAGAATGTATAATACCATCCCGTCTGCTATGATTGATAATCTCTGCTTTGTGGAATTTGATCCAGCCATTGTCAAGCAGGCCAGTGAGTTCAGACAAGGCACAGAGAGTGTTGCTTCATGCCATCATGTCTATACTCCAGTGAGTGAACATTAGTAGGTTTTATTAAACATAACTGTATAATGGGATGGTGTAAGGGAATATCTTTGGAACTCGACAGACTCAGGCTTCAGTTCTGTATGATCTGACTTTATGATGACAGTGATCCTTACCTACGTGCTCAGGAGCTGTTCTTAGAGTAAGGATATGGTTAACCCTTTTGCCCACACTTCAGCCAGCAGACTGTAATATCTGCTAGGTGCCATACCATGTTTGTATGCACGGCTACAGCATGAAATACACATGTACAACTCCAACAGGAATGTGTGGGATGTTTTTCAGGTTTTGCTCCATCATACTTGTAGTCACAGGATCAGTGGATAAATTTAGGATTAGTAATCATTTTATTTTATGAAAGAGATTGTAACATTTTGTAGGTATCACATTGATAGAGAGCAGTGCAAATTGACAGAGGTTTGGGCTAAGTGAGAAAGCTCAGACTGAGGTTTAACTCTTGTGCCCCAATTCTAACGAGCCCTCACTCTCACAGCCCCCCACTCCCAACTCTCTCGGCTGTCATGAAAAGAACAAATGCTGGAAATCACAGCAGGTCAGACAGCAGCTATGGTGAGAGAGCAAGCTAATGTTTCAAGTCCAGATGACTTCTTCAGAGCTAAAGTGAAGTGCGGAGGGGATTGCATTTATGCTGTAGTGTGGTGGGAGAGGAGGGGAAGGAAGCTGGGAGGTAGTGGAGTGTAGAGTACTGGTGGACAAAAGATATTGATACTTCAGATTAAGCTGTCATTGAGGGTTCGCTGCAACTTTATAAACCTTAAGATGGGATCACACTGAAAAAGATTTGGAGTGTACTGATTTACAAGGATATGTTACACAATGCTCTCTGTGAGAAAAGTCTTATGATGTGAAAGGACAATGGCAACCTTACCTTTTATATAGGATGGGGAGTACTCTAGGGATGTACTGAAGATGGTACACTATCTTGAATCTGAAGTATGATACGTGGGATATTTTACATGTGTATTATACACAAAATCTGAAGTATTTTATGTATGGATTCTGGCATGAATCTGTAAAGTACAATTTATTAGTATACAAAGTTTGTGAGAAGATTTGTAGCTCGGGTGCTCGTTGTTGTGGTTCTGTTCGCCGAGCTGGGAGTTTTTGTTGCAAACGTTTCATCCCCTTTCTAGGTGACATCTTCAGTGCTTGGGAGCCTCCTGTGAAGCGCTTCTGTGCTGATTCCTCCGGCGTTTATACTGGTTTGAATCTGTCACTTCCGGTTGTCAGTTGCTGTCCGCTGCAGTGGTCAGTATATAGGGTCTAGTTCGATGTGTCTGTTGATAGAATTTGTGGATGAGTGCCAGGCCTCTAGGAATTTCCTGGCTGTTCTTTGTTTGGCCTGCCCTATAATAGTGGTGTTGTCCCAATTGAATTCGTGTTGTTTGTCATCTGAGTGTATGGCTACTAGGAATAGCTGGTCGTGTCGTTTCGTGGCTAGTTGGTGTTCATGGATGCGGGTTGTTAGCTGTCTTCCTGTTTGTCCTATGTGGTGTTTTGTGCAGTCCTTGCATGGGATTTTGTACACTACGTTGGTTTTGCTACTGCTGGGTATCGGGTCCTTTGTCCTGGTAAGTTGTTGTCTGAGCGTGGCTGTTGGTTTGTGTGCTGTTATGAGTCCTAGTGGTCGCAGCAGTCTGGCTGTCAGTTCAGAAATGCTCCTGATGTATGGGAGTGTGGCCAGTCCTTTGGGTTGTGGCATGTCCTCATTTCGTTGTCTTTCCCTAAGGCATCTGTTGATGTTATATATGTGTTACATTTGGACATTGCAAATAACATACCTAATTGTATATGTGGAGTTTAATTATAGCGGAAGGGTATTGTGAAACTTGAAAGGGTTCAGAAAAGATTTACAAGGATGTTGCCAGGAGGGTTTGAGCTATAGGGAGAGACTGAATAGGCTGGGGCTGTTTTCCCTGGAGCATTGGAGGCTGAGCGGTGACCTTATAGATGTTTATAACATCATAAGGGGCATGGATAGGGTAAATAGAAAAGATTATTGCCTGGGCTGGTGGAATCCAGAGGGAGAGGGTTTAGGTTTAAGGTGAGAGGGGAAAGCTTTGAAAGGGACCTAAGGGGCATTTTTTTTTCATGCAGAGGGTGGTGCATGTATGGAATGAGCTACCAAAGGAAGTGATAGAGACTGGTACAATTACAACATTTAAATGGTATCTGGATGGGTATATGAATAGGAAGAGTTTAGAGAGATATAGGCCAAGTGCTGGCAAATGGGATGAAATTGTAAGCTTGCAATGTCAGAATTTTCATCCACTGTTAAATTAATAGGTGGAAAACTATAGCCTGCAAGCCTGACATGTCGTAATCAGAGCTCTATCTGGGCTCAGACTAAACCTTGCTTTCAATGGTATTGGAAGATGTGATAAACTGTACCTGCACCTCGCAACTTTTAACTTTTGCTACTCTTTGATGTTCAATTAGAAACAGAAAGTTGAAGTCAAATAAAACTGTTAATTAAAAGCACACTTAAAGGGACATGAATGCAATTCCATGGAAGAACATATCAAAATACAAAACTATTGAAAATTGCACGAGTCTAGTTCTTAGATTTATCACTGCTCTACATAATGAAAAGAGAAGAGTAGACAGCATGAGTTTTCTGATAACAAGTATATACCTATAGTTGGAAGATGTGAACATGTTACAGTATGGTTGGTTTGGATAATATAATCACTTGTACGAACCTGTAATGTAGACTATGTGGACACTGTTGAATAGAAATATGAGTGAGTAAATGTGTAACCTTCTGATTGGAAATTATTATCTGTAGAAATAGTTGATTGGAAGTTTGTTATCTGTAGAAACAGTATAAAAGCTTTGTTTTTGAAATATAATTTGAGCGAGTGCTATTTAATGATATGTATATCTCCCATGCATGCATGAATAAACATTTAAACAAAGAAGCCCGAATTTCATCTGGTCTAAGAGGGAATAACGGGTTAATATCAACTTTTATATAATATAAAGACAAGCCATTTAACCCATTAGGTTCAGGCCTATTGTTTACTCTCTGTATAATCAATAATTTGGCTATGAGACACCAGTCGCTAACAGATTTAACCTGTTTAGCACTGTTGCCTCACTGTGCCAGACATTCAGGTTCAATTCCCGCCTCAGGCAACTCTCAGTGTGGCGTTTGCACATTTTCCCCGTGTCTGCGTGGGTTTCCTCCTGGTGCTCCAGTTTCCTCCCACAATCCAAAAATGTGCAGATTAGGTGAATTGGCCATGCTAAATTGCCCGTAGTGTTAGGTGAAGGGGTAAATGTAAGGGAATGGGTCTGGGTGGATTGCGCTTCGGTGGGTCGGTGTGGACTTGTTGGGCCCAAGGGCCTGTTTCTACACTGTAAGTAATCTAATCTAATCATATCTACTTTTATCTGATATCAACACTTTCAATGCTCACCTGACAGAAACTAAAATGAAATCACATATCAAGTGGCTTTGATCTGTTAGATATTCCTAGACCTGGAAATAATTGCAGATGTCATGGTGAACTGACAAGAGAATACATCGTAATTAGTAAACACACTAACAAGCAGAAGTGGTTGGTTGTTGTCAGAACTAGTGCATATGAACCTTTGTTGGATGCTTGTATCACGTTTAGGTTCAATGAGCTTAACTTTGAAAATAGTGAAGTCTGACATCAGAATCCATTTGTTAAATTGATGTTTTCAAAATTTGAAATAAATTGGTGAGGTTTGAGAAAATAATTATAGATTCAGATACTGTATTAGGGAGTATCATTGAAGCAGTTGAGATCAATGGGTTCAAGAGACAATTTAAATTGAGACAGTGAAGAATTTGCCAAGAAAGCAGGTTCCTTCTGTGAAGGACAGAGCATTCCCTTAACCAGAATCGCCAAAGAAAAACCACCAGAAAGCAACCATTCCATAGTAACCTCATCCAAAGCTCCACACAATACGTTACTGATCACTCGTGCAATCCCTCAGTGCTTTTCGAGTTCTCTACTCTGTGCTAAACTGGTTTGCAGCAGTATGATAGGGGAAGAGCTGTGATTTTTCTTTTATTCATTCATGGGATATGAGCGCTGCTGGCTATCTAGAATTTATTGCCTGGTCATAGTTACCCTTGAGAAGGTGGTGGTGAACTGCCTTCCTGAACTGTGCTGTTGGTAGACCCACAATGCCTTTAGGGAGGGAATTTCAGAACTTTGACCCAACGACAATGAAAGAATGGTGACAAATGCCCAAGTCAGGATGGTCAGTGGCTTGGAGGGAACTTGCAGGTGGTGGTTTTCCTATCTATTTGCTCCCTTATCTTCCTAGATGGAAGTGGTCATGGGTTTGAAAAGTGCTGTCTAAGGATCTTTGGTGAATTTCTGCAATGCATCTGGTAGACAGTACACACTGTTGCTACTGAGCATTACTGATGGAGGGAGTTGTTATTTGTGGATGTGGTGCCAATGGAGCAGACTGCTTTGTTCTGGATGATGTTGAGTTTCTTGAGTGTTGTTAGAGCTGCATCTATTCAGGCAAGTGGGGAGTATTCCAGCATACTCCTGACTTGTGCCTTGAAGATGGTGGACAGGCTCTGGGGAGTCAGGAGGTGAATTATTCCCAGCACTATTCCAAGCCTGTAACCTGATTTGGAGCTGTTGCATTTTAGTGTCAAGCCTAGTTGAGTTTCTGGTCAATGGTAACAGCCAGTGTATTGATTGTGGAGGATTCAATGATGCTAGCACCATTGTATGTCAAAGGGTGGTGGTTAGAATGCTTCTCATTGGAGATGGTCATTGCCTGACATTTGTGTGGCATGAATTTACTTGCCACTTGTCAACACAAGCCTGGATATTGTCCAGATCTTGTTGCACTTGATCATGGACTGCTTCAGTATCTGAGGAGTCACGAATGGTGTTGGATATTGTGGAATCATTAGCAAGCATCCCCAATTCTGACCTTAAAATGAAGTGAAGGCTACTGATAAGGCAGCTGAAGATGGTTGGGCCAAGGACACTACCTTGAGGAGATGTGTGGAGCTGAGATAACCGACCTGCAACAGCCATAACCACCTTCCTTTGTGCAATGTAGGACTCCAGCCAGTGGAAAGTTTGTCCCCTGATACCCATTGATTCCAGTTTTGCAAGGGCTCCTTGATGCCACACTCAACTGAATACAGCTTTGATGTCATGGACAGTCACTCTCATCTCCCCTCTGGAATTCAGCTGTTTTGTCCATGTTTGAACCAATGCTAAAATGAAGTCAGGAGCTGAGTAGCCCTGTCAGAACCCAAACTGGGCATCACTGAGTGGGTGTTGTTTGATAGCACTGTTGATGACACCTGCCATCACTTTACTGACGATTCAGGGTAGATTGGTATGTGTAATGCTGGGACCACTGGAGGAAGCCAAGATGGATCATCCACTTGGCACTTCTGGCTGAAGAGTTTTGTGAGATCTTCAGCCTTATTTCTTGGACTGATGTATTGGGCTCTTCCATCATTCAGGGTGAAGATATTTGTGAAGCCTCCTCCTCCAGTGAGTTGTTTAATTTTCCACCCCCATTCATGACTGGATATGGCAAGACTGCAGAGCTTAGATCTGATCTGTTGGTTGCGGGATCGCTTAGCTCTGTTGATCACATGTTGCTTCGTCCTGTTTGGTAGCTTTACCTTGTATAGCCTGGTGCTGCTCCTGGAATGCCCTCCTGCACTCTCCATTGAATCAGGGTTGATTCCCTGGTTTAGTGAGAATGTATTGAGTGTGGAATATGTCAAACCACGAGGTTACAGATTGTGCTGGAGTACAATTCTGCTGCTGCTGATGGCTCGCAGTGCATCCTGATGCCCAGTCTTGAGTAGCTAGATCTGTTCAAGGTCTGTTCCATTTAGCATGGTGATAGAGCTACACAACATGATGGAGGGCATTCTCAAGGCAGGACTTCATCTTCATGAGGATTGTACAGTGGTCACTCTGACCAATAGTGCCATGAACAGGTGCATTTGCAGACGACAGACTGAGATCAAGTATGGTTTTCCCATTGTTGCAGCAGACTCAGTCTAGCAGCTATGTCCTTTTGAATCTGACCAGTTGTCAAGCCACTCATGGTGGCAGATATTGAAAGCCCCTGTCCAGAGTATAGTCAGTGCCCTTACCATCCTCAGTGCCTCCTCCAAGTGTTGTTCAACATAGAGTAACATCAACCGAGGGATGATGGTATGTGGTAACCAGCAGTAGGTTTCCTCACCCATGTGCAACCTGAAGCCATGAAGCCAGTGTATGAAATAAGGTAAATGACCCGGTGGCACAGATTGAAATTGGCAGGTATGACAGAGTGGGCGTCACGGAGACGTGACTGCAAGGGGATCAGGATTGGGAGCTGAATACTCAAGGATATACATTATATCAAAAAGATGGGCAGGTGGGCAGAGGGGATGCGGTTGCCTTATTAGTAAGAAATTACATTAAAACGATAACAAGAAACCACGTAGAGTCAGATGTTATAGAATCTGTGTGGGTAGAGTTGAGGAACCGCAAAGGTAGTTATGTGTAGGCCGCCAAACAGTAGTCAGGATGTGGGGTACAAGATACAACTTGAGATAGAAAAGGTGTGTAAGAAAGCCCTGGTTGCAGTGATCATGGTGGATTTCAATATGCAAGTGGACTAGGAAAATCACTACTTGGTAGTGAATCGCAAGAAAAGGAATTTGTGGAGTGTCTATGAGACAGTTTTTTGGAGCAGTTTGTGGTGGAGCCTATCAGGGAACAGGCAATCCTGGGTTTCGTGCTGTGCAATGAAACAAATTTGACAAGGCAGCTTAAGGTGAAGAACTCTTAGGGGGCAGTGAGCATGATATGATAGAACTTACTGCAATTTGAAAGGGAGAAGCTTGAATCAGACATAACAGTATCATAGTTGCACAAAGGCAACTACAGAGGCATTGAGGGAGGAGCTGACCAGAATTAACTGTGGTACAAGCCGAGCAGGAAAGACAGTGGAACAGCAATGGCAGGAGTTTCTGGGAGTAATTCGGGAGACAGAGCAAACATTCATCCGAGGAAAAAATTCATCACCTCTCTTCCATTCCTGGACCTCCCCATCTCCATCAACGGTGACCGACTCAACACTGACATTTTCTACAAACCCACTGACTCCCACAGCTACCTGGACTACACCTCCTCCCACCCTGCCTCCAGCAAAAAACCATACGTTATTCCCAATTCCTCCTCCTCCACCGTATCTGCTTCGAGGAGGACCAGTTCCACCACAGAACACACCAGATGGCCTCCTTCTCTCAAGACTGCAATTTCCCCTCCCACGTGGTTGATGATGCCCTCCAGCACATCTCCTCCACTTCCTGCACCTCCACCCACTGACCCTACCCCTCCAATCACAACAAGGACAGAACACCCCCTGGTCCTCACCTTCCAGCCAACCAACCACTGTATACATCGCATCATCCTCTGCCATTTCAGCCACGTACAAACTGACCCCACCACCAAAGATATATTTCCCTCCCCTCTCATATCCGCTTTCTGTAACGACCGTTGCTTCCACGGCTTCCTCGCTAGGTCTACGCCCACCACCAACCCACCCTCCCCTTCCGGCACCTTCCCCTGTCACCGCAAGAATTGCAAAACCTGCATCCAAAACTCCCCCCCTCACCTCTGTCCAAGGTCCCCAGGAAACCTTTGACATCCATTAGAGTTTTACCTGCATTTCCACAAATGTCATCTACTGTATTTGTTGCTGCTGATGTGACCTCCTCTACATTGGGGAGACAGGATGCCTCCTCGCAGAGCGCTTTAGGGAACATCTCTGGGACACCCGCACCAATCAACCCCACTGCCCCATGGTTGAACTCTTCAACTCCCCCTCTCACTCTGCCGAAGACATGCAGGTCCTGGGCCCTCTCCACCACCGCTCCCTTACCACCCAACGCTAGAGGAAGAACGCCTCATCTTCTGCCTCGGGACCCTCCAACCCCACAGCATCAATGTGGGTTTCACCGGTTTCCTCATTTCCCTTTCTCTGACCTTATCCCAGTTGCAACCTTCCAGCTCAGCACCATCCTCATGACCTGTCCCATCTGTCCTCATCCTTCCCACCTATCTGCACCAACCTCCCCTATCACCTTCACCCCCACCTCCATCCACCTATTGCAGTCTCAGCTACCTTTCCCCCAGACCCACACCCCTCACATTTATCTCTCCAACCCAAAGGCTCCCAGCCTCATTCCTGATTAAGGGCTTTTGCCCAAAATGTCGATTTTCCTGCTCCTCGGATGCTGCCTGACCACACTGTTGACTCTAATCTTCACCATCTGCAATAGTCACTTTCACCTAGAATAGAGGCATAGACTATTTTCTAAATGAGGAGAAAGGTCTCATTTCTGCTCCTGTGTCTTATGAGACTTCATGTGGTCTGGAGTCAATGTTGAGGACTTCCAAGGGCAACTCCTTGCCAACTAGAAAGCATTGCACTGCCACCTCTCCTGGGTCTGTCTTGCTAGTGGAAGAGGACCTAACCAGGCATGGTGATGGTGGTTATTGCCTGTAAGATCTGATTCTGTAAGTATGACTATGTCAGGCTGTTGCTGGACGAGTCTGTGAGACAGCTCTCTGGATTTTGACAATAGACCCCAGATGTTATTAAGGAGGACCTTGCTGGGTTGACAAGGCAGTTTCTACCATTGTCATTTCCAGTGCCTTGGTTGATGCCAAATGGTCTGTCCAGTTTCATTTCTTTATTGAAACATTACTGTGATTGATGCAACTAAGCATCACGATGGGTGGCACAGTGGCACAGTGGTTAGCACTGCTGCCTCACGGTGCCAGAGACCCGGGTTCAATTCCCGACTCAGGCGACTGACTGTGTGGAGTTTGCACATTCTCCCCGTGTCTGCGTGGGTTTCCTCCAGGTGCTCCGGTTTCCTCCCACAGTCCAAAGATGTGCAGGCCAGGTGAATTGGCCATGCTAAATTGCCCGTAGTGTTAGGTGAAGGGATAAATGTAGGGGAATGGGTGGGTTGCGCTTCGGCAAGTCGGTGTGGACTTGTTGGGCCGAAGGGCCTGTTTCCACACTAATCTAATCTAATCTAAGCAGTTTGCTGGGCCATGTCAGAGAGCAGTTGAGTGTCAACGGCATTGGGCTAGACCAGGTGAGGATGGCAGGACATCAGTTAGAGAAATTGGTTTGTCTGACAATCTGGCCAGAGCCCTTCATCAGGCTCTGGCCCGAAACGTCGAATTTCCTGTTCCTTGGATGCTGCCTGACCTGCTGTGCTTTAACCAGCAACAAATTTTCAGCTCTGATCTCCAGCATCTGCAGACCTCACTTTTTACTTGTCTGACAATCGACAATTATTTCATGGTCCTCAGTAGATTTCTAATTGTAAATAATTTTTATTGAATTCAAATTCCATCATCTGCTGTGGTGGGCTTCAAACACATGTCCCCAGAACATTAGCTGAGATTGTGGATTAATTATCGAGTGTTAATACCTTAAGGCCATAGCCTCCCTCTATTCACTGGGAAAGACTGCAGAGGTGTTGGACGATAGTCTTCAGAAGCTGTGCACCTTCAGAATGCACCAGATTCACTCTGAGCAGTGGGCTGTGCCGGCCTGCAACACTAACAGTACTATTCGAGTGGCAGTAATGTGACTACGATTGCCTTCCGTGGAATTACTGTCACTCTCTGCTCTGCCCCCACCCAACGGGCAGTACCTCAACAATCCTGATGTTGTCAGGCCGATTATTGGATCCCTGTGAGGTCCTGAATGTTTCTATGAGCTCTTGCACTTGCAGCAGATAGACAGCAGAGCTTGTGGCACAAACCGTGCTCACATGCAAAAAAGAAGGTTTCATGACATCTACCAGAGTATCCACTGAAGTAGTGAGATATTGGGTGGCTTTGAGTCAAGCACAGAGAATGCTGGAGAAACTCAGCAGGTCTGACAGAGAATGAAACAGAGTTAACATTTCAAGTCCAGTACGACTGAAGTGTTATCCTGCTGAGCTCCTCCAGCATACTCTACGTTTGTCCCAGATTTCTAGCATCCGCAGTATTTTGCCTGTATTTGGGTGGTTTTGGTTTGTGCTGGCTGATGTACCAGCCATCTGACACTGCACATCATTGGTTCTGGTAGTATCCCCATGTTACTTCCAAACTCAATACAAAGCCATGAGCTGATTTGGAACCAGACATATTGATGATCCTTGACATCGATTGTGAACTCACTCATGCACTGCTGATTTCCCAGGTGGTTCGGCATGCATGCCATCCACATTTTTGATATGCCCATTCACAGAGTCATAGTCATAGAGTTGTACAGCACAGAAATACACCCTTCAGTCCAACCGGTCCATGCCAGGCATAATCCCAAACTAAACTAGTTCCACCTGCCTGCACTTGGCCCATATCACACCAAACATTTCTTATTCATATACGTATCTAAATGTCTGTTAAATGTTGTAACTGTGCCCATCTCCACCACTTCCTCTGGAAGTTCATTCCACGCACAAACCACGCTCTGTGTAAAAAAAATGGACACCATCTCTTTTTATATATCTTTCTCCTCTCACCTTAAAAATATGCCTCCCGTCTTGAAATCCCCACAACCGAGGGAAAAGACACTCATCATTCACCTTCTCCATACCTTTCATCCCTCAAAGTCCACATTGGTGTCCTCACCACTCAATCTCAGAAATGAGGCAGTTCTGAGGAGGAGTCGCTTGATCCAAAATGCCAACCTTGATTTCTCTCCACCAATGCTGCCCAACCTGCCCAACCTTTCCAGAATTTCTATTTTTGTCTCAGGAATGAGTTCAAAAAGACAAAGTCTTTTCCCTGGGGTGGGGGAGTCCAGACCTAGAGGGCATTGGTTTGGGGTGAGAGGGGAAAAACTTACAAGGGACCTAAGGGGAAGGTTTTTCATGCATGTATGAAATGAGCTGCCAGAGGAAGTGTTGGAGGCTAGTACAATTACAGCATTTAAAGGGCATCTGGATGGGTATATGAATAGGAAGGGTTTGGACAGATATGGGCCAAGTGCTAGCAAATGGGACTAGATTAGGTTAGGATACCTGATTGGCACGGACGAGTTGGACTGAAGGGTTTGATTCCATGCTGTACATCTCTATTACTCTATGATCCAACGGAGAACTGGCACCTTTCATCCCAGTCTTGCTGCAGCCTGGTTATGCTCAGTGACTCACTGCCCGAGAATGCCATCTCTCAGGTATGTACAATGCCAATATCTGGGCTAGTAATGTCAGCTGATGTTTCTTCCTCCTCAGTCTGTTTCGCTTTCAGCTTCCTGCAGCATCCGTTGACCAAGTAGCAGTTTTCAAGAATAGATAGAGGCAAGATTGGTATGAGGGATGCCCAGGCTGGGACAACAAACAAGAGTTGTTTGATTATACTATTTGTAGCTAGTCCAGAATAACAAGTCGAAGGATGAGATCAGTGCTTTGAAGAAGTAGTCAGAAAGTGTGGCGCTGAAAAAGTACAGACACCATCATTCATCGGAAAGGCTTATGCCCGAAACATCGATTCTCCTGCTCCACAGATGCTGCCTGACTGTGCTTTTCCAGCGCCACACTTTTCGACTCTGATCTCCAGCATCTGCAGTCCTCACTTTCTCCTAGTCACTTTGAAGAAGCATCTTGTGCTGGAGAGAAAGTGGAGCCAGTGGATAGATAGTACTTAACTTCAAAAGGTATTTGATAAGGATATCGAAGGTTATCCTGGAAAGTCAAAGCTTGTGGTGTAGGGGCTAACACAGTGGCATGAACAAAAGCTTGGGGCAAGCTAACTGAAAGAAGGGAGTGAGAATGAATGGGTCTTTTAAAGTTTGGCAGGATATCACAAGTGCCATAGGAGTCAGTGCTGGGGCCTCAACTATTTTCCAATTTATATAAATGAATTGATGAAGGGTTTCAGCCTGTAATGTTGACCTTCCTACTCCTCGATGCTGTCTGATCTGCTGTGCTCTTCCACTTGCACATCTATTGACTTGTTACCATATGTATGGAGGATCTGAATGCATTGGAAGCAGTTCAAAAGATGTTCACTGGACTAATACCTGGCCTGAATGGGTTGCCTTATGAGGAAAAGCTAGACAGGCCAGGACTGTATCTTAATTCCTGATGAAGGGCTTATGCCTGAAACATTAATTCTCCTACTCCTTGGATGCTGCCTGACCTGCTTTGCTTTTCCAGCCACACAGTCTCAACTGTGGTTTCCAGCATCTGCAGTCCTCACTTTCTCCTCTGTCTGTCTTCTGAAGTAGAAGAGTCAGAGGTGACTTTATTGAAACATTTAAGATCCTGAGGAAACTTGACTGAGTGGATGCTGCAAGGATGTTTCCTCTTATGGGAGAATCTATAATCAAGGGTCCTAGTTTAAAAATAAGGAGATGAGGGAATGTTTTTTCTCTCAGAGGGTTGCCGTCTTTGGAATTGCCTTCCTCAAAAGGCAATGGATTGTTATATATTTTTAAAGGAAAGGTAGATAGATTCTAGATCACCAAGTGGATGAAATATTATTGGAGGAATGTAGAGTTGAATCAGACCTTATTGAATGGGGGAAGCAGGCTTAAAGGGCTGAGTGGCCTACATTTACTTCTTGTTTGTACGAAGACAACATGGGATTTGTGAGGGTACAGAAGAAACCATGTAGCGCCTGCCTCAGCAGCAGTCATTGACTTTCCATTCATTCCCAGCTGCTGCTGTCATCTACTATAGGGAGCCTTGTCCTGCAACAGATGGGGAAGTGAGTCTGGGGCCATGTGCCTGTTGGAGCTGAAGAGTTGACAGCGCACACAACATGTGAGATGCAAGCCTATGGCTTCAGCTGTGCACAGTGTCTAATATGGTAAAACACATGGACGGGAACCTTTAGTTACAGTTGACATTTGGCGGTTGAAGGGGATGTGGCAAACTGATCAAGATATGAGGCTTTCGGTCTATTTAATAGGACTCGACACATGAAGATTGTATGAATTCCTGTGAGGCCATTAATCTTCATTGGGCTCTGCATTCTGACTCAGGAGCTACGTGGCCCTGTGCTTCCACTAACTTCCCAATGTTTGCCCAGAATACCTCCTGACCCCATGAGGTGAATTGCCTTGCAACTGTCCCCATCCTGTACCAAGGCCTTCAATGTAGCATCTGAGAACCTCTGGGCATGCTCTTGTTTCCTCCAGGTTACCTCAGCTACAGGCGGTCTGGCTTTAAGAGTTTCTAGCATCACCTGAAGCAAAGGCTTCTGCTGAACCTTATGGATCCTCCAAAGTGTGTTCAACACTTGTCTGCCTGCTGCAACCATCGTAATTAGACCAGTACCAAGTTTGTGTGCTGTCTGCATCCTTGAAATAATATAAGATAATTATGCATTGCAAT
The DNA here is from genome assembly GCF_020745735.1 of Hemiscyllium ocellatum. Taxonomy (NCBI): domain Eukaryota; kingdom Metazoa; phylum Chordata; class Chondrichthyes; order Orectolobiformes; family Hemiscylliidae; genus Hemiscyllium; species Hemiscyllium ocellatum. The sequence goes on from NC_083432.1 coordinate 22,992,971, forward strand.
CCCTGCATTAGATTCTGGGCTCTGTGGAATTTAGATCCTCAGTGCAGGTAGCCTATGTGTTCAACATAACTATAGCATCATCGAATCCACACAAGCGGTAGAACTATAAATGTCTGAGTAATTTAAAGAAAAATTGAAAACTGCATTCTCCAGATTACTCAAGATATAAAAATTGAGTAAAACTGCACACTGATCTCCCGAATCATATTCTTTGAATGCATTTTTATATGTTTCTTTTAACAGGATAACTTGGCAGCAGGAATGAGTAGTTACAACTGCCTCCTAACATTACTGTCATGTTACTGCATGAACACTTGTTTCCCAGTGACTGTTAGAGGAAACCTAATGTCCTGAATAATGTCCCCTATTTCTTGTGGGATTTTACAGCTGGTGACTCATGGATGTGTGAATGGGCTTTGACTCATGTCTCATGCAATGCTGGAGCTTACCTCGCTGGCACTTTCTGCCCTCTCTCATGTATCAGAAACTCACCAGCCCTCATTAAGAACAGAAATTAGATCATAATTAGACATTTACTGCTTGCTTTGGTGTACAGTGACAGATGGTCAGGTAATTCAATTAACACAGTCTCATTACGGACTATCAGAAAAGGCACTTGAATAATGACCTTCACAGGCCTGTCAACTACTCAGCGCAGTGATTTTGGCAGACTTCATGTTTCTGAAATGATCATTTGCAGTTTGCAACTATTGAATATGACCAAAAATCATCAGAGGCCGATCATGATCTTTTAACGATTTTCAGAAAATATAAATAAAGTGGTATGCTTTTGTAGAACACTCAGGATCAGTGAGCAGACGGGTTCTGTAAGCGCAGTGGGTGGAGATCAATTCGACATCGCCAACTGGTGCTCCTGCTGAGACCAGGAGTGACCAGGGATCATATCTTCACTGCTGAAGAAGAGTTATATCAGACACAGAACATTAACTCTGACTCTCTGTCTGACTGTCTCTGTGCCTCTCTCTCTCTCCACCTCTGCTACCAAACCTGCTGAACTCCTCCAGCAATTTCTGTTTTCATTTTGCATCAAATCGAGAGGTTTCATGCTCCAACATTCGTTTTGACCAACCCAGGCAGTATGAGTTACTCACAAAGTTATCTGATCACAAGATAGGGATTAATCACCTATTAAATGTGCCATATTGCATGCTGAAGACAGGCCAATAATGAAGTCAGTGCCCTCCATTCAACCTCCGCGTTTAAGATTTCTGGGCTGGAATCGAGAGAAATTTGGTGAAATTTGCTTATGGGGGATATCCTATTTGGTGGGTCACTCATTCTCCAATGAAATTATAAACTGTTCTGGAAAATAGAACAATGACCTTTTTCATTATATTGAAACACACCCTAATCACTGTTTTATAACACAAACTATTTAGAAATGACCTGTTAGACATCACATACTCAAACTCATTGGAAAATATACTTTAAGAGGTTTTCGTAAAAACCACTTGGTAAATCTTTCCCTTTTATCAGGCAAATCCATAGAAATTAATTTAACTTGAGCAAGTATTTTATTTTTAGTTACTAGATGGTTAGCTCGCCTCTGATAATTGCAGCCTATTACTCTGCACCCTGTTAAACAGATCAATTGGAATGCACTAATCCCATTATTGTCTGTCCTATAGCAAGTCAGAAAGTCTCCTGGTTGTAGGATCATGCGCTCATTTGGGTTCTTTGGATCTTTGTGCAAGCTCATGTCCAGTTTCTCAGTTACTGTTAAACAAAGTTAACCATTGCCCTGTCCATGATCGTAAGGTCAGTGAGCAAAATGCTCAGTCCCACTTCTTATAGAACACCAGCACATGACTCCTAAGATCATGGTAACATCACAGCCAACCTCAAAGACTCATTTGCATATTGATTGAAGCCGGTCTCTAATGTGGTTAATTGCATTGACACAGTAAAAGAGAATAATTCTTGCTTTGCTTCCTTTAGGATGCTTTACATTTCAGAGGGACTGCTGCTCTGACAGGTTGAGGAAGCTTACTCTATCGATTCTGTGTACAGGGGAACATCTTCAAGGTATGGCCATTACCACTGATGTCATTTCCTGTATTTGGATGCTGCAGTCAGTGCTCCTGTGGAGCTTCCTGTCCCTGCCTGTCTAAACCCTGATTTCACAAAAGGAAACTCCAATAAAATGTACGATTGATGCAAACTGGTCTGATGCATCTTGTACACTTCAGTGTGACCAGTATGTTTATTTGCATGTATTCCTGGTTTTTAATTTTTTTTCTCCTTTGAGCTAACAAAGGCTTGAAGCTCCTTTCACCAATCCAGCCTACCTTAGACAATGTGGTACATAAGTACACAATGTGACAGTCTCATCTCTCCAAATGGGCTCAATACAATGGCACCAAGTCCCTCACAAATCAGTATTTCCAAAATTACTGCTTCAAGGAATTGGTATCTGCATTGTTCTGTGGCTGGTTTTAGGCCCCATATCTCAGGAAGGATGTACTGGCCCTGAAGTTGGTCCAGAGGTGTTTTACGAGAATGATCCCAAGAATAAAAGGCTTAAGATATGAGGAATGTTTGAGGATTCTGGACTTATACTCAATGGAGTTTCGAAGGATGGAGTTTCGAGGATTCTGGAGTTATACTCAATGGAGTTGCGAGGATCGAATTGAAACTTACAGAATACTGAACAGCCTGGACAGAGTGGATGTTGTGAAGATGCTTCCATCAGGAAGAGAGACTAGGACCTGACGGCACAGTAAAAGGAAGATCCTTTACAACAGAGATAAGGGGAAACTTCTTCACTCAGCGAGTGGTGAATCCATGGAATTTATTACCACAGAATGCTGGGGAGGCCAGGTCATTAAGTATATTTAAGATTGAGATGGATAGGTTCTTGAGCACCAAGACGATCAAGGGTTACGGGCAGAAAGCGGGAGAATGAGTTTGAAAAACTTATCCAGAGAAAGTGAGGACTGCAGATGCTGGAGATCGGTTAAAAAGTGTGTTGCTGTAAAAGCACAGCCAGTCAGGCAGCATCTGAGGAGCAGAAGAGTCAACATTTCGGGTATGAGCTCTTCATCAGGAATGAAAGGGTGGCCCAAGGGGGCTGAGAGATAAATAGGGGGATGTGGGTGGGGCTGGGGTTAGGTAGCTGGGAGTGATAGGTAGATGAAGGTGGGGGGTTGATGGTGATAGGTTGGAGAGTGGTGTGGAGCAGATAGGTGGGAAGGAAGATGGACACGTTGGACAGTTCAAGAGGGTGCTGCCGAGTTGGAAGGTTGGATCTGGCATAAGGTTGGGGAGGGGTAATGAGGAAACTGGTGAGAGCGACATTGATCCAGTGTGTTTGGTGGGTCCCAAGGCAAAAGATGAGGTGTTCTTCCTCCGGGCCTGGGGTGGCTAGAGTTTGGTGGTGAGTATGGCCTAGGATTTGCATGTCCTTGGCAGAGTGGGAGGGGGAGTGAAAGTGTTCAGCCACAGTGCAGTGGAGTTGTTTACTGTGTGTGTCTCAGAGATGTTCTCTGTAACATTCCACAAGTTGGCATCCTGTCTCCCCAATGTAGAGGAGACTACATTAAGAGCAATGGACACAGTAGATGATGTGTGTGGAAGTACAGGTAAATTTCTGTTGGATATGTAAGGATCCTTTGGGGCCTTGGACGAAGGTAAGGATGGTGGGTTGGTGGGCACTATGGACATAACAAGGGAGTCATGGAGGGAATGGTCTCTGTAGAACACAGATAGGGGAGGGGAATATATTCCTGGTGGTGGGGTCTGTTTGTAGGTTGTGGAAGTGGCAGAGAATGATATGTTTTATCTGGAGATTGGTGGGGTGAAAGATGAGGATCGTGGGGATTCTGTCCTTGTTGCGTTCCTCCAATCATAACAAGGACAAAGCCCCCCATCCCCCAACCTCTTCTCATCCTCCACCCCACCAGCTATGCTTTTCCAGCTCTGCACTTTTTGAAAAATTTATCAGCCATGATTGAATGGCAGAACAGACTCGATGGACTGAATGGCCTAACTTCTGCTCCTATCTCTTGCAGACCATAAGACATAGGAGAAGAAATTTGGCCATTCAGCCCATTGAGTCTGCTCTGCCATTCAATCATGGCTGATACATTTCTCAACCCTATTGCCCCGCTTTCTCCTTGTAACCACTGATCCCTCGGATACTCAAGAACCTGTCTGTCTCAGTTTTAAGCATACTCAGTGACCTGGCCTCCACAGCTTTCTGTGGCAATGACTTTCATAGATTCACCCCTCTCTGAGTGAAGATGTTTCTCCTTATCTCTGTTCTAAAGGGTCTTCTCTTTACTCTAAGGCTATGTCCTAGTCTCTCCTACCAGTGGAAACATCATCCCAACATCCAATTTGTCCAGGCCATTCCATATTCCATATGTTTCAATTAGATGCTCCCTCATCCTTCTGAACTCCATCCAGTATAAATCCAGAGTCCTCAAATATTCCTCATATGTTAAGCTTTTTATTCCTACAAACATTCTCGTGTACATCCTCTGAACCCATTCCGGGGCCAGTACGTCCTTCCTGAGATATAGGGCCCAAAACTCCCTATGTGGTCTGACCAGAGCCTTATAGAGCCTCAGAAGTACATCCCTGCTTTTATATTCTAGTCCTCTCAAAATAAATGCCATCAATGCATTTGCCTTCCTAACTACTGACTCAACCTGCAAGTTTACCTTTGAGCGAATAGAACTCCCAAGTCTCTGCACTTTAGACTTCTGAATGTTCTCTTCGTTTAGAAAATAGTCTATGCCTCTATTCTTACTATCATTGTCTAATGGTCTTAAGGTTCATTTACTTCAGGGTTTGCTCTTTTAAAATGCCATAATTGTGGCTATTTGATGCATCAAAACCTTCCTCCTGAGTACTCACTTTTCTTACCATACCCTGTGCACCAACCACACTGTCCAGGAAAGAAATCATATCTGTTTCATATCTTTCCATTGGCTTGAGGTTTGCTTCATGTGCGGAAGTTGCTGACTACACTGACACCCCTGGAATAGCTGGGCAGAGATGGGCAGACCTTGATCACTGGCCCAACATCCATTTCCATGATTTTCGCAACCTCCATGGTCTGTAAAATTCCACCCAATGATAATGTCATTAATGACATAAATTGTTTCATATCCACAAAGATAGGATCTGGTCGGCTAAAATATTTTGTTGATACTGGACAATGTAAAAATTTTAGCCCGAACAATTCCTCGAATTGAGTAGTGAGAATGTTAACACTCACTGAGCCAGCAAATAAGGTCCTGATTTAATTTCTTACTCAAAGACCTCCTCCACTGTTAATGCAGCATTACCTCAATTCCTACGCCTTGAATTTGAGTTGATGACTTCAGGTGATATTTACCATGTTCTGACTCTAAGACACAAGTGCTATCAACTAATTGCAATTTGTTTGGTTCAGAACTACCACTCTTGTTTCTGAGTCTAAAGGTTTTTGGTTCAAATTTCACTGCAGGGCCGGAGTAGCTACTTCAGTGCAGTAATGAATGGTACATAGCATGAGCTGATCCTTTGGAATGAGGTGGTAATTTAAATACCTATCTTCCTATTCAGGCGAATGTAAAAAAATCAAACAGCACTTTTGGAAGTTAAGCAAGGAGCTAGTATCCTGGAATAATTAGTCCTTTAATCAACACCAGAAGTAGAATACCTGGACATTCATTCTCTTCGGTTGTTTGAATACAAAATGGCTGCTACGTATACCGATGGCACAATATGGCTGTTGTTCATTGTAAGCATTTATTGGTTTTGGGGTACCTTGGAAAACTTGAGGATGTGTAAAGTGCTATATAAGTGTAAGCTATTTCATTTTTTTATTTGTGTTGCCATAAATGCACACATAATTTTTCATCAAAATTAACAAGCATAGATGTATGGATCCAACTGTCTTTTGAACCCATTTATGTTAATTTTTCACTGATTTATTCTGGTAACTTTTTCACATTTCCTTTTTACTCAGTGTTGAATAGCTTTGACTGAACGCCCTATTTACATGCCCTTTTCATAATGTTGAAGTAAGTCCTCTGAATCCATACTCAGTGTGAACCTTTTACACTGACTAATTTTATCAATCATCATGTCATTGTTTTAACATCTACTGGATGGATTTCATTGCTCTTCCTTTCTTGCAGTCATATGCTATTTCTTCAACAACCTACACTCTGATTCCTGGTACATTCCTGCTTAAAGATCCTTTCTACAATATTACAGATGGGATTACAATGGGCTTCTCTCCCTCACTTTCTTGTTTTTCCCATCTTGATGGGAATAAAATTTAGTTGAGCGAGGAGATGAAAATAAACTTTTGAAACATAGTGTCATGGTGATGAATAGCCAAGAAACAAACCCTTCAGTCCAACTTGCCCATGCCGACCAGATATCCCTATATTAATCTAGTCCAATTTGCCACATTTGGTCCATATCCCTCTAAACCCTTCCTCCTCATCTACCCATCCAGGTGCTTTTTAAATGTTGTAATTGTATCAACCTCCATCACTTCCTCTGGCAGCTCATTCTGTACACGCACCACTCACTGAGTGAAAAATATCCTCCTTATGTGTCTGTTAAATCTTTCCCTTTAAACCTATGCCATCTGGTTTTGGACTTCCCTAAGCTGGGGAAGAGATTTTGGCAATTCACCCTATCCATCTCCATCATGATTTTGGACATGTAAAGTCTCCATAGAATTCGGAGATTTTGCTAACAATGAAAGTACAAAGGAAAAACATTTCATTTCGACTTGGTCCATTCCTTCTCCTTTTAACAATGTTTCACCTGAAATTGTGACAGACAGCTGTCATGTTGAATAAGGTAATATGTGTGGTGCAGCAATGCAGTTGCCAGGGATTGGAGAGATGGAGCTTGAAGGATTTGATGGAAATGCAACACTGTCAAATATAATGTTCAACCAGCTCATCACTTCGCCATTAACAAAGATATTCAAAATGGAGAAATTCCCAATTAATTTCACACTAAGTATGATAAATATAAGTTTAATCATTGAAAAGGCTAACTACTGAGCTGTATCATTTTCCACAGAGCTTTACAAGAGGGAAATATTCTGCATATATAAGAATCTAATTTAATTTCTGCATGATCAGTGCAGCTAGAAAAGTATTAATTGTTAAAAAAAAATCATGGTTCACATCAAGCATATAGGGCTTAGACAATTGTCTGCCCAGATCACTGTCAGCTGCTTCCAGCTCTGGTGTCAAGTTTAGACTCATCTACACTGTTGAATCAAAACTCTGTTTTCTGAATATTTTCACTGAGTACTTGCTCATTGCTTGGCAACCACCTCCTCCATTTAGAAGGTGTGTTGTGGAATTTTCCATGTCTGTTCCTTTAGCTTTACAATTCCAACTCCTAATTCTATTTTCTTGGTTTAACATAAAGACATTCTGCTCCATTGATTTCTTTCATGATTTTAGAAGTTGGATCACATCCTGCCTTTAGTCTTCATTATTTCCAAATGAGAAAACAGATTTATATCGCTCAGCCTTTGTTCATAGCTCATTGGTTTAAGCCCTGCTTGATTAATATCATATTACAATTTTGAGTAAGGCAATTTCACAGACTGCGCACCAATATGCTCATCTAAGCTTCAACATGGCCCCTGGATGCCACCTATACACAACCATGGAATACGTAAAGGATGTACACCTGTGGACTAATTTTAGGAGCCTGAGCTTTTGAAATGAGTCTTTCCTGTCAGAAGTGTGAATTTGAAATCAGGTGTATGTTCTCCATGACTTTCTGACTGCTAAGCCAAATTTATAAGCAAATTACTAATTTGGCCCTTAGAAGTTCATCACTGACACTGATACAGCGCAGTGTGTTTGAACTCCTTTGCCTTCTGCTTTCAGGTCAGGCCTTAAACCAAAGTCCTATCTTGTTTCTGAGGTGAGCATAAAAGATCCAATGGAGCTGTTTTAAAGAAGGGCAATGGAGCTATCTCAAATATTCTAACTAATATCTGTGCCTCAACTAGCATTACAAAAGCAGTTTAGCATTTAGAAATGATTCATTCTGGACTGGTCTCCAACATTTGCCCTTCACAAACCTGAGATAATCCAAACTTCTGTTGCCTAGAATTAAACATGCACTACATCCCACTCTCCAACACATTGGCTACCAGGCAAGCAATATCTTTACTTTGAAATTTCTTATTTTTGAATTGTTTCATGGCTTTGCCCCTCACTCTCTCTGCAGTAGTCTCCAACCCAACAACCATTGTGTAATGAGACTGCATATGTTAATGATACAAAGACATATAAAATGATGTTACAATGACAACATAAGGTACTTCAGGAACTGACATCACTATTATTATGCAGAAAATACAGAGTCAATTTGCATATAACAAGTTCCCACTAATGCCAAAATAACAATGATTTGTTTCTATATCACTTACATCGTGACCACAATCAGGGTTTCTCGCCTTTGTGCCTTCACTTCTCTGGCAGTTTCCATGGCTCCATCATCATCCAACTGTCCAAACCACCTCAAATCTTCACTCCCAAACCCAGAATTTCCAGAGAATGAGCACTTCTCAATAGCCTCACCACCAAAGCCAGCATCAGAACTTCCATTAACTTTGTCGACCAACTAAGTATCGATTAATCATCACAAAGCCCATATGATTGTTTCCATCGCAGACACTATTCACTGCACAGTGAATTGTGCTCAAAAATATATCTACCAATGTTCTCATCTACAACCCGTACTCAGTCTGCCAGAACGAGATCTCACACAAAACAGACACCTAGGAGAGACAAATCAAAAAGTGTGGCACTGGAAAAGCATTGCCGGTCAGGAAGCATCTGAGAAGCAGGAGAATCAACATTTCGAGAATAAGCCCTTCATCAGAAAAGAGGAAGAGCTTATACTCAAAACATCGACTCTCCTGCTGCCTGACTGGCTGTGCTTTTCCAGTGCCACACTTTTGACTGTTCTCTCCAGCATTTGCAGTCCTCACTTTCTCCTAAGAGAGAAGTACAGCTACAAGAGGTTACTCTCCCTTAAACGCTACGTTGACTGAGATCGGAAGGGGAATGGGAAACATCATAGCCATGGGCAAGGCAAGGCACATATTACCCAGATGTATGAGATCACTGCAGCTCCTTCACACATCCACAGCTAATCCTAATCTCTAATCCCCATATGCTTTCCTCATTCACAAGCTTCCTGTAATGTCACCATCTATAGCAGCCACTCAATTGTTCCCTAAACCATCCCTAAACTTCTGTTTAAGTTCTCAGGTTCAGGAGTCTACCTATTTTCTGGATATCTTTTCCCTCAGAAACAGGAAAGCAAGAAAAGCAACGCTACATTTAACAGTACAGCTGGCATATTCCCCCGTCCCACTAGCACATCCCCCAGCTCAAACACTTTCTCTGCCAGGCATAACTTGGAGACTAGGATAGATCATGGTTCTTCCAAGTTGGAGCTAATGGGCAGAAGTTCTGCTGGGTGGTAGAGACTCTGCAGGTCCCAACCTCCTGGGATACGGGGCAGATATTTTGTCAGTGGTATTTGGGGGCAAGATCACATACTAGTTCTGCTGTAGAGAGCTGTCCTCTTTGTTGACCACATGTTGACCATGTGGGACCAGGAAGCACTGCTGCCTCACAGCGCCTGAGACCCGGGTTCAATTCCCGACTCAGGCGACTGACTGTGTGGAGTTTGCACGTTCTCCCCGTGTCAGCGTGGGTTTCCTCCGGGTGCTCCGGTTTCCTCCCACAGTCACAAAGATGTGCAGGTCAGGTGAATTGGCCATGCTAAATTGCCCGTAGTGTTAGGTAAGGGGTAAATGTAGGGGTATGGGTGGGTTGCGCTTCGGCGGGTCGGTGTGGACTTGTTGGGCAGAAGGGCCTGTTTCCACACTGTAAGTAATCTAATCTAAACGATATGTATGTTGCAGTGGACAAGCTGTCTAAAAATGAACAGCTCATGACCAGTGGAATAATGGAATCCACTAGCGGTTTGATTCAGAGTCTGGAATTTATAGACACAAGTGCAAAGAAATTGTCCAATTCCAGCCAATGGCTTGTGGAACCATTTTCTTTTGAGTGGTTCAGATTTCCAGCACCTGCAACATTTTGCTTTTTTGTTAATTTAGAAGACTCCTCAGTTGGCATTTCCTTAAGGTGATCAGCTCTCACTGGAATGGAGCACAGGGTAAGTGGAACGGGGAGATCATGAACAAAGAAAATAAATAAGGGTAACCTTAATGTAAAGTAATGAGGATTTGAATTTCCCAGAGATTTCAAACCGAATGAAACACAATCTTGGTGCCGAGTCACATCTATTCTACATTTACCTCAGAAAGACTGATTTTAGATTTTCAAATCCAGCTTCTGGGAGGATGGACAGTTGAGATGGAATTGAATCGAACATCAGAACTAAGGATGTTCAAGTGTGATAAATAAATTAGTATTAGCAATCACAGACAAGGAAGATTTTCTCTGGTTTTCCGATTAAATCTCATTTATTTTTGCCTGCAGCTTGATTATAGTCAGTGCACACAAGCTTTGAGTTATTGAATCTCGTACAGTTTTAATGGAATGCCCTGATTTAAGACAACTGCCCACAAATTGAAATGAAAACTGAGGGCCAAATCCTCATGACGGAAGGGTAAAACAGAAATCAGGACTGTTTCCAGATCCTGAACTCATCTTCAGAGAAAGTTGTTAGCTTCACACACTGGTTGTTGGGCAGTTCCATAGCCCCAGTGGGTGAGGGGTGGGGGTGGAAGCAGGGAGCTTGTTTCCTTCTTTATTCACCTGCCTCCGCAGGTAGTCACAATGAGATTCTTTAAACCAAACAGTTCACTTCCTTTTCTCCCAGCCTCAAATGTAGTTACGTTCTAAAAGACAATTTAAACATTTTGTTGAATTAACAGTGTGTTTATTAAGTACTAAATGTGAGAAGAATCAGTAATGTAACACACAGACAAACAGATGAGAAAAGGTGAGTCCAAAAGGTAAAGGTTTATCAAATAAATCAGTATCTGAGTTGCTCACGAAGAACGAATAGCTGGGGGTTACAGTCTTTGCAGTGGGGGGTTACTGGCAGCTTTGACATTGATTTTGAGATCCCTAGTTTAACAGGTTTGTTGAAGTTTTGCTGTTTTGATTCTTTTTGTCTGTGACTAAATCCCCAGCATTCAGGGTGAGAGAGAGTGCTTTTATTGTCCTGTTCTCTTTTGTCTGGCTTTCTGGTCCTCAAAGTCAGAGAATCCCTCTTATATGCAACACTGAGGAGACCAGATGACTAACTGTGACCCTCATAGCATGCTTCCACTCAAACCCAGGCTTGGACGCATGAAAACATTCAGTCTCACAAGCACACTCTAGTAGTGATGAAACTGTCTTTTTAACCCCGATCCTGGTGTATTCCTGAAAGGAAAAACACAAAATATATCTACAGTTTGGGCCATAATCCACATAACACAGGACTGAGGATTATTAGCCGTTTGTTGTCTTTATAATCATAAAAGATCACAGCCCAATCTTTCCCCCTAGCAGATTTGTTGTTTGATGTTCTCTTGGTATCTTTAGGCGCAACGTTCTCTCTCTCTCTCTCTGTCAGTCTAGGCTACCACTTAATTTATGTCAACAGTCATTCTGGATGTATTAATTCTCTTTTTAAAAAGTATATTTTAGAATTATAAATTAAAATTTTGACCAACTAGAAGGAACCAGGCTGGGATCAGAGGAGGCAATTCAATCAGATCACAGCTGATCTTCTGCCTCAACGTCATCTTCAAGCACGATACCCATTATACCCATATCCCTTGATACCTTTAAGATGGAGAAAGCTAACCAATCTCTAACGTGAATATGTTGAATGATTGGGCTGCCACGGATCAATGGGCTGGAGAATTTCAGAGATTTGTTGGCTTCTGAGTGAAGAAATTCCTTCTCATTTCAGTCTCCAAAAGCTTATCTCTTATTCTGAGCCTATTGGTACTCCCTCAAAAGTCCCAAGCAACCAGAGAAAACATCCTTCTTGCATCTGCCCTGCTGATCTCTAGAAGAACGGTTCTCCCTGTGAGCAGATGGCTGTTCTTGTATCATCTCTCTGTTCCTCCTGAAAGGTCTTTGTCAAAGGGTTAACAGACATTCCTCTAAAGGGTATTGTTTGATGTTAGAATCCATCATGCTCTCTGGGAATGGGAGTGCTGTGTTGAGGCAACCTGGATGACAGGAGGATGATGATAACTTTACAAATGATCAGGAAACAGTGCACCAACAGCAGGAAACCTCCCTCCTCCACCCCCAACTCTCCCCCCCCCCACCCCTCCCTTGTGGTTGCATAACAGCTGAATATTGAAAGGAGTGGGAACTCTTCATTAAATGAATCAGTTTGCATCATTACTATATCCTTAATGACCACATGGGTGCCTCTAATGATGCCCTACTCCCAGGAGAATTCAGCGATGGTAGTAAAATCATGGTCTTTCATCCTTGCAGCCTCAAATCCATTAGGGACTGAACATGGTGTTCAGCTCTTTGAAGTAGAGAGTCAGTGGTCTATGCGGTATGGAGGAATTAATCTACTTGGGAAGTGCCAATAAGATCCATAGCCAATCCTTGGAAGAAACCAGAGGTATTGATGTTCAAGGCTCCAATGATCTTGACCATTATTGGCAGGGAATAGTGACCAGTGCTGCAAGGTTGCAGATCATTGGCAAGGAGGGCAGCCTTGGCTTTGACAATCAACCTGGAGAGTCACAGTCTTGCCGAACATTGGTTCCTGGTCTTCTGTAGCTTTGTGCCTTCCACACTGGTAGATCCATAACTGAGGTCATATCACCCTTCCCGTTCCTCCCCCTCATCCTCCACCAGAAGTGCCCCTAACATCAGTTGTTCCCCTCATTCCAGTGCCCCCCGAATCTGACACAACCACCCTTCCTTAAAACAAAAGATTTCCCTTCAATTTAACTCATGGGGCCAAATGTAATTCTCTCCCACTGATGAAATTACAGACATTCAATTCGTCTGGCAGCATTTGTGGTCAGCTCTGATCTGGTCTGTTAAATGCCAAGGCAGTTCTTTGTGAAACGCTTTCTTGTTTTGTGATGTTAACTAAATAGCAGGATTATTCTCCATGTGGACTGCCAGAATGAAAATGGATTGCAAACTGATTACATTTACTTGCAGTTCATTGTATTCTTGATCCAAGCATAGTGTTTCTTGGCCACTTACTTATGCATTTATCAATACTGAGCTGCGGTGATGAATGAAGCGCTTGTGTTGTTTCAGGAGCTGCACACTGGAGGATTGACTTCTATGTCAGAGCATCCTGCTGAAAGTCAATACATTCAGTCTTCGTCATAATTACTTGTGAAGTGGAGATTTGTTCATTGGATCTTTGCAAAGCATGCAGGTTTAATGAAACAAAACATCATTGTGCTGATAATAGTTTAGAAGTTACTTTGAGCAATGCAGATTTTGTGAAGACAAAAACAGAGTTAATGGGTCAGAGTTCTGTTGGGGAGACAGGAAGGTAGACAGACACACTTCCATTAAAAGGTCCTGAGTTGCCATGTATGCATTCCCAGAAGGTGGGAGTGGAATAGAGTCAGGCCCGAGGCAGTAATGAAGAAAAGTGTATTACCAAACCAGCACGATTGCCAAAACTTCCACTTCTGCTTACTGGGGAATCAGGCCAGTTTTAACCGTGAATGCCAGATCTTCAAACCTTGATCACTCTCAACATCCAGATATCCATCATGGTTCCTCTGTACCCCCATACCCAACCCCATAATTTCTTGTTTCTCCCAATCCCCATTGCAACTCCCTGTACCCCCATGCCACCTCCATGCCTCATCTCTATGTCCTCCATTTCTATATAACCCTTCAATTCTACCTCATATCATTCATGTTCCCAAATTTCCATGTCACTTCCATGCATCCTTTCATACTCCAGTGTCACTTCCACACCCCATCTTATTTCCCATCCCTATAACCCTTGTTGCCCCGTAAGTATTCAACACACACTCAATGTCTACTATAGACACACCTCAGGAACCAGGTGGAGATTAGGAAATCTTCTAACAGTCTAATAAAGCTCTCACGCAAATATACTTGATTCCATGAACATCATTTAACATCCATTTACTTTTCTCAAATCATCTCAGGTTGTCAATCTATTATAAAAACAAGTAAAGATCTATTTCAATAACTACATAAAAGACAAGTAATCATTTAATAACTACTTAAACCTCTTAACAGAATGTGAATGTAGCTCCTGAGATGTGGTCTTTTAACCATTTGAAATTCAGCCAAGCATTCCCAATAAGCACAATATAATAACAAAGCCCAGGACGAATTTGTTACAACCAGAAAAAAATTGTAAACTTCTCTTATTTCTTTTTGAACTGAACCATGTGTCTTGCCAATCTGTGGAAGGACAGATGGGATAATTTCTTTTCCTGAAAGCTGATAATTACCTTTTTTTCAGTTTAAAATGGATTCTGGACATTTATGTCATTTCAGATAATTAGCTTAGAAATCCTAATAATGGCAGTTTAAAAAATCTATTTAGAATACATTGTCTAACTACTGAAATCACAAGAACTTTTTTTAACTGTTTCTTAGCTTGTCAATAACAGAATTTTAGTAATGGGTGATTATTCCTCTTCTGATTCCTCCCGTAAGACTGGGATTCCTTCATGGATAACTCCTCCTCTGAGAGGCCGTGGATTATTTACTTACTAATAAGGTCTGATGCCATTAAACTGTTGGGGTTTGGGGGGAGGTTATATAACCTAGCCACCCCTACAGTGGAACTGGCAGGAGGGAAGATGATAAATACCAGTGTACCTTTAATTTCAATGCATAATTAGGTGGCTTGGGGGAAAACTTTGACTTTTTGTGTTCTGTCCTCCACTACAAATCACAAGACTTTTAAAATAATTGATGGAAAAATACATTGCAGGTTAAATATTGCTTCCTTAATTCCTTACTTTGCTGAACATAACCTATAGATTTCAGTTTCCAGGCAGAAAGCACATTAACAAATTTAACTAAGCCTTGCACGTACTCAGAAAGGAATTGACAACAGCAATGTGGTTCTGGACTTGCTGAAAGAAACAGAAGTGAAAATCCAGATCATAATTTATTTGCACAATTGGACATATCCCTTGGTTTCCTTATTCACCCTTGAGTTGTGAGTGTGACTGGCAAGCATTTACTGCCCCATTGTAAATTCCTCTTGAGAGGACAGTAGTGAGCCAGCTATTGCACTATTCATAAGGGAATTGCAGGATTTTAACCAACCCACACTGAAGGAACAGCCATTTAATTCCAAGTGAGGCTGCATGTGACTTGCAAGTGATGGTTTTCCAATGCGTTTTATGCCCTTGTCTTTCTAGTGGGACATCTTGTGAGTTCTGGAGATGCTGTTGAAGGAGGCTGAATGAGTTGCTGCCGTGAATTGTGGAGATTGTATGCATTGCTGGCACATGAACCAATGCTGGAAAGAATGAAAGTTTAAGGTGTTGGACGCAATGCTGAACAAGCAGGCTGCTTTTTGTGCAGTGGAAGAAAGGGTTTCTCCACCACTGTTAGCCTATTATTTGTCTGTATTTCCAAAAGAAAGTACCAAATTACTGAGGGACTACCACATTAAACTCATCTGACTTCCTTAACGAGTTTTTTTCTCTGTTCAGTTTCAAAAAAACTAGAGGTCACTTACAAATCATGAATAAACTTCAGATTGGTAACATATGGAAAGTTTTGAGCTTCAGAACAGGAAGACGGAATCACACATTTTGACCATGATTGTTCTACTTTAGGTTTGCGTTTGAAAGCAGAGGCCTTCAACACAAAGGTGCAAAAAAAAAGACCTCCATTAAAGGTACATAAGTCACAAATTTCCATTGAACCAATAATGCCAAATGCCCGAGATGACAGATTCAGTGAGATTGTGTTTCCTCCAAAATCCCTCTGATTATTGCCTGCTCTGAGCAAACCAAATGCTATGTCATTGCTAGGTAGAAGTGAATCCAGTAGATAAAGAAGGCGTACAAATAACCTTCATAATGTCCAAGCAATTTATACGTTTTGGGTCGGCTTTTGGTGCATTCTTCATTCTGCATCCACTGCTACACCATTTGACCCAACACAACTTGTAAAATTGCAACCTAAAACACCCCTCTGTACACATATGGCTCACGGAAAGCCATCAAGCCAGCAGATCTCCCGATGCTCTCTGAAAAGGCAGGTTCCTCAGTTGTACCAAACGACTACAGGGAATTCAAAAGGAGTAAAACCACATGGATCATTAACCTCAGCCTCAGCAATGAAAAATATAATTGTACATTCTGACTACACAACCCTGCAGTGTCTACCTTCCTGACATTAGATAGTTTGTGCCACAGAATTATCGGCAACATTCTGACACATTTATCAAATTACATTTTCCAGCCGGTATCCCACATTTTTATGTGGCTGCAAAGTTGGTGGCACCGTGGTATACTGGGGTTGCCCTGTTAGTCCTCAACATTGACTCCAGATCCCATGAAATCTCATGATGTAAGGTCACTCAAGGAAACCTCATGTTGATTCCCATCTTTTGACAATCAATATCCCTCCATGTTGAACATGTCTGGAAGAAGCACTGAGAGTTGCAAGGGCACAGGATGTAATCTAGGTGAGTAACCTCAGTGGTCATCACCAATTGGAACTTAACAACACAGCTACTGAACAAGCTGGCCAAGGCCTGAATAGGACAACTGTCTATAACAGGTGGTGAGGGAGCCAAGCAGGGAAGGGTCTACCAGACCACAACCTCATCAATCTATTTATAGTAGATTCATCTGTCCATTACAATCTTAGAACAAGTACTCATAATGCATTATGTTTAAATCTTCACATTGAGAATACTGTCCCTTGTGATGTGTGGCAAGACCACTATGCCAAATGGGATAGATTCAGAATCAACTTAATCACTCAAAACTCAACTTCTTGGGGCATTGTGGGCTATCAGTAACAACAGAATTGTGTGTACCTTCTTGCCCCAGAATATGCCCCAAGTTTATCATTTCAGCAAACCAGCGGAGCAATCTTGGATTAATAAAGAGTACACAAGAGGAGGAGTGCCAAGCACACCCAAAGATGCCATGCCAGCCTGGTGAGTCGACAACACAGGACTACTTGTATGGCAAACACCAGAAGCAACATCAATTAGACAAAGCTAAGTGATCCCACTAGTAATGGGTCAGATCAAATCTCCGCAGCCCTGCCACAACTCAAAGAATCTAATTGATCTCAGGGAAGTAGAATTATTAGAGGGAGCATTGGGTGTGTCAAATCTGTCATGATATTTACAGGCAGCTCCATGTATTTGTCCTTCCAAGCATTGTGGAAGAGTCAATTAAGAGTAAGTATATTTTTCTTTTGTGCCATTCCCTTATGGACCACTTAGTTGCCTTGTTTCAACTCAAGTACAAGTGAATGATTACTATAGTACTTTCTTTCTCTGTAGAAAGCATCAGATTTGTCAAGTATTAGTGTCAGTGTCATGCAAAAGCTCTCCCTTTCGCTCTCTGCCAACCTTGCTGTCAAGACAACAGCAGCAAATAATTTCACTTCATTCCCGGGACACATTTAGCCAAGAGCTGACAGCAATGTGAGACATACATATGGCTCTTATAGGTACATACTGCAAACAAAGTAAGATATATGGACACTACTAGATGGGAATTGCCATATAAGAACAAGACAAATTATGCTTGTGGCACAGAAGCTACAATTCATTTGTCTACGTTTTCAGCTCAGCAAACGAGCTTTGCCCCTTATGTTCAAATATCACTCTCATAAGAAGTAGTGAGAGGATGATCAAGATTTATGTGATCATATTTCTACATGACGCTGATAAATTTATCATGTACAATCATTTGCAGTTGTCATGTTACTTACTAAATTTGATTAATTTTATACAGTTAAACTTAATTTCTTAAACATGTAATAATTTGTAAATAATGTGACAGAATAGAATTGACAGTTAGAGGAAAGTTGCTTTATTGCAAAGAGCGTTAATAACTGCATGACTCCACGTAACAAAACTGGAGCTGCAAATCTATGGTCAACAACATTTTGCTAAGATAATTGTTCTTGAATTAATAAATCTTCATTGGAAGATCGGCTTTGAAGTCATCGTTAACTTAAGGTTAATGTCGCAATGGCTAGACTATTTTAAGTGACTAATTCAAATAATTTTCAGTTGAAATTAAATTTAACAGATTTAATAACTGAACCAAAGCTTGCTAATTTGGCTCCTATGTGTATGCTTCACACATATGAATCAAACTGCTGGGCATTTTCCAATATATATTAAATGAGTCTAGATAAGTGAGTCACTTAGAATGGGATCTATCTGCAGAGCTGCACTGTCCAGTAGGAGAGTATGCTGTTCTGCTGGTATGCTGTCCAGTAGGAGAGTATGCTGTTCTGCTGGTATGCTGTCCAGTAGGAGAGTATGCTGTTCTGCTGGTTTTCTCTAGCTTTCTGAAAAATTAGGACTAAATTGGGGTTTAGATAAAACTAATTGCTTCTACACATTGAACACTGATATAATCATAGAGAGATCATAGCGATGATTGGGATGAATACAACAATGGATGTTAATACTTTGGAGCATTTTTATCACACACTTTATAGTCTCAGATGTTCCAATGTATGCCAATTCTAATGCAATCAATCTCTTGCAGTCGGACCTCTGAATTATAAACTCACTACAAATTCCCAAGAGAAATACTCAACAAAATAATAAACCTAAAGTGGGCGGCACGGTGGCACAGTGGTTAGCACTGCTGCCTCACAGCGCCTGAAGACCCGGGTTCAATTCCCGACTCAGGCGACTGACTGTGTGGAGTTTGCACGTTCTCCCCGTGTCTGCGTGGGTTTCCTCCGGGTGCTCCGGTTTCCTCCCACAGTCCAAAGATGTGCGGGTCAGGTGAATTGGCCATGCTAAATTGCCCATAGTGTTAGGTAAGGGGGAATGTAGGGGTATGGGTGGGTTTCGCTTCGGCGGGTCGGTGTGGACTTGTTGGGCCGAAGGGCCTGTTTCCACACTGTAAGTCTAATCTAAAAATAACTGATCCAACATGGTGAAATTATACAAACCAAACATTGTCCACAATTCTCAATAACTGTTCTCTCCCTCCTTCTGCTCTGAAAATGGTTGCATTATTACCAGAGTAGGTTTCCATGGGCACCATGGAACTTAATCTAAGCAGCTGTTATTTATTAGTGTTTTGGAAATTAACCACACAGGTAGAAACTGAGTCTGAAACAGTCCTCCATTTAACACATACAGATGGTCTATTGTCATCTGGAATGGGCACTCTACCATATTTTCCTTTCTATAACTCAGGGAGAGGATGCCAGTTCTGAAATTCAATGGTTCATTATGGCAAACTCAGTGAAAATTGAAAATTGATTCTGTTGTTTTCTCATTCTGTACATAGCAGCAGGTCACTGGGTAACGCTGCTGAGCCATTGAAGAACCTTACCTCTACTTAATGAAAATGGTTGACGCGATTTATGATAAGGTGAACAGAAATGGGTGAAACAAACTTTTAGGCTCTTGGCTTTACTGGATCAGTTATATAAAGCTGCACCCTACTTTCTCTCCTGGCACCAGCATCTGAGCTTAACATTGAGTAATGGAATAAACGTCTCTTCTTCCTAATATTTTAAAGTACCAAACTAAAGAATAAGATTTGGAAATCTTATTGGACTGGGGTATTTGTAGTTAAAAATCACATAACACCAGGTTATAGTCCAACAGGTTTAGTTGGAAATATTAATTTTCGAGCTCTGTTCACCTCCTGAAGGAGCAGTGCTCCAAAAGCTAGTGCTTCCAATTAAACCTGTTGGACTATAACCTGGTGTTGTGTGATTTTTAACTTTAAAAGAATAAGAATTGAGGTAGTTTTGCTGTAGTATTTAATGCATGAGGCTTCTGAATTACCCTGTTAATGATAAGCAGTCTATTTTGGAGAAAAACACAGCATTAGGAAGTGAGAAATGGAAATTCTATACTGATGCTCTATGAACTGTTCTTCTGAAACTATATTTAAAATGCATTGTTGGGGTAGTGTAGAAGGAGCTTTACTCTCCAACCAACCTGTATTCTGAACCAGCAATACTGTTTTTCAGTCTGCAGTTCTAAAATCATCAATATGATAAAGTTCCAATTCATCACAAAGTAAACAAAGTGTTTATATCATAACCTTATATCCCTAAGAACTCACATCATAAGAAGTTCTCCAGTTTCATCCCACAGTCCAAACGATGTGCAGGTTAGATGATTTGGGCAAGTTAAATTGCCTGTAGTGTTCAGGGGTGTATAGGTTAGATGCATTAGTCAGGGGAAATGTAGAGCAATAGGGTAGGGGAATGACTCTGGATGGGTTACTCTTCGGAGGGTTGGTGTGGACTTGTTGGACCCAATGGCCTGTTTCCATACTGTGGGAAGTCTATGAAATAAAAGTCTTTGATCATTTCATAACTGAGCCTATTATTTTATTTTTAAGTGATAGGGAATCTTCTACTTTGCTAAGATCATGTTTAATTTCTGACATGAGTAGCAAAAGCTGAGAAAAGACAATGACTACTTGAACCAACAAAGGAACTCCAAAGGTTGGGTCTGGGACCACTATTCAATATGATTCTGCTTTGACGGTTGATAAAAACAAGAGTGTAATTTTCTGTTTGTACCATCAGTATAAGAAAGACCAGACTTCCTTCGAAGGATACAAAATAGCTTAATCCAGCTCAATTTCACAAAATAATTTTTTATCCAAAACTGTTTCTTCAAATTTGTTTCAAGCTTTTTCTAAAAATATTCTGTTACGCATGCGTCTGGAATTTTATAGAAACGTAACAGCTCTGGAGTCATTTAAAATTGACAATACCTGTACAAACAAACATTGAGTTATTGACAAAAGAAATCACTGAATAAACGCTTATCATCTTAAGCTGCCAATTAATCAGAATTTTGAATTCTTTGCACCTATGTTAACAAAGGTAATCCTTTTATGGGTGTTCAGGCTCTTATCCAAGGTTCATGTTGTATGCTCTGGTGAGCTTCCAGGCTTTTATAAAAAGAATGATGTGGTTGAATGTGTTTACACAGGTAAAGATAAATATTGACTCTACTTGACTGACATCTGTCTGAAGTTATATAGTTTTATATTGTGATCAATTTATCAATAGCTCAATATTTATCTGTACAAGAGTAAAAGGTGAAAATGCGTTGCTGGAAAAGCGCAGGCGGTCAGGCAGCATCCAAAGAGCAGGAGAATCGACGTTTCGGGCATGAGCCCTTTTTCAGGAACTTTCCTGAAGAAGGGCTCATGCCCAAAACGTCGATTCTCCTGCTCTTTGGATGTTGCTCAACCTGCTGCGCTTTCCCAGCAACACATTTTCAGCTCTGATCTCCAGCATTTGCAGTCCTCACTTTCTCCTCCAAGAGTAAAAGGTACCAAGTCCTTAAAGCTAATGTTTCTGATACTTTAATGATCTGGTTGAAAGAAATATCAGTTTCTTTTTCAAAAGGTTACAAACATATGTTTTTTTTAGAGAGGTTTCACTGAGTCCTTTATTTCTAAAGGCCTTTGTGTTCTATATATGCAGCATACTGAGTGAATGGGCATGGAGTGGCAGTGAGGGGCCGCTGGGACTGGAATGGGGACACAAGTTGGCACAGAGTTGGCAATGAGGTCACAAACATGGAGTATTGGGGATGAGGGGTGATGCAATAGGTAGGGGTAACAGCTGGACAACCAAAACTGTAAGCAAGCAATTTGAACAAGTTTCCTGAGAACTGAGGGAGACGTTTCCACCAGCGCACTTCAGCACTTGGCTTTCCCTGTGGTCATCTTCAATCTATGTTTGGATCCAACTCCATCATTCCTTCAAGGCTCCTTGAGTGAAAATTGGGTGTGGCAGGACATTTCTACCAAAGGCCATCTGCCAAGTTGGGCAATTTCTTGACTCCAGTTACTCACCTGGATAGCAAATAATTGAGCTTTTTTTTAATCTCCTCATTACTTTGAAAACATTACCAGTGCAATTATAGAACATAGAACATAACAGCACAGATAGACCCTTCCGACCTCAATGTTGCGCCGACTGTGAAACCAATCTAAAGCCTGTGTAACCTACACTATTCCACTTTCATATGTCTATCCAATGACTATTTAATTGCCCTTAAAGTTAGCGAGTCTACTACTGTTGCAGGCAGTGCATTCCACGCCCTTACCACTCTGAGTAAAGAAACTACCTCTGACATTTGTCCTATATTTATCATCTCTCAATTTAAAGCTATGCCCCCTTGTGCTAGTCATCACCATCCAAGGAGAAAGGCTCTCACTGTCCACCCTATCTAACCCTCTGATTACCTTGTATGTCTCAATTAAGTAACCTCTCAAACTTCCTCCCTTCCAAACAAAAAAAGCCACAAGTCCCTCAGCCTTTCTTCATAAGACCTTCCCTTCATACCAGGCAATATCCTAGTAAATCTCCTCTGAACCCTTTCCAAAGCTTCCACATCCTTCCTATATTGTGGTGACCAGTACTATACGCAATACTCCAAGTGCAGCCGTACTAGCGTTTTATACAGCTACAGTATGACCTCATGGTTCCAAAACTCAGTCCCTCTACTAATAAAAGCTAACCCACCATTTGCCTTCATAACAACGCTAACAACCTGGGTGGCAACTTTCAGTGATCTATCTACATGGACCCTTTGCTCATCTACATTACCAAGAATCTTACCATTAGCCCAGTACTCTGCATTCCTGTTGCTCTTTTCAAAGTGAATTGCCTCACACTTTTCCACATTAACTCCATTTGCCACCTCTCAGCTCAGCTCTGCAGCTTATCTATTTTCCTCTGTAACCTAAACAATCCTTCAGCACAATCCACAACTCTACTGACTTTAGTGTCATCCACAAATTTACTAACACATTCTCTACACCCTCATTCAGGTCATTTATAAAAATGACAATCAGCAGTGGACCCAAAACAGATGCTTATAGCACACACTGGTAACTGATCTCCATGATGAACATTTCCCATCAACCACCACCCTCTGTCTTTCAGCTAGCCAATTTCTGATCCAAACAACTAAATCACCCTCAATCCCATGCCTCCGTATTTTGTGCAGTAGCCTATCATGGGGAACTTTATCAAATGTCTTACTGAAATCCATACACACCATATCAACCACTTTACCCTCATCCACCTGTTTGGTCACCTTCTCAAAGAACTCAATAAGGTTTGTGAGGTACGACCTACTTTTCACAAAACCGTGTTGACTATCCCTAATCAACTTATTCCTTTCTAGATGATTGTAAATCCTATCTCTTATAACTTTTTCCAACACTTTACCCACAATCAAAGTAAGGCTACTGGTCTGTATTTACCAGGGTTGTCTCTACTCTCCTTCTTGAACAAGGGAACAACATTTGCCATCCTCCAGTCTTCTAGCACTATGTAGATAATGATGGCATAAAGATTAAAGCCAAACGCTCAGCAATGCCCTCCCTAGCTTCCCAGAGAATCCGAGGAGAAAGTGCATCTGGCCCAGGGGACTTACCTATTTTTACATGTTCCAGAATTGTGAGCACCTCCTCCTTATGAACCTCAATCCCATCTAGTCTAGTAGCCTGTACCTCAGTATTCTTCTCGAGAACATTGCCTTTTTCTAGTGTGAATACTGAGGAACAATATTAATTTAGCATGTCTCCTATCTCCTCTGACTCCAAGCACAACTTCCCACTATGGTCCTTGATTGGCGCTAATCTTACTCTAGTCATTCTTTTAATCCCGATATACCAAAAGAAAGCCTTAGGGTTTTCCTTGAGCCTATCTGCCAACAACTTCTCATGCCCCCTCCTGGTTCTTCCTAACTCTTTCTTTAGGTCTTTTCTAGCTAACCTGTAACTCTCAAGCACCCTAACTGAGCCATCATATCTCATCCTAACATAAGCCTTCTTTTTCCTCTTGACAAGAGATTCAATTTCCTTAGTAAACCATGGCTCCCATGTTCAACAACTTCCTCCCTGCCTGACAGGTACATACTCAGCAAGGATCCGCAGTAGCTGTTCCTTGAATAAGTTCCGCATATCAATTGTGCCCCTCCCTACAGTTTCCTTCCCCATCCTATGCATCCTAAATCTTGCCAAATCGCATTGCAATTGCCTTTTCCCTAGCTATAACTTTTGCCCTGGGGTATATACCTATCCCCATCCATCACTAAAGTAAACAGAACCAAATTGAGGTCACTATCACCAAAATGTTCACCTACCTCCAAATCTAACACCTGGCCAAGTTATTACCCAGTACCAAGTCCAATGTGGCCTCGGTCCTTGTTGGCCTGTCTACATATGGTGTCAGAAAACCCTTCTGTGCATATTGGACAAAAACCGACCCATCTAAAGTACTTGAATTCCAAGTCAATTATTGGAAAGTTAAAGTCCCCCATAACAACTGCTGTGTTGTTATCACTCCTATCCAGAATCATCTTTGCTATTTTTTCCTCTACATCTCTGGAACTATTTGGAGGCCTACAGAAAACTCTCAGAAGGATGATCTCTCCTTTCCTGTTTCTAACCTCAGCCCATACTATCTCATTAGGTGAGTCCTCAAACGTCCTTTTAGAAACTGTAATACTGTCCTTGACTAACAATGAACTCCACCACCCCCCCCGACTTCTTTGTTCTTCATGAAACATCTAAATCCTGGAGCCTGCAACAGCCATTCCTGTCCTTGCTCTGTCCATGTCTCCAAAATGGCCACAACATTTAAATCCCAGGTACCAACCCATGCTGCAAGTTCACCCACCTTATTCCGGATGTTCCTGGCATTGAAGTAGACACACAGTGTAATGTAACTGAAATTATACATTGAAAAATACCTGGATTGTCTGTTGAGTCTTTCATCTGTTTGAATACCATGATAGTTTCACTTTTTTACATCAGTTCAGTTACATCATTGTAAATTTTTGCGATAAATTCTGTGCCTTAGGGTTGTGTCCTCCACTATCACCTGATGAAGGAGCGTCGCTCCGAAAGCTAGTGTGCTTCCAATTAAACCTGTTGGACTATAACCTGGTGTTGTGTGATTTTTAACTTGGTACACCCCAGTCCAACGCCGGCATCTCCAAATCATTTGTTCAGATAATGATTGTTTGGCTAACACTTCTGATTGTAAACAAAGGAAGCCATACTGAACGTAATTACGTAAAAAAGCGTGTTTAGAGATTTCATTTCATTCAATCGATTAAATGCGTACAAACACCAGATGTTGTTTAAACATTCATGATATTTCACAAAAAAAATCACTTTTTGCCTAGCAATTGACTGAAATCTGGGAAATGTTTGCTGATATTTTCCTCGGTTTTATCCCAGTCCTCGACAGCAGTCGGCATCTTTCTGTTCGGTGTCATCCTGCTGTCTGGACTAACCAAGTGTTGTCCCTCCCTCCTCAGCAACTGCCAAGTCCTTAGAGAGAGAGAGAGAGAGAGAGAAAGAGAGATAGAGAGAGAAAGAGAGAAAGAGAGAAAGTAGAGGGGGAACCACAAGAGAGAGGGAAGACTTTTTCGCTGACTTCAGCTTCTGTCCTCCCATCAATTTTATTTTAAGGAGGGTAAAGTTCTCCTCGTGTTTCATCCCGTCAAGTTTCCTCCTGTTTATTTTCACATGTGCTAACTCACTACGGTTCGGTCTCCCCATCAAAAAATGTTACATTACATTTTCTTGTCAGCTGAAAAATATTGAACTAATTTCTACTTGGAAGAAAAAAAAAATTAGTCATGGGACAACAAGAGGAAAAAGCAACAGAAACGAAAACTGCGAGCACATTTTTTGACTTCACTCTCCAGAGAATGAGCTGAGGGAAACAATTGTTGGGTGAGTTAATGTTGAGAGGGAATCTTGCGCTTATCGTGTACAGCTCAAGCTTGAGTGGTCACAGTCACAAACCTTTGTCTTCAGGGAGAATAAGTACCGGAGAGCCTCTCTATAAAAAACATAAGACTTAATTCTAACATCATGTCTCGGGTATATATTTGAAGTTAAATATTTATTAAAGCATACTTGCATCTATATTCCTGTTCAAATTTACAAAATGATGCATTAAGTGGATGGGGAATAGAATTTTCCTACTTCAGTTGAAGTGCGCGTACAGAGCGTGTACCTTGATCCTGTTAGGCTAATCCGAAATTCGGATAATTGATGACCAAGGTTGTTCTGCATCCATTAACTATAATTAATTGTTCCAAAATAATAACACCCCAGAAACACGCACTTAGCAAAGGCAAATTCAGTGAAACAGATTGTCTCACGTGCAATTCTAGCAGCAGAAAGAGAACCCAAGCTTTTAGCTGGAACTGAGAGAGGAACAAAATCTTCCACATCCTGGTTCAAGACCCCAGCAATTGCTAAAAGCTAAAACTAAAAATCCTGGTTCTGTGGGAGCCTGGCCCCACCCATTGGAGTGAAAAAAAACTCCAAGGCCTCAGGCTGTTTATACTATTGGATTGACAGAGGGGTTGGCAACTCTGTCTCAACCTTTCTTCATAAAAAAAAAGTGAAAATACATTTCTCAAAGCCATAGAATCATCACACCTGTCCCCTCCTTAAAGAACCATGAAGATGTAAACATGGCTTCACTTTTAAAAACCTTTAGTCTTACTCTTCTAGTACACTACAATACATATATATTACATTATTCCAAGCATGCAAACATTCACTATACAGTCCATTTCAGTCTGTTTTCTCCCAGCACCGAACATTCCTGTCTTCCTTCAGCAAAGTCGTGACAATGCGTTGGCAATAATGTTCTCTCATCCTGCTACATGTATCATTTTCAAATTGAATGTTTGCAATAAGCTCCATCTGAATGAACTGGACTTTTTATACTTAAGTTTTCTCAAAAACTTTAAGAGGTTATGAACTGTATATATTGTCTCAGACACACTATTGGCAATATAAATGGCAAAATGTTGCAATGCTAATACCAAACTCTCTGTGCTGCTTCTCAATTGTGGAATCAAGTAACCTGTTGATGATTACTCAATTTTCTGGAAAAATATCCAATAGGTCTATCTTCTCTTCATCTTCTTGTAAAAGTAACACACCAACACCCACATCACTCGCATCAATGGTGACTTTGAATGGCTTTGTGTAATGAGGTGTGGCTAACACCAGAGCAATGATTAACACAGCTTTCAGGTTGTCAAACACCTTCTGACATCCATCCACTGAAATCTTCTGCATTTCTTCAAGAAGTCAAGTCATTGAAGCAATCACACAGCTAAAATTTGGTACAAACTTCCGAAAAAAACACACTCAGTCCTAGGAATGGCAGTACTTCCCTTTTTATTAGTATGGAAAACTCCTCAAGAACCTTTGTTTTCACATGCTATGGAAACATTTGTCCATGTCCAAAGACATGGCCCAGGAATGTGACTTGAGTTATTTATGTGCGAGTTACTTATTGTCACATTTATCTGGAAAGATATAGTGAAAAGCTTTCTGAGCCACAATCCGCACCACTTTGAGTTACATAAAGCATAAAAAGAAATTACATAAGTAGAGTTAATCTTCTGTACAAGGGGTTTTTCAAACACACCTCCAGGGTCTCGGCAAGGTTGTTCCAGGGTTCAAGAAGCTTAAGGCAACGCCTCCACCACAGTGATTCACCACCGTCACTGTCACTGTCATGTTGGATGCCACCACTGCCACCAAATGATGACCTCCTAAGTCCACACTACAGGCTTACTGCAGCCAGGAGTACTCACACCAAACATTGTCAACGCTACAGCCAAAGACCCATCAAATCTACAATCTGGGCTTACCGCAGCCAGAAATCTTTTTGATGTAAAATTTGACCCTTGATCCAAATGTATGTCTGTGGTCAGCCCATATCTAGTAAAATAGTTGAGTAACTCTTCTAAAATCCCTTTAGCTGTGATACTGCATAATCGAATGGCCTTTGGAAATCTGGTCTGCTCAGCAAATACTGATTCCCACCTTTTATAGAATATAGAATCCCTACAGTGTGGAAACAGACCACTCGGTCCAACAAGTCAATGCCAACCCTGTGAAGAGTATCCCACCCAGACTCACCCCCACCCTACCCTATCCTCCTGCATTTTCCATGGCTAATCCATCTAATCTGACATTCTTGGACAATTCAGCATCACTATTTCACCTAACCTGAACAGCTTTCAATTGTGGAGGAAATTGGAGAACCTGAAGGAAACCCACACAGACATAGGGAGAATGTGCAAACTCCACACAGTCACCTGGGGGTGGAATTGAACCCGGGGCCGTGGGGCCGTGGGGCAGCAGAGCTAAACACTGAGTCACCGTGCTGCCCAGGGCAGGGCTCCTATGCAATCAGTTTAGCCTCTTGAAAAAGATTCCTCATATGCAGGAATCAGTATTAAAGGTGCGGGTTTTATCACCATGGGAAATTTCCTGATTACCTGACACGTATGTCCGGCAAAATTCGACCAAATTCTTATGCAGTCCACACCAAACAAAAAATGGTTTTGTACTTTGGCATGAGATTTCCTTACTCCCAAATGACCTACTACCTGGTAATTCATGTGCTATCTGCAATACTTCTTTTCTATAGCCCACCGGTAATACAACTTGATGAACCTCTACCAATTTTTCATCCACTGAAATATGGTCGCCATTTCCCCATCAAGACTTCATTTTCAAGATAGCAACGTTCTGGGATACACCAAGGTTCATCTTCTGTGCATGCTTCAGTTTTCCATCTTTCTGTTGTAATTCAGCTAATTTCTCTGAACTAAAATTATTTACTTTGTTTTCCACCTTTTTGCTTTTGCTTCACAATTTGACCAAACACAGACTCTGATAACTGAACTTCAACGTTCTTATCATTACTCTTTTATTTCTTGACCTGCTTCGCCCTGTGGTCTTGGACCTTGGTACCACACGGTCAGGAAACATCCCAGTCTTACAATAGTCTTTTGGCAGAGATGGGAAAGTGTACCTTCAAACAGGGTATTATACAAAGGTTTACACTGGGACTTAGGAAACATGGTTTGTACTATCCAAGGTAGCTGTAGCCATCTCCTATTTCCTCCAGCTTATTTGCCGATTCCATAGCTTTACCCACCCTCTGTAAAACTCCCAAAGTGATTTCTTCCACCCCGGGTGTTAAGTAAGTATAAGAATGACAGTTTGTAAAATTGACACAACCATCATACCATTTTCCAGTATTACATCACCAGAGATGTTCCAAGATCACTCACTCCTTTTCTCACATAGAGTGGAGTGGATGATCCTGAAAGATTTCTTGATGCAACTCTCCAGTAAGAATCTGATTGCTTTGGTATCTCCCTGAGGAAGTGTGTGTGGATCTAACTGCCCGGTTTCTGCATTAAAACGCTGCTCCAGACAAATTTCCGTGTTTGCCTATGCTGCCCTGAGATAAAGTTGTTCATTCGTGTCACTTCATTGTCGCACAAAAACCAGCTCGCATGAATAAACTGGACTGGGGATAATAAAGCACTGATGCAGATATGCACCTAGAAAGGTAGGCACAACATCAATCTGAAATCACTTGATGCCAACATTAATGAGATTTGAGAAACTAGATTAAAAGATCGATAGTCATAGGTGAGGTGCCGGAAAAATGGAGGTTGGCTACCGTGATGCCACTGTTTAAGAAAAGTGGTAAGGACAAGCCGGGGAACTATAGACCAGTGATTGGTTAGGCCACTGATGGAATATTGCGTGCAATTCTGGTCTCCTTCCTCTCAGAAAGATGTTGTGAAACTTGAAAGGGATCAGAAAAGATTTACAAGGATGTTGCCAGGTTTGGAGGATTTGAGCTAAAGGGAGAGGATGAATAGGCTGGGGCTGTTTTCCCTTAAGTGTTAGAGTTTGCTAGTGACCTGATAGACTTTTATAAAATCATGAAAGGCATGGTTAGGATAAATAGGCAAAGACTTTTCCCTGTGTAAAAAATGAGGTCTGCAGATGCTGGAGATCACAGCTGCAAATGTGTTGCTGGTCAAAGCACAGCAGGTTAGGCAGCATCTCAGGAATAGAGAATTCTCTATTCCTGAGACAAAGACTTTTCCCTGGGTTGGGGAAGTCCAGGACTAGAGGGCATAGGTTCAGGGTGAGAGGGGGAAGATGTCAGAGACCTAAGGGGAAATTTTTAATGCAGAGGGTGGTACGTGTATGGATTGAGTTGTCAGATAAAGTGGTGGAGGCTGGTACAATTGCAACATTTAAAAGGCAGCTGGATGGGTATATGAATAGGAAGGGTTTGGAGGGATATGAGCCAAGTGCTGGACTAGATTGGGTTGGGATATTTGGTCGGTATGGATTAGTTGGACCGAAGAGTCTGTTTCCATGCTGTACATCTCTGTGACTATGACTCTATGTGATGGCAGATAAGCCTTGACATTTAAAGAATGTCATGTTGAATTTAAAGAAATAGTGCATCATTTTCAAATATCTTTCATATGCGGGCAGTTTTTGGTGACTATATTTGTCACAGGATAAATCACGGTGATTGTGTTTGCGGTAGTCCCTCAGAATGCTGATGGCACGTGGTTGTGGCAAGAACTTATGCCTGGAATCTTTTGACATGACTACACATTTCTAGCTGACCAGGAAACTCACCCACTCTTATCCTCTGTCAAAGGAATATGGGATGGATTTACAAATTGATAATCAACTTATTTGACGCTATTATCATATCCTGAGGTGAAGCTGGAGTTTTGACTCAGATTCAGCAGCACCACCTTTGTGTCAAAAAGCGTCCTCCTCTGTGTACTACCATCCAAACTGAGCATGTTCAAGCCCCCATGCACCTCAACAGGATATTGTCTCAATTAATATATATTCCCATTGGGAATAAAGATTCCACAAGTAAAGTGACGCAACTGTGCTACTAAAGGGACTTAAGGATAGTAACGATTAACAAAATTTATAAGCTTCACAGAAAGGGCAGTAAGCCTGGGAATTGGGTGGATTTTAGGATTCAGCAAAGGATAAAGAAATTGAAATATAAAAGAAAAAACAGAATGCAACAATAAACTGGCCAGTGGCATAAAAACAGAATGTAAAAGCTTTCATTTCATACAAAAAAAGGGCTAGCAAAAGTAAACATGTGTGCCATAGTGAGGAGAAAGTATCATGGGAAACAAGGAACTGGCAGAGATATTAAAAGAATACCTTTCATCTTAGACTTAGACTTAGACTTACAGTGTGGAAACAGGCCCTTCGGCCCAACAAGTCCACACCGACCCGCCGAAGCGCAACCCACCCATACCCTTACCTAACACTACGGGCAATTTAGCATGGCCAATTCACCTGACCCGCACATCTTTGGACTGTGGGAGGAAACCGGAGCACCCGGAGGAAACCCACGCAGACACGGGGAGAAAGTGCAAACTCCACACAGTCAGTCGCCTGAGTCGGGAATTGAACCCGGGTCTCTGGTGCTGTGAGGCAGCAGTGCTAACCACTGTGCCACCATGCCGCCCTATCATCTGTCGAGATAGAAAAGGCAAAAATAAACATTCAGGCAATAGTGAGGAAGCAAGCATCTGATGAAAATGAGCAGCAGGAAATAGCACTGGAGAAATGACTGGATGGATCTAAAGCCTGTTAATTCCCATAAAGCTCACTGACTACATCTTGAGGCTTTAAAAGAGGAGGTTGCAGAGGAAATATAAGCATTTGTTTTGATCCATTAGAATTCTCTAACATTTAGAATAGCCCTGAAAAGTTGAAAAGTCGAAAATTTCTATTCAGGAAACGAGAGTGAGTGGAGCCAGGCAATTTAAGGTCAGGTAGTCTAACACGAGGCAAATGAGAAAATTTATCATGAAGGAACTGTGAGCTGTTTGGATCCCTTATTTAAGGAGAGATATCATTTCACTGGAGGCAGTATGGAGAAGGTACACTAGGATAATCCCTGATGTGGAGAAATTGTCACATAGACAAGGGCTAAACAGGTTGGACACTACTCACCTGAGTTTAAAGGGATGAGCAGTGGTCTGATTGAAACACATAGGATTCATGAAGGGTTTGATAGGGTAAATGGTAAAAGGACGTTTCGCTCATTGGAGGAATTGGGACCAAAGGATAGCCTCAGAATGAAGGGCTGCCGATTTAATACTGAGATGAAGTGCGAATTTTTGGAACATTTTGCCATGGAGAGCTATGAGAGCAGAGATCTTGTGTATATGAGAGAGATCGATTCGTGATCAGTCGGGGAAATCAAGGATTATGGGTAGGAGCAAGAAAATGGATGTGAGGAATGTTGGATCTGCCATGATCCTGTTGAACAGCAGAGCGGGTTCAGGGGACCGAATGGCCTACTCTTATTCCTATTTCTTTCAGTCTTAAGAGGCTGCTCAGAAAATCATAACAGCACAGATTTTGCAATCAGTGGCAAATCAGAGGTATTTACCACTGACAGCCTGAAGAGGTATGACCATAAGCTGCAGGGGAAATTTCTTCTTCCAGATGAAGCCTGAGTCCAACACTGAAATCAATTCAGAGATGCAATAACCAATCACAGTGCCTGTGAAGGCATATTCCCATTCAGCGCTTCAATCCCAAGACAGGCCTCTTGAGGTCTGTGTTCAACTAAATGACGGGTAATCATTTCTTGATACTTTGCAAAACTTTATTACATAATTAGAACTGGTCAATGTGAATGTAGAATACGTTTCAACAACTGAATGCATAAAAGCAAATTACTGCGGACGCTGGAATTTGAAACCAAAAGAAAAAATGCTGGAAAATCTCAGCAGGTCTGGCAGCATCTGGAAGGAGAGTATAAATACCACCCTATTTCTCCTTTTTTTTAGCTTTGACAAAGGGTCAGTTAGACTCAAAACGCCAGCTCTTTTCTCTCCTTACAGATGCTGCCAGATCTGCTGAGATTTTCAAGCAGTGACTGCTGTGAGTTGAATATAGTAATTATTACCATTGACCTATTGGAATTCCTTCCATTTTGACTACATTCTGCTTCATATCGACAGACATAGATTGAAAGTGTTGTTGTAACATTCCAGAAATTTTCTTTTCATTATGAAGACATACTTTAATGACAGCTCCCCCTGTAAACCTGCCTCCTCTCCACCACCATGCAGCACCATGACTTGGCAGCCTTTGCATTGGATAATAAAATTTGATGTGTTATTACAAATTCATGAGATTTCTGTCTTCAAAACAGTTAGGGCACTGTGTACAGGTTAGGTTCCTTTACTTAAGGAAGGTTATAGTTGCGTAGAGAAAATGAAATAAGGAACAAAAGATTTATTGAATGGACCTTGGGATTATCTGATGTGGTAAGATCTTGTAGATTAGGCTTATTGCCTCCAGCATTTAGATAAAGGAGAGTTAAAAATATGTAGGGGTTTGACAGAGTAAATTAGATTAGATTCCCTACAGTGTGGAAACAGGCCCTTTGGCCCAACCAGTCCATACCGACCCTCCGAAGAGTAACCCACCCAGACCCATTTCCCTCTGATTAATGCACCTAACACTATGGGCAATTTAGCATGGCCAATTCACCTAACCTGTACATCTTTTGGATTATGGGAGGAAACCAGAGCACCCGGAGGAAACCCATGCAGACACGGGGAGAATGTGCAAACTCCAGACAGACAGTCGCCCGAGGCTGGAATTAAACCCAGGTCCCTGGCGCTGTGAAGTAGCAATGCTAACCACTGGGCCACCATGCACCCCTAAAAACAGAACCATAACATAAATGCTGGAAGAATGTTTTGTCCAGCTGCATAGACAAGAATTAGGGGTCAGTCACACTTAAGTAATCACTGCTGTAGGACAGAGATGTGGAGAAATTCCTTCCCTCAAAGGTTTGTCAACCTTTAAAGTTTTCATGCAAGAGAGTTGGGGATGCTCAGTCATCGAGCATGTTCACAACTGAGATTAGTAGGTATTCAAGTACTGAGGGAATCAAGGGAGATGCACTGCAGAATGGGAGGTAAAGACTGCAGGAGGTAGAGAATGAGCTGAAGCATCTTCAAACTTCACCTTTTCAGCCTGCATGGCAGGAGTCTAGCTGGTCAAATGAACAGGATAACATACAGGCACGGGTGGAGAGGAAAGGATGGGATGGAAAGGCTGCCATTATGAGAGACATCAGCAGGTTTACCCCAGAATCTGTCTGGCTACTACTCTCCCTAAGGCTGTATTCAGCAATCCTGATGGTCTTTTGGGGAACAACTCACAGTACTGGTATAAGTTGCTATAATTCCAGGATGGAAGGGTGATGCTGAAAAAGCACAGCAGGTCAGGTAGCCTTCAAGGAACAGGAGAGTTGACATTTCAGGCAGAAGCCCTTCAACTCTCCTTTTCCTCGGATGCTGCCTGACCTGCTGTGCTTTTCCAGCACCACCCTTTTCGACTCGGACTTTCCAGTATCAGCAGTCCACACACACTCCTAAAATTCCAGGATGCCCTGGAGACTCCTTTGTGTTGTGCTATCCATAGCCATGAAGGCCATTCTTTACAGCACTCAAAGCTTTGATGGAAGCTGGGACATTGACTATCAGATGTTTATCATGGTCCGTTTCTCTGGAGTGCTGATGGAGGTGACTGCCTGTTCCATTTTGAAATGACTGGGCTGCAAGCTGTGCACTAACGCCTGATATTTGAACTGGGCATCTCCACACTCTGACCTCAAAAGTCTTGCCAGAAAGCCAGCACTCAGCCAACCAAGCGGCCTTCATCCACAGTCTAGTCCATTGAGGTTCCTCAGCTCGATTCTAATTCCAGGTATACAATTCTAAAAAAAAATGGCAGCACTAAAATATCTAATGTTTGGATTGGAATTTGGGGCATTCAAAGTGATTCTGGTTATTTACTCATGTTGGTTGTTTTCCAATCTTGGGGCTGAAATTCTACATCAACATCAAGTTAAAACTTTCATCACAATTGGAGCTTACAGACTGGATTAGTCATATTAATCCATTTGGCTCAAGAACAGGTGGTATTCAGGTTCATATGAATCATAACAGTTCAGCAAGAAATCCAGAGGCTTTGAGAATTAAAGAACAGCTTGGTCACAATTTGAACTAAACCTTTTTCACACGCATTTTTGTCTCTGATGTAAAACCAACACCTGAAACCATCAGGGCTGGGCATAATCATTTCTGAAAGTGGAATTGATGAAATAAATCAATACAAGTTGCAATTTCAAACCGTGGTGAATCTACCTGACATTTAAGGGGATAATCTCTTTTTCACCAAAGACACTAATGAAAAATCATTCTAGGTGGTTGCTGGGTTCAAAAAATAAATTAATCCTGGACAAAATCTGTCAGCCAAACAACATTGCTAATTGAATTTGGGATAATTTTGGAATTATAAATTAGAGGGCATAATTTATTTTTGAGTGAAAATAAAGAACAAATAAAAATTTGCAGATTTTGGGGAAACTATTACATTAACAACCTTAAGCCAAATGAATTAATTTCCTTTAAACAGAGTCATTGGCACAGCTGTGTTCTGTGAGAAAGACATGAGAAAACTTACAATAAATTAAAGACAGGAAGCTTTCCTCATGGACTGATCTCCATGAGGAGACACAGGATCCCTACAAGTGCAGATTGAAACCATTCAGTCCATCAAGTCTGCATCACCCCTCCAAAGAGTATCCCACCCAGATTCACACCCTATCCCTGTTAACCCTACATTTACCATGGCTATATTACCTAGCCTGCACATCTTTGGACACTATGAGCAATTTAGCTTTGCCAATCCACCCAACCCTCACATCTTTGGACTCTGGGAGAAAACCGGAGCACTGGTCAGAAACCTACACAGACACAAGGAGAACGTGCAAACTCCACACAGTCACTTGAGACAGGAATCAAATCTGGGTCCCTGATGCTGTTAGAAGCAGTGCTAACCACTGAGCTGTCATGTCACCCTGGAAGACTGTTGCTTGCTCTTTGTGGCACTAATGGAGGTGATATGGAAGCCGGATGCACAAACCCAGCATGTGTAGCAAGTTAAAGAAGAATACTTTGTCCCCATCATCGAAAAGCAACGCAGTGACAGAGATGCTATCTTACACTATAATCTATTTACACCTGTTCATTGCCTTTATGTTAATAGTTGAAAGCCAATTCATAATTGTACTTGCGTTCGGTGACTAGATAACCTTTATAAACTAAATTAAAAGGTGATCTTTATAGACATGCTACAAAATTTTGTCCTAACATTGGATTGCATTTCAAAAGTATATTGTTCTCTCCAGGGAGCCCTTTTATCAATATTAGCTACCTGGACTCCAGACCACATAGCTGAATAATTTAAAGGCAAGTGTCCAAATGTAAATAGTCACCTTTTGGTACGAATCACCTTTAATTGCTGGTGGCAATATAATATTAATGCACGAGATTGCCTTGAAAATCAGATCAAAAATATCAGAAACTTGGAAGGCGCTTCTTGAAAAAATGACAAATGTAAGTCATGGGTGGCTGTGAGAATGTAAAGAAATTGACCAACTTAGGCAAAAAAAAGGTGTTTATTCAGTTAAAAGGAATATTTCAAATAAAATGCATTATATCCAGTACTTGAATAGATATGCATAAGCACGACACGGAAAACTGTAGGACATTCGGGGAACTTCCAGGGTAATTAAATATTTGTTTAAATTGAAATAACTCCACAGAGGCCAGTATCCTGTTACCACTTTGCCCTTTATTTGAACATGAAGAGTCCTTGACATGATCTAGTTTCCTCAGAGTGAACAGGATGCTGGGCATTCCTTTTTTTTATTTTATTAAACAAATTACAAAACGGTTTACAAAAAACAGTTAACATTTACAGCTGTATACAACAGCAATTTTACAAGGGAGAGGAGCAGCAAAGCCAGACCCCAAACCCTACCGTTCAACCAGTTTACAGGGAGATGAGGCATTCCTGTTTATAACTGTCAGCCAGGGCTCCCTGATTGCACACGCAGGGAACTCCTGTTCTATAAAGGTCCCCCTGTCTGAGCTCATTAAAATCACTGCAGAACCATAGATATTCATGATGGAAACAAGAAAAGAAGAGTGATAAGGCTTCTATTTGCAGACAATCAATAGACAGCCTTTCTCTTTCTTTCATAATGTCAAATTATAAAGCTACACACTGATATCACAAACACACCTACAAAAGATGTGTGCTTTAAACAAATTCCAATTAAATGTTGAGACATGGCAATCTAAAGAAATTACACTGAATTGAGAGCTTCCTCCAAATCTATTTAATTGAATATCTTTATTTAGAAGGTGGTTTTAAATATTATCTATGCATGGAAATAGACAATCTATAGCTGGGAAAGCTAACTAAGATCCCTTGATTATCTGAAATTTCTCTTAGTTGAGGTTTTAAGCTGACAGTAAGTTTGACTGGTTAGATTTATTTCGATGAAGTATAAAGGTAGTAGAATCTTTAAGAATATGCTTAAAGATGTGGTTGAATTTTCTGTAAAGATGTACTGGAATTGAGTTGAGAGTTCTTGGTACAAATTGTAGGATGACTTGCTTTAAGATCAGCTCGAACTGAGTTTCTCAAACAACCTTCGATACAGACAACAACTCATCACTTCACGATGATTGTCGAACCACCTACGAAACAGTAGAACTTGAAGGAGATGAAAGGTGAGTGTGCCAGTGGATTATCAATTATGTACAGGAGGAAAATGTGGAGGGGGCTGAAGTTTTGGACTAAGTCCAGTTCAACGTGGACCAGAATCTGATCACGTAACTCAAAAGCAAATTAAGTCGCACAGAGGGTTTGACATGAGGACAGTTGCTTAGCAGTTAAAAGATCAAAGAAGATAAGAATTCTCATCAATACCTACTATTGAAAGTGAGACCATTAAGGAGAGAGGTTGATTGATCCTGGTCAGATCAAATCCATTCAACAGCAGCCAACCAAAGCCTGATTATGTAGAGGGTGACTAAATGTTTTGTGAATCACTCTGCAATATTAAGCTAATAACATGGTTGAATTTGAATTAAAATTGTGTCAGTTGTATTTCTCAATCTTGCAGGTATTACAAATAGTAATCTGTAGCACATCTAAACAAGGCAATTTCAGCCTGGGACATGTGATGAAAGCAGTAGATATCAACATTATGTGAAAGAAAAACATTTATTGCAGTCTCAGAGTTAGAACTCTGCTTTTTGATGAGACTTAACTCCATCATTGTCATTTACTTACATTTGACTTTCCCTGTGTAACATGTTATTTTGAAAGGCTTCTACCCATGCTTCCTTCCTCAGCCAAACACTAAATAGTTACAGAGGATAACAGATGGCTGGTGATTTATAAGATTGTAAATGACTCTCAGAGCTCTGATGACATCATAAAACTACTGAAGTGAAACTTCTGTGCTTGAATATCATCACTGGAACCCTCAAGAGTGCGTTACAGCTGTAATCTTCCGGCAAACACTAATTTGTACAGTTTTTATAAGTACAGTTTTCCATTTAAGTGTCATCACTGGTACTCAGATAAAGAGTTCCTGTGCCAGCTACCATTAAAAGCCATCACAATGTTCCATTCAACTTCCAATCTTGATCTAGTCATCAGGCATATAAAAGTATTGTTGTGTGGGTTGTAATACTGACATTGGATGGAAAGAGAATGTTTATTGTAATATAATGCATCATCTTTAACTGGCTTGTAACACTGCTACATTTTGTTTCAGTCATTCTGAGCTTCATGAGATGAAGAAAGATTTGGCCGCATGATGTAGAAAAATCTGATGGCTTCACGGCAACTAGCAACCAGTTCAGTCTTGCCCACATATTCCCTATTGATTTCTCATCAAAAACTATGAAGGTTAACTGGATAAAGCATAGATATAAAGTAAACTTGGATTTTCATTAAAATGCCAAAGGTCATATAATTCAGGAAGCATCAGGAAGATGTATAATTTCTGGCGAGAGGGAATGCAGTTGAAAAGAGTTGCGTACCTGGGTGTGAGAGTATCAGAGAAGGGTAACTGTGATGATGACGACAATATTGAAGGAAGGGTTGGAGTGTCTTCTGCTTTTTGAACATGAAGCAGAAGATGGAAGACAACAACAAATTGGTTAAAAATAAGGCAAAAGGTGAGGGTGGTTAATCCTATATTATGAGGCAGCCTGCTGCAATATGATAAACATTGATGAACAAACAACACTAATTTCAGAGGTGAGTTGATTGAGAGGGGAGTACTGGAAGCATCCAGGATTCAAAGAATTTGAAAGACTTAAAAAAACATTTTTATTAAAAATTTGAACAAGAAAGAATGCACAACAGAAGATCCAAAAACAACACCATTAGTTTTGGCTTGTTTTAAGAATAGAACCACCTAAGATTTCATATATGACCTCAATCACAGGCAGACAAGGAATAAGGAATTAAGGAAGAACTGATCATCATGGATAAGGTTACAAATAATTGACACAGCCTGACTAATTTGAGAACTAGCTGAAAAATGTGTTGCTGGAAAAGCGCAGCAGGTCAGGCAGCATCCAAAGAGCAGGAGAATCAACGTTTCGGGCATGAACCCTGCTCTTTGGATGCTGCCTGACCTGCTGCGCTTTTCCAGCAACACATTTTTCAGCTCTGATCTCCAGCATCTGCAGTCCTCACTTTCTCTAATTTGAGAACTACAACAGCAAACTGAATTAATTTGGCCTGGTTCATTCTACTGAGGTAACGGGCAGGAATTTAGCAAATATTCACTATTTAGCATGTGGTTCTGCATATTGACTTCTACTTTAGCTGCCTGTATTGATCAATGTGCAGGAGGTGTCAAAAAAAAACGTAAATGCTATACATTTTTGAAAAACAATAGAAAATACTGCAAATTGTCAATAGTTATTCTTACTTTCCCTGGGCCATCAAATTTATTCTGGATGTCAATAGCCCAACGCAGTTCAACAACGGAATATATCCAATGTTCTTTATTAAAGCAAAGTAAACTTCAAGAAATACTGCAAAATGCAAACCGAAAGTGCTTACAATTACAAATGTACCCATGTACATGGACTATCCAAAGGTCATACGAGAACAGTGATCAGCCCGTATTGTCTCAACTTCCAGCCATTGATAAGACAAGCTCTTCTCTGAGATGGCAAATTGTGTTGTGGGGCAAGCTTGTATTATATCCTCTTTCCATACAGCCAAGCCGGATATTTAACTCTCACACTGTCCAGTCTCTAGCAATGATCAGTTTGACCATTGGCACAGTTTTCCATTTGCTCGCATCTCCTTGGAAAGAGTATAATCACTTTCTTTTAACAAACCGTGATCTTAGTTTTAGCTTAGTCATGTTTTATATAATCCAATCCAATTTATGATATTTACACAGTATGATTCCATGACAATGACCAATTCAGCTGATAAATAGTCCACATTAATACATATAATTCACTGTCTGTTTCAAATAAACCTTCAGCTTTTATAGACTTACTGTTACATTACAATCCATTACTATTGAGTTACCATGCTTGATATAAACACATACACATTCTGTCAGCAAAGCAGAGAAACAGCTTAAACCAGTGACCTTTCAAACCATTAGGTCATCACCAGGCTTCATATGTTTTCGCCTCATTTTGTTGAACTTCATTTCAACTAACCTAATAAATTTTAGGTTAATATCTACACAAAATGCAAAGCCAATGATCTTTGAAGGAAAATAAGATTGGTTCAAATCATTCAAAGCCCAAATGCTGTTGTCTGATCTTTGGTGGTTAAGTTTGCAGTTTTCTCCATTTTAAACAGATGTGCAAATAATAGAAAAACTCTTGCTTTGAATTTTTCATAGAGCAAGTAATGAACTACAAATTGCTCTTTCCTGGTAGAAAGTTTCTCAAGCATATTAAGCATTTTATCACACAAATATACGTGAGAATGAAAGATTTGCATCTACAAATTATCCATATTAACAGGAGATGGATTATTTTTGCTCTGTGCTGTTAATACAGATGTCAAATTGCAGGGTGTAAAATGACAACTTTAGCAATAAAGACAGAAACACACATCAGTAATGGAAATGTCACTTGACCCAAAGTAACTCTCCTTCTCACATTGACTCTCTCATCACAGCTCTCAACGTTACCTTGAAGAACACCAGTATTGACAGGAAGAATAACAAGAGTTAAAAATATGTTTGCAGCCTTCTCCAATCTCATTAAAGTAGCGTTTCCCAGCATCAGGTTTAGATTTCACTAATCACTCATTCCCAAGTATTTTCTCAAGCAATTTTTCTTTTAAAAGTGGCGTACTGTATTTACATTCTCTGGACAAACAAAATATATAAGCTCCACACTGAAAAGTTAGTTACTTTTATCCAATGTTTCCTGTTTACATCTTGCTCTTCTTTACATGAATATAATAAACTTAAATTACCGTGTTCAAATCGACACAATGAGGGTCCTTGGCATAACATTTTGAAAAACTGCTGCCCAATCCAACTGAGTTTTCAAGCTTGAGAGAAACACACAAGAAATGCACAAGGTAGAATCAAAATTAACTTGGAAGTTAAAAAGAGAAAGGTTGATAAAATTGTGTTGCTTGCTTATTTAAGATGAAACAAAAGAACATAGGAAATACATGCATCTTTCTTTGTCTCCTTATACAGTAATGGCTTCAATGGTGTTTAAAATAAAAATCAGAAAATGTAAGTTAGAAAGTGTCTAATGGAAAAATGTTCTAAATGCTGCGTGTTAAATGTAATTAAACATTCAACATGTGCATTCATAAATGCCAGGAGCAATTCAAATTTAATTAGCATAAAGATGTGTAAATACAGGTATAAAGTACAGAGAGCTGCAGGGTGCAGAGAGAACAGCTGATGAAAACAATTTTGCCAAGTATTCCAGACATTGGTGATGCTATTTAAAGAAAAGCAAATTAAAGAGGGTCAGGACACCTGCGCAGTGCAGGCACCACAGACTTTACTGCATTAAACTGTAAGATGTGTCAAGATCTTGTCAGCTGCTCATCAGGAAAACAAAGTCATCTACTTGGCTGCTTCTGATCTGTTTAAATTTCTCACCCCGACATCAATGGCCCTCATTCCCCAAACAACACTTTCATCGCTCATTTTGTTGATATATTTTCTAATTGGGCATTAAGTTCCTGGTTCAACTGATTGCTGATGGTGTTGTTAAATAAGATAAGAACCAAAGATAAGATAGCGAGTGGTTTGGTCAGGATCCTGCAGGGGATGTTTGTTCTCCTGTGTCTGCTGCATTTGTCCTTCTAGATGGAAGTGGTTGTGCCTTTGGAAGGTGCTGCCTGAGGATCTTTGATAAATTTCTGCAGTGGACCTTGTAGATAGTACACACTGTTGATATTAGGCGTCAGTGGAGGGAGTTGATGTTAATTTGGTGCCAATCAAACAAGCTGCTTTGCCCTGGATGGTATTAAGTTTCACAAACGGTTTTGGAGCTACACTCAAACGGACCAGTGGGGAGCATTCCATCACACGACTGACTTATGTCTTGTAGATGGTGGACAGGCTTTGTGAAGTCAGGGCGTGAGTTACTTGTTGCAGTATTCCTAGCCTCTGACCTGCTCTTGTGGCCACTATGCTCATAAGGTGAGTCCTATTGAGTTTCAGGACAATGGTAACCCCAGGCTGTTGACAGTGGAGGACTCATTGATGGTAACACCATTGAATATCAAGGGTAGTGGTTAGATTGTTTCATATTGGAGATGGTCATAGCCTGGCATGTGTGGAAATTATTTACCCCTTGTCAGCTCAAGCATGGATATCGTCCAGATCTTGGAGCATTTGAATATGGACTCCTTCAGTATCTGAGAAGTCGGGAATGGTACTGAACGTTGTACAATCATTGGCAAACCTTTCCCACTTCTGATGGCAGGGAGCCATTGATGAAACAGCTGAAGATGGTTGGGCCGAGGACACTAGGAATTCCTACAGAGATGCCCTGGAGCTGAGATGACTGACCTCCAACAGCCCCAACCATCTTCCTCTGTGCCAGGTATGATTCTAGTCAGCACAGAGTTTGCTCCCATTACCCACTGATTCCAGTTTTAGAAACTAGCAGAAAAGATTGTGGTGTAGCAATTAGACCATAAGACATAGGAGTGGAAGTAAGGCCATTCGGCCCATCAAGTCCATTCCGC
The DNA here is from genome assembly GCF_020745735.1 of Hemiscyllium ocellatum. Classification (NCBI taxonomy): domain Eukaryota; kingdom Metazoa; phylum Chordata; class Chondrichthyes; order Orectolobiformes; family Hemiscylliidae; genus Hemiscyllium; species Hemiscyllium ocellatum. The sequence continues at coordinate 23,036,205 of NC_083432.1, forward strand.
CATTCAATCATGGCTGATGGGCATTTCAACTCCACTTACCCGCATTCTCCCCGTAGTCCTTAATTCCTTGTGATATCAAGAATTTATCAATCTCTGCCTTGAAGACATTTAGCGTCCCGGCCTCCACTACACTCTGCGGCAATAAATTCCACAGGCCCACCACTCTCTGGCTGAGGAAATGTCTCCGCATTTCTGTTCTGAATTGACCCCCTCTAATTCTCAGGCTGTGTCCACGGGTCCTTGTCTTCGCCTAACGGAAACAATTTCCTAGAGTCCACCCTTTCCAAGTAATGTATTATTTTGTAAGTTTCTATTAGATCTCCCCTCAATCTTCTAAACTCCAATGAATATAATCATAGGATCCTCAGCCGTTCCTCGTATGTTAGACCTACCATTCCAGGGATCATCCGTGTGAATCTCCGCTGGACAAGCTCCAGTGCCAGTATGTCCTTCCTGAGGTGTGGAGACCAAAACTGGACACACTATTCCAAATGGGGCCTAACCAGAGTTTTATAAAGTCTCAGTAGCACAACGGTGCTTTTATGTTCCAACCCTCTTGAGATAAATGACAACATTGCATTCGCTTTCTAAATCATGGACTCAACCTGCATGCTTACCTTCAGAGAATCCTCGACTAGCACTCCCAGATCCCTTTGTACTTTGGCTTTATGAATTTTCTCACCGTTTAGAAAGTAGTCCATGCTTGTATTCTTTTTTCCAAAGTGCAAGACCTTGCATTTGCCCACATTGAATTCCATTAGCCATTTCCTGGACCACTCTCCCAAACTATCTAGATCCTTCTGCAGCCTCCCCACTTCCTCAGTCTGTCTGTCCAACTAACTTCGTATCATCAGCAAACATCACTAGAATGTCCCCAGTCCCTTCATCCAGATCATTAATATATAACATGAACAGCTGCAGCCCCAACACTGATCCTTGTGGAACACCACTTGTCACCGGCTGCCATTCCGAAAAAGAACCATTTATCCCAACTCTCTGCCTTCTGTCAGACAGCCAATCCTCAAGCCATACCAGTAGCTCACCTCGAACACCATGGGCCCTCACCTTGCTCAGCAGCCTCCCGTATGGCATCTTATCAAAGGCCTTTTGGAAGTCTAGATAGATCATATCCACTGAATTTCCCTGGTCTAACCTACTTGTCACCTCTTCAAAGAATTCCAACAGGTTTGTCAGGCATGACCTCCCTTTACTAAATCCATGTTGACTTGTTCTAATCCGACCCTGCTCTTCCAAGAATTTAGAAACCTCATCCTTAATGATGGATTCTAGAATTTTACCAACAACTGAGGTTAGGCTAATTGGCCTATAATTTTCCATCTTTTGTCTTGATCCTTTCTTGAACAAGGCGATTACAACAGCGATCTTCCAATCATCCTGGACTTTCCCTGACTCCAGTGACTTTTGAAAGATCCCAACCAACGCCTCCGCTATTTCCTCAGCCACCTCTCTTAGAACTCTAGGATGTAGCCCATTGGGGCCAGGAGATTTATCAATTTTAAGACCTTTTAGCTTTTCTAGCACTTTCTCTTTTGTAATGGCAACCATAGTCAACTCAGCCCCCTGACTCCCTTTAATTGTTGGGATATTACTCATGTCTTCCACTGTGAAGACTGACGCAAAGTACTTATTAAGTTCTCCAGCTATTTCCTCATCTCCCATCACTAGGCTTCCAGCATCAGTTTGAAGTAGCCCAATGTCTACTTTTGCCTGTCGTTTGTTTCTTATGTATTGAAAGAAACTTTTACTATCATTTCTAATATTACTGGCTAGCCTACCTTCATATTTGATCCTCTCCTTCCTTATTTCTCTTTGTTATCCTCTGTTTTTGTATCCTTTCCAATCTTCTGATTTCCCAGTGCTCTTAGCCACTTTATAGGATCTCTCTTTTTCTTTAATACATTTCCTGACTTCCTTAGTCAGCCATGGCTGTCTAATCCCTCCCCGGATAATCTTTCTTTTCTTGGGATGAACCTCTGTACAGTGTCCTCAATTATACTCACAAACTCCTGCCATTTTTGCTCTACTGTCTTCCCCACTAGGCTCTGCTTCCAATCTATTTTTGTCAGTTCCTTTCTCATGCCCTCATAATTACCTTTATTTAACTAACACTATTACATCCGATTTTGCCTTCTCTCTTTCAAACTGCAGGACTTTCTTGGGGTAATTGGGGAGACAGCAGAAATTCATCCCAAGGAGAAGAAACGTTCTAAGGGGAGAACGGGGCAATCATGGCTGACAGAGGATGTCAGGGACAGCAGAAAAACAAAAGGAAAAGCATACAATAAATGAAGATTAGTGGGAAGCCAGAGGATTGGGAAGCCTTTGAAAACCAGCAGAGAACTGAAAAAAAAGGTCAGAAGATGAAAGCTAACTTGGTAATATAAAAGAAAATTGCAAGGGATATTTTTTAGATATCTAAAAGGCAACAGAGGTATGAGTGGACATTGAACCACTGGGAAACATGGCTGGAGAAGTAATAATGGGGAACAAAACAATGGCAAAGAAACTGAACAGGTACTTTGCATCGGTTTTCACAGCAGAAGACCCCAACAGCATACCAGAAGCAAGAGAGAGTCAAGGGGCAGAGGTGAATAGTGGCCATCACTGAGAAGGTGCTGGAGAAGCTAAGAGATGTGAAAAATCACCTGGACCAGAACTCCAAAGTTCTGAAGGTGATAGCTGAGGAGATTGTGGAGGCATTGGTGGTGATCTTTCAGGAATCACTGGAGTCAGGGAGAGACCCAAAGAACTGGAAAATGGTTGACAAACATCTCTGTTGAAGCAGGGAGGGATGCAGAATACATGAAACTGTAGGCCAGTTAGCCTGACCTCAGTCAATGTTAAGATTTTAGTGTCCATTTTAAAGTAATAAGTGAGGTCTGCAGATGCTGGAGATCAGAGCTGAAAATGTGTTGCTGGTTAAAACACAGCAGGTCAGGCAGCATCCAAGGAACAGGAAATTCGATGTTTTGGGCCAGAGCCCTTCATCAGGAATGAGGAGTGTGCGCCAGGCAGGCTAAGATAAAAGGTAGGGAGGAGGGACTTGGGGGAGGGGCGATGGCAACGTGATAAGTGGAAGGAGGTCAAGGTGAGGGTGATAGGCCGGAGTGGGGTGGGGGCGGAGAGGTCAGGAAGAAGATTGCAGGTTAGGAGGGCGGTGCTGAGTTCGAGGGAATCGACTGAGACAAGGTGGGGGGAGGGGAAATGAGGAAACTGGAGAAATCTGAGTTCATCCCTTGTGGTTGGAGGGTTCCCAGGCGGAAGATGAGGCGCTCTTCCTCCAACCGTCATGTTGTTATGTTCTGGCGATGGAGGAGTCCAAGGACCTGCATGTCTTCGGTGGAGTGGGAGGGAGAGTTAAAGTGTTGAGCCACGGGGTGGTTGGGTTGGTTGGTCCAGGCGTCCCAGAGGTGTTCCCTGAAGCGTTCCGCAAGTAGGCGGCCCGTCTCCCCAATATAGAGGAGGCCACATCGGGTGCAGCGGATGCAATAGATGATGTGTGTGGAGGTGCAGGTGAATTTGTGGCGGATATGGAAGGATCCCTTGGGGCCTTGGAGAGAAGTCAGGGAGGAGGTGTGGGCGCAAGTTTTGCATTTCCTGCGGTTGCAGGGGAAGGTGCCGGGAGTGGAGGTTGGGTTGGTGGGGAAATGGACCTGACGAGGGAGTCATGAAGGGAGTGGTGTTTGCGGAACGCTGATAGGGGAGGGGAGGGAAATATATCCCTGGTGGTGGGGTCCGTTTGGAGGTGGCGGAAATGACGGCAGATGATACGCTGTATACGGAGGTTGGTGGGGTGGTAGGTGAGAACCAGTGGGGTTCTGTCTTGGTGGCGGTTGGAGGGGCGGGGCTCAAGGGCAGAGGAGCGGGAAGTGGAGGAGATGTGGTGGAGGGCATCGTCGATCACGTCTGGGGGGAATCTGCGGTCCTTGAAGAAGGAGGCCATCTGGGCTGTACGGTATTGGAACTGGTCCTTCTGGGAGCAGATGCGGCAGAGACAAAGGAATTGGGAATATGGGATGGCGTTTTTACAGGGGGTAGGGTGGGAGGAGGTGTAGTCCAGGTAGCTGTGGGAGTCAGTCGGTTTATAGTAGATGTCTGTGTTGATTCGATCACAAGAGATAGAAACGGAAAGGTCTAGGAAGGGGAGGTCGGGATGGAAGGTGTTGGTAAAGTTGATGAACTGTTCAACCTCCTCGTGGGAGCACGAGGCAGCGCCGATACAGTCATCGATGTAGCGGAGGAAAAGGTGGGGTGTGGTGCCAGTGTAGTTGCAGAAGATGGACTGTTCCACATATCCTACGAAGAGACGGGCATAGCTGGGGCCCATGCAGGTGCCCATGGCAACTCCTTTAGTTTGGAGGAAGTGGGAGGATTGGAAAGAGAAGTTATTCAGGGTGAGTACCAGTTCAGTCAGTCGAAGGAGGGTGTCAGTGGAAGGGTACTGGCTGGTGCGGTGGGAAAGGAAGAAGCGGAGGGCTTTGAGTCCTCCGTCATGCGGGATGGAGGTGTACAGGGACTGGATGTCCATCGTGAAGATAAGGCGTTGGGGACCGGGGAAGCGAAAATCACAGAGGAGGTGGAGGGCGTGGGTGGTGTCCCGAACGTAGGTGGGGAGTTCTTGGACTAAAGGGGACAGAACCGTGTCGAGGTACGTGGAGATGAGTTGGGTGGGGCAGGAGCAGGCTGAGACAATGGGTCGGCCGGGGCAGTCAGGTTTGTGGATTTTGGGCAGGAGGTAGAAACGGGCGGTGCGGGGTTGTGGGACTATGAGGTTGGAGGCGGTGGATGGGAGATCCCCTGAGATGATGAGGTTATGGATGGTCTGGGAGATGATGGTTTGGTGGTGGGAGGTGGGGTCATGGTCAAGGGGGCAATAGGAGGAGGCATCCGCGAGCTGGCGTTTGGCCTCAGCAGTATAAAGGTCGGTGCGCCAAACTACTACCGCGCCTCCCTTGTCTGCCGGTTTGATGGCGAGGTTGGGGTTGGAGCGGAGGGAGTGGAGGGCTGCACGTTCTGAGGGTGAGAGGTTGGAGTGGGTGAGAGGGGTGGACAGGTTGAGTCGGTTAATGTCCCAGCGGCAGTTGGCTATAAATAGATCGAGGGCGGGTAAGAGGCCAGCACGGGGTGTCCAGGTGGATGGGGTGTGGTGGAGGCGGGAGAAGGGGTCATCAGAGGGTGGGCGGGAGTCTTGGTTGTAAAAGTGGGCACGGAGGCGAAGGCGACAGAAGAATTGTTCAATATCTCGCCGCGTGTTGAACTCATTAATCCGAGGGTGTAGGGGAATGAAGGTGAGGCCTCTGCTGAGGACTGATCTTTCATCCTCAGGGAGGGGGAGATTTGGAGGGATGGTGAAGATCCGGCAAGGCTGGGAGCTAGGACCTGGTGTGGGACTGGAGCTGGGAGTGGGGGCGGGGACAGAGATCAACATAGGGGCGGGGTTAGACGTGGTGACAAAGCTCGGGGTGGGGGCGGGGTTAAGCGTGGGGGTGGGGTCACGCGTGGTGACAAAGACAGCGTGGGGGCAGGGTTACGCATGGTGACGAAAGTTGGCGTGGGGGCGGAGACACCTGAGGCGTTGTGGTCGTGCAGGTTAGTGATGTCAGTGGGGGCGGAAGTGGCTGCGGCGACGGCAACCGAAGGGGCGGAAATGGTTGTGGCGTCGAAAGAACCGTTGTCATTCCTGGTAGCCACGGGGGTCGCGACTCTGTCTGCGATCTTCCTGGCGATCGTGGAAGCGGTTGTCTGTGCGGCAATCGCTGGGTTGGTTGTTTGGGCGGCGATCGCGGAGGCTGCGAGGTCGGTGGGGGCGGAAGTGACATCACGGTCATCATCGGCCGTTGCTGCTGCGGGCGCTGTAGCGACCGTGTGTGTAATGGCGTCCGACAGATTGTAGAGGCCGATGACCTCCATTGCCAGAACATAACAACACGATGGTTGGAGGAAAAGCGCCTCATCTTCCGCCTGGGAACCCTCCAACCACAAGGGATGAACTCAGATTTCTCCAGTTTCCTCATTTCCCCTCCCCCCACCTTGTCTCAGTCAATTCTCTCGAACTCAGCACCACCCTCCTAACCTGCAATCCTCTTCCTGACCTCTCCGCCCCCACCCCACTCCGGCCTAGCACCCTCACCTTGATCTCCTTCCACCTATCACATCACCATCGCCCCTCCCCCAAGTCCCTCCTCCCTACCTTTTTTCTTAGCCTGCCTGGCACACTCTCCTCATTCCTGATGAAGGGCTCTGGCCCGAAACGTCGAATTTCCTGTTCCTTGGATGCTGCCTGACCTGCTGTGCTTTAACCAGCAACACATTTTCAGCTCTGTCCATTTTAAAGGGTGAGTATGCAGAATTCTTGGAAGTGCACGGTAAAATTGTGTAGAATCAGCATGGCTTCGTCAAGGGGAGGTCATGCTTGACAAATCTCTGTTAGAATTCTTTGGGGGAAGGTAATGAGCAACTTAGACAAAGGACAAGCCAACGCATATGACATTAATGGACTTCCAGAAGGCTTTTCACAAGGTGCTGCATAGAAGGCTGCTAAACAAGAGTCCATGAAGTTCAGCGCCAGCTACTGACAATGTTTAGAGGATTGGTCGACTGACAGAAAGCAGAGACCATGGATAAAGGAGTACTTTTCAGGCTGGCAGCCGTGACTCGTGGAGTTCCACAGCGATCCATATTGGGACCACAACTAGTCTCATTCTAGATTAATGATCTGGATTAACCAACTGAGGGCATTGTTGCTAAGGTTGCAGATGACAAAGATAGGTGGAGGGGCAGGTAGTGTTGACAAAGCGGGAAAGCTGCAGAAGTGGATAGGACAAAAAAAATCTGGCAGATGGAATACATTATTGGAAAGTGTGGTTATGCACTTTGTAGCAAGGACAGAGGCAAGGATTATCCTGTAAACAGGTAAATGCTTTAGAAGTTTGAAGCACAAAGAACTTAAGTGAAGCCTGAACTAGGACTCTTAGGTTTAGTTGGCAGCTAGGAAGGCAAATGCAATGTTCGCATTCACTTCAAGAAGGCTAGGATGCAAGAGCAGAGCTATACTGTTGAGGTTCTAAAGGGAGCTGGTCAGACTGCATTTGGAATACTGCGAGCAGTTTTGGGCTTTCTTCATAAGGAAGGATATGCTGGCACTGAAGGGGCCCAGAGGAGGTTTGCAGGAATGATCTAGAGATGAAAGGCTTGTCATATGAGCAACGGTTGAGGACTCTGGGTCTGTACCTGATTGAGGTTAGGAGGAGGAGGTGGGATCTGACAGAAACTTACAGAATACGGAGAGGCCTGGATGGAGTAGATGAGAAGATGTTTCCACCACATTCCAAACACTGGGATGTCTCATTTCCCACCCCCCCCACCACCACCCCCATCCCCACCACCACCATCCCCATCCCCCCCACCCCCCCCCCCACCATCCCCATCCCCATCCCACCCACCACCCCCACCCCACCCCACCCCACCCCACTCTAGTAGGAGAGACTAGGACCTAAGGGCACAGCTTTAGAGTAAAGCTTGACCTTTAGGACTGAGATGAGGAAGAATTTCTTCAGCCAGAGGGTGGTGATCCTGTAGAACTCACTGCTGCTGCGGGCTGTGGAGGCCAAATCATTGAATGTATTTAAGACAGAGATAAATAGGTTCTTCATTGGTAAGAGAAGCAAGGGTTATGGAGAAAAGCTGGGAGAATGGTGTTGAAAAATATACCAGCCCTGATTGAATGGTTGAGACGACTTGGTGGGCTAAATGGTCTAATTCTGCTCTTATCTCTTAGGGACTTATGCCACAAGTTTGATATTATTAAAAACTCAGTATTTAAATATTTATTAAAACTAAATATTAGCTCCTTTTGAATTTTCTTAATGTGAAATTTCAATTATTTTATTCAAAGATGAGCTCCAAATGTGTTTCCCAATGGAAAATTAGATTAAATGATCAATTCGGGTTTCCAGAATCAGCATATTTCATGGACAGTAATACATTGCATTGTGAGTATATGATCCCTAAGAAATTTAAGCAAATATATTCCATCTAAACTGTAGTATTGGGTTCTCTACCAAACCTTATTTTGGAACGGTTTTCTGGTAGACCTGTGCTTATGTTTTCAGTAGTTTGCCCAAAAAGCAGGAGTGATCCCATGGTGTTGCAACCCTTGGCCCAGCAAGGTCAGGATGCAGTTCCTGGATCCATCACCGTGGAACAGGGAATTGAATTCTGCACTGTTGACACCAGTCGTGATCCACCATCTATCCAGCAAATTTAGCTGTTTCCCACAGTGCCCCACCTCACTAACTAATCAGAATTTTTGTGGCAATACACACATTTACTTGCATGTTTTTCTCAGAGTTCTGAATAGTAATGATGGTGGCTCATCACATGGCTGGCCTAAATCTTTGTTTTTCTGTTTACCATTGATGTTTGCTGGAAGGATTTAAAAGTTGGTTTTCAACCTTTATGAAAGGCCCATTTCAGGCACAAGCCCTTCATCAGGAATTAGGCATTTCTCATGAAGGGCTTATGCCCGAAACGGTCAACTCTCCTGCTCCTCAGATGCTGTCTGACTAGCTGTGCTTTTCCAGCACCACACTCTTCAACTCTCAAACTTTATGGCTGTGCTGCAAATATACTTTCCCGAGCTGTTACGTCCTGGAGTGGCACTTGAACCTGGAGCTTCTATCTCTGACATAAAAGCACTACTCATTCAATCATCATAGCAACACACTGGCTTCAGTTTTTGCACATGGACCATGGAGATCCATACACGAAGAAAAACAGGGAATATTGCCCATTAGAAAGCTTCTTTATGAAGTGCTGGACTCTGCAATAAACAGGCTTATCATCCATCTGGTTAAGATAAGGCAATGTTGATTGAACATGTTTCTGAGAAACTTATACAATGAAAACCAGACACAATTTGTCTTTAGATATCTAAGTCATTGTATGTCAGATGATGTGAAGAATTGAAGCCAAATCAGAAAACTCTCAAGAAAACTGACAGCCCCAAAAGTCTGACCACTCAAGAACAACTCTAACATGTGAAAATGAATGGTTACATGGGCTCTGTAACTTGAGCTGCAAATGAGCACAGAATTCCTTTGCTTGTACTCAAGGGAAAGAAAGATCAAATCCAAATCTCGAAAAGTCAAGAAGTGAACAGATAATTGATAATGCATTTCTCAAAGTCTAGAGATGAGGTGTCTAGAAAATATTTCTATTAAAATGGCACTCAAATTTTAACACTTCTGATATTTCACTTCTCAGTAAGTTTTAATATTAAAAATGAACAAAAAAAGACCCCTTTTTCATCTAAACCACCATGCCATCAGCTTCCCAGTAATGACCAGAGCAGTCACTGTCACATCCCTTACCCCAACCCCATATCATCCCCAGGTCACATTGACACAACCGCCTGTAAAAGCCAGCTCTCAGAGCACCTTAACTTTATGGAAACATTCTTATTCTCTAACCATCCCAGTAAAGCGAATATTCTTTCAACCTTCTCCCCTATTTCAAACGGTCATATTTCGAGGTGCGATGGCCTAGTGGTATTATCATTGGATTTTTAATCCAAATAACTTTCTGGGTTCAAACCCCACCACAGCAGATGGTGGAATTTGAATTCCATGAATACCTGGAATGAAGAACCCAATGGTGACCATGCATCCAGTGTCAGTAAAATCCATCTGATTTAGGGAAGGAAACTGCCAGTCTTACCTGGTTTGGCCTACATGTGACTCCAGACCAACAACAATGTGGTCAACTCTCAACTACCTTCTGGGCAAATTAGGGATGGGCAATAAATGTTGCCTAGTCAACATCACCCTCATCTTGTGAATAAAGAAAGAAAAAAAAACAATGGAAAATAAGAAACAAAATGGAATTGATTTTATGATTTGGACTTCAGGTGCATGTTTATGCTCCTGACAATGGCACTTTAAGACATTTTTCTCTTGAATAAATAATCAAAAACAAACTATATTGTATATCCTCCATTATACTATTTTTTGATTCACACCAACGTCTAGCAAAAGCGCATTACTGGTAGCTACCTAAATACATAGTTACTACTTCGCCTGTGTCTTGAGAGTTATTTGAAAGTAGGATCTGACTCCTGCCTGACAGCTGTATGTCACCTTGCACAGAAGGGGGTGGTGAGGTGGGGGCAGGGGGAATGCATGATTTATTTGGGCAGTGAGGGATAGATTGCTGATATTAGCAGAAAGATAGAATTTCTTCTCATATTATTCTTGTCTCACAGCTTGGGCTGATTAGTGTGAACTCTCACACACCACAGAAATGCTAGGTGATGACCATTTCAAGGGAGAATCTAACCACTTCCCCTTACATTCAATGAAATTCTCATCACTGAATCCCACTTATCAACATCCTGGGGTTACCATTGATCAGAAAACAGAAATGGAATAGACATATAAATACAATGCCTACAAGAACAGGGTAGAAGCTGGCAACTTCCGTGGTGAAAATGTAATTCCTGTCTCCTCAGTGTTTATTTCACACATACAGAGTGAAAATCAGGAAAGTAGGAGTACTCTATACTTTCCCGAGTGGAGGCAGCTTTTTCAACAGTCAGAAGACTTAACCACATCCACGATTGATTTGCTCTCCCATCTATCATCTTAAACATTCACTCTCTCCATTGTCAATGTGCAGTGACAGCAGTGCGTACTATCTACATGATGCATTACAGCAACTCACCAAGATTCTTAAGACAACACCTTCCAAACCCACGATCTCCGACACCAAAAAGGGCAAAGGGACGAAATGCAACCACTTGCAAATTTCCCTCCATGCAATGCACCATCTTAACTTGTAACAGTCAACATGCATCCAGTGTCGCCGAGTCAAATCCTGGAACCCCTTTTCCATCTGCACTGTATGTGCACCAATAGCCTGGAACTCCCATTCTAACAGCACTGCAAGTGTACCAATAGCCTGGAATTCCCTTTCAAACTGCACTGTCAACACATCTGCACCCAGAGGACTGAAATGGTCCAAGGCAGGTTCTCAACTGTAGTTAAAGATGGCCAATAACTACTGGTCTACTCAGCAATACCTTCATCACATGAAAGAATGAAAAAAAATGAAGTGTACTTCTGACCAAGCAATAAATTGACTGCTTCCATTTAACTGCCTTTGGACTAAAACCCATTTGTCTGGGGTATGTTCTGGTAAAATACATAAAATGTATCATGATTGGCTAAGATTGAAAGAGGAGAGCTTTTATATTCTATTTATTTCCAATCACTTGCTTGTCTCTCATATGCCTGGGGCAAAGTACAAAGTCATTTTTTTTCCAGAGTCATAAAACCAAGGGACTAACTTATGAACTGATTCTTCCAATATTCTTGCCATTTAAATCCACAGGAACTGTACATACATCAACAATACATTATATGCATCCATCGAGCTTTGACTTTTGCATGCAAATAAAATGTTGATTTCTGAGGCCCATCTTGTACCAACTCTTGGCAACATGAAATGTCGATGGTTGGTAACTGTGTGTTGGTAACCAACATGACCAACTTCTCCTGTCTCAATTTTTGGCAAAAGAGGTCAATGCTAACATTTTTATACTCCATCCAATATCGTATTTGCTCAAAAGTCCAGCAAGCGGAACAATAGCAACAGTGATCAAACCATCTGGGCAGGATGATCTAATTTATGAAATATTTCAGGGGATTAGCTCGGTACACTCCAATCAAAACACTACTGTGGATTCACTGATGCAAAGACAGAAACAACTTATCAGCATTCAGGTTGCTTGTTGCTTTACTGAGGTAGGTGTCCCTTACGTCGAAGCATATCGATGGTGCTTTATGTAGGTGTGAGAAAACCTGAAGCCTGATACATAATTCCCATACCCGAAGCTAGAAGAGCTCCACAAGCTCGGGGTTCAATTTTCTATGAAAACTTCTACAACTAATGCTTCAGATAGCATTTGAAAAAAAAGGTTGTAAAACGCAATATAAAATTGTAGGTTCAGTATCCCGATTTAAGGAGTGATGTAAATGGCCTAGAAGAGATTTATCAGATTGACACCTGGAACGAGTGGGTTGTTTCATGAGGAAGGGTTAGATAGGATGAAACTGGTTTTAGCAGAGTGCAGGTTGATTTGACTGAAGTGTATTAGATCCTGACAAAAGTAGGCGTTGAACAGATGTTCTCTCTTCTGGGATAGTTCAGAATATGGGACCACTGACAAAAAGTTAAGTCAGAAAGGAGAAATTTTTTTTCCCCTCAAGAGGCATGTTTAACTTTGGAATTCCCTGCCTGAAAAGGCAGTGAAGATGGGATCAGTGAATATTTTTATGGCAGTGGATGCTTTTCCTGTTAGTGTCCTAGGCTCAACCATCTTAATGGCTTTAACTCTATCATTAAAATCAGAAGTGAAGATGTTCAAAAATGACTGCGCAATGTTCAGCTCTTTTTACCATTCAGGATGGTAATAGTCCATGTATCAAGACTTGGAAAACATCCAGGAATGAGGTGATAAATGGCAAGTAATGTTTGAACCACAAAAGTCGACATAATGATCAACTCCGTCACGAGAGGAATCCTACTATTGCTCCTTGAAGTTTGATGACATTACTGTTACTTAATTGCTCACTATAACATCTTAAGGATTATCATAGCCTAAAAACTGAACTAGACCCACCGCATAAATACAGTAACTATAAACAGCTCAGATAGAGTAATTCTGCAGCAAGTTCATGTCTCCTGGCTCCCCAATATCCATCCATCATTTACAAGTCACAAATCAGGATTGCCTCAATGAGGGGAGCTCCAAGAACACCCAAAAAGCTTAATACCATCCAGGACAAAGCAGTTTACTTGATTGGTACCATCGTGCATTCTCTACCCAAGTGATGCTCAGTGAGTACTGTGTCTCATGTACAAGATGCACTGCAGTAACTCCAATAGTACCTTCAAAACCTGCAAACTCTTAGAAGGGGCAAGGGATTAAGATGCACGGGAACATCACTGGCGAGTTCTCCTCTAACATACACACCATCCTGATCTGGAACTATGTTCTCATTCATACATTGTCTCTTGAACAAGATCATGCTTACAGCACTTCAGGTATCCTTCTAGCCCACAAACTGCAGCAGTTCAAGGAGGCAGCTCAGTACCACTTTCTCTTGGACAATTACAGATATGCAATATTTGATGAGCTAGCCAGCAACACCAACTTCCCATGTATGAATGATAAAAAGATAAATAGATCTCATTTGGCAAGGGAATCAAAAAGTGTATCAGGGAGAGGAGGTCATGGAATTCAAAACCAAACCAGATTTTTACATTTTTATCATTCATACGTAGGATATCAATCTTGCTGGGTAAAAGTGAGGACTGCAGATGCTGGAGGTTAGAGTCCAGAGCACAGTAGGGCAGGCAGCATCTGTGGAGCAGGAAAATCGATGTTTCAGGCAAAAACCCTAGCTCAGCAAATATTGCATACCCCTAACTGTCCAGATCATATCTTATTGAATAGCAGAGAAAAGGTTAAGGGGCCAAATGGCTTACTTTTGCTCTGAGAATGCGTTCCTAACCTATTTACTGTGGTGGTTTTCCACTGGAGACGAAGGTTATTTGCTCTGATTAGGATGGGTAGGTGAATTGTTTCTGCTGCTCTTGTATATTGCTGTGATCACATTAATAGGGATCAAGTGAGTGTCAGCGAAAGTGGGTACTGCAGATACTGGAGATCAGAGTCAAGAATAGAGTGATGTTGGAAAAGCACAGCAGGTGAGGCAGCTTCTGAGGAACAGTAAAATCAAGGGCTTTTGCCTAAAACATTGATTTTCTTGCTCCTTGGATGTTGCTTGACCTGCTGTGCTTTTCTAGCACCACTCTAATCGAGTGAGTGCAGTCTGGCAGCGTTCCACCAATTGTTCCTTCCTGAGGAAAATATTCTCTTTCAACCCCTTCATTAGCATTGAGATTAATATTAGCACTGTGGGAACAGAGTTTGCATTACTTTTAACACCCCAGTTATCGAAACAAACACTAAAGACCTAAACATATGGTCTCCGTGCTCATGGCCCAGCATTGACTGGTGAATGTAGAAGTCCAGAAAGATAGCAACATGCTAGAAATCTACTTCTATTGAAGTGGAGGGGATGACAGTGCAGTAAAGATGCTACTCTTGAAGAGCTTTTTTCAACAAGTAATCTTTATAGCATTCAAATTAAATATGGCATCTTATCAACACACAAGATCTTGTATGCAACTGTACTTCAACCAAATGAAACTAAAGCTTTATTTATAAAGTGCTGAAGTTCTGAAGGAGGATCACTGGATTCAAAACATTAACCATCTCTCTCTCTCCACTGATGATGCTAAACACACAGAGCTTCTTCAGCAATTTCTGTTTGTTTCAGATTTCCAGTATCTGCAGTTGTTTTGTTTCACCTCTAATACCATTGTTTTGCAGCACACTTGTTTTGATTTTTGCCCTGCACTGAAGTACCTGTAGACATCTCACTCTAACTAAGTGCATTACCATGAGCTTACATGTCTTGGCCATGGGAAGAGATTTGAATTTACCTAATATTTTACCATGTGTTTCAGGGCATCTCATCACACATCTCATTCAGATAATTACTTTGAAATGACTTATGCCAATAATGCAGAAGCTATTTTCTGTAAAGGATGATCTTAAAGCAATGAGCATGACCTGCTCACAAGCTTTCAGATATGACTGGAATGAGGGTGGAGGGTTGGAATCTTAGTCAGTTTATGTAGTGAACTCTTAAATTTCTTTAAATAGTACCATCACACCTTTACCATCCATTTGAAGGGATAGAAGATATCTTGGGTTAAGGTTATATCTGAGGATAACACTCCTCCTCACACAGTAGCTGTTCAATAGCTGCTCAAACTGAACAGTGGGACTTGAAAGGATAACCTCTACACCCAGCGAGTTACACAATCCAATTGCATTGTCACATCTGACCAGCATGGCTGGGGTAATATCTCTTTTCTCTGGGAAAAAATGGGAGAAACTGGGGAGGATAGAGGGGAAGCAGTATTTAGACAAGGTGTTTCATCGACTGCTCGGACACTGTAATACACATGACTCCTGGCTGTAAAACAACGCAAGTGCAAAGATATTGCCTTTGTTTGCCCCTGCAGAATGCCCGCTGTGAAGCAAGATGAATGATGAATGAAAATGCCAACTGTTCTTTCAGGTGGCAAGCTCTGCCTCTCTGTGGTATAGTGCTCTCCTATTTGTATAATAATTCATTTACCCATGACTGTGTTCATGAGGTTATGACAGTATATAAACTAAATACAAGAACATATAAAAGGACTGCAAAAGCAATGCTTGTAATTGAAAAAAATTGTTTGCAATGGGAACATTTGGGATACTCTAGATTGCATTTATATTCAGATTTACTGAAATTCTAAATAACCAAATCTCTCCTACGATCGTATGTGAAACTACCCGATTTATGATACAATTTCAAAGGGAAATACTTTCTCAATTACATTATTGAAGATATATAATATGACTTATTGAATATAAATGCAAGAGCTGTCAATCATGGGGTATTAAACAATTTTCCATTCACAGTCTTCACTGGTTAAGTGTATTTTGTCTACCGCCTCAATACAGTGCCTCCTCCAGGCAGCTATGTGTCATTTCTACTTTCCAAAGTTGTGAGAGGCTGCAGACTTACCACTGAAATGTAGATAGTGCTCTCGGGCTGATAAGAAAATGGGTTGATATGACCAAGAGCTTTTACAGCTGGCTGATTTTCTCATGTTGCCCTCGTTAGACTACAGAACCTGACACTTTATTTTTGTCTTGGCATGTGGACATTACTGGCAAAGTCAACATTTGCTATCTATTCCTAATCGCCTTTGAACTGAGGGGCATGCCAAGCAATTTTGGAGGACAATTAAGATTGGGATTCAGTCCAAAACTGTGTGGGTTGAATGGAATGGCCATGCTAAACTATCCATATTGAATGCGCAGACTAGGTGGTTTAGCCATGGCAAATGTAAGATTACAGGGATAGGGTGGGACACTCTACAGAGGGTCTGTGCAGACTCAATGGATCAAATGCCTTCTTTCTGCACTATAGGGAATCTATGATTCTATGCCAGACTGAGTAAGGATGTCATTTTTTTTCTGCCTCTAAAGGACATTAGTACATAAAGTATTGTGGTTGCTATTGCTGAGACTAGCTTTATATTCCAGATTTATTAATTAGGTTCAAACCAGCTGTCACAGTGGGACTCTACACAGGCCTGGACATCTGAAGTACTGCTCCAGTGACATGACCACTCTGTCGCCATTTCCTCACAATCAACCCTGAATCTCACGCGGCTTCAGAACTGGAAGATTGACAATTGAAGTGACTCTCTCAGTCTAGTAGCTTCAAATGAACAGCCATGAACAAAGGAGATCACATTAACTTCATTCAACTGATCAAATTGTACAAGGCTGTGTGCTGAGGCAAACTATTCAACTGAAGCTGCTGAGTGTGTTCTCCGTTACATGGTGACAGGATCGAAAGGTTCAGCCATAACAAGGAAATATCTTGAGGCACAGTGGGTTCAAATACGATTGCTATCTGCCACATTTTTCTCTTTGCTACTATCCATTGTCTCCAGTTCGTCTATGGCTATTTACATAGCAGAAACGTACATGACAGGAAGCTCTTCAGCCTCGCTCACCCGATATCCAAGACAGGAGTGCTCCTAGTCATCATCAGAGGGTTGCTCTACACTGTTGAGGTCATACCAACAGACAATATGGAGGAAGACTTTCAGCAGTAAGTGGACAGACTCTCACGTTTGTGAAGAGATTGATTTGACTATAAGCATAATGGAGACAAATCTCACAGCCTAGACTATTATGTTGAATAAATCAGCACTGACTAGGGATGCTGGAGGTTGTTGCTGTTGTAGAGAGCTGTTGTCATAGTGGGGCTAAAATGTCTCTTTCAGACAGACAGTTGATAAACAGCCTCGGGCTCCCCCTCGGGTTTTTTTTTAAAGTAAGACAAAAGCATCACGAGTGAGTGGATTCAAGCTCATACAGACTCAAAAGGAGTTTGGTTTTGCTATCAGTGAGTTGAGGTCTCTGCTGTTAGAGTGAAGTCTTCAACCGAAATACTTCCTCTTAAAAAAAATCAAAAGGGCAGATTGCTTCTTTCAGTTTTCTTTGTACTGGACTGGAGAGAGACAGCATGTGAGACTCATAACTCGGTTGCTGTATTGCTTTTGCCAAGAAAAGAGTGTAGAGAAAACAAAGGCCAATACAACAGATTGAGACGGGGAAAACTGCTGATGGAGAGGATACTTCAAACCCATTAATCTCAGCTGAGTAATACCCAAAATCCTACAAGTCAATCGATAATATTCCAACATCAAAAACTTCCCCGTCTCCATTAAGCAGTCTATTTTCAGTTGCTGGTGATGGAGAATCTAATCAACTGTTGTACTACATTGCCAAGTACTGTAATCAATCACATGCATAATCCCAAGAGTTGAATAGATGCTAGATTTGCCTGGGATGCAGCTGTAGTACTGAATTACTTCAAAATAATGGCTTGTATTTGATTTGAATTTTGTTGGCATTTGAAACATGTAGCACAGTCTCTATTGATTGCAAAGGTTAAACGTGGGGAATTGGGATGAAGAGTGGGAAGAATTCTGATGAAATTAATGCAAATGAAAAAGCTGAAGGCAGCTGGTTCTTTATACTCAGTGCACAAATGTGTAAGTCACCAACCTTTGCAACTTGAAGTCTACAATGCCATTTGGAAGAATGGCACCGAGTGTGCACTTGGTCAAATGAGAGTGCTTTGAAGTTGGGTGAAAACGGAGTTGGGGAGACAGGGAGTAGGTGACACTGAAAGACTGAGTGAGATGCTCAGTCTCAGTCCAGGCAGCTCCAAAAAGTCATGCCGCCCCAATGGAAATAACCAATTATTAAGTGATATCTGCAGAGTATTATCTTACAGTTTTTAAAACACATCAGCTTAAATTAGCTTTGGGGAAGCACGGTGGCTTAGTGGTTAGCACTGCAGCCTCACAGCACCAGGATCCCAGGTTCGATTCCAGCCTCAGGCAACTGTCTGTGCAGAGTTTACACATTCTTCCAGTGTCTGCGTGAGTTTTCTCTGGGTGCTCCGGTTTCCTCCCACAGTCCATAGATGTGCAAGTCTGGTGAATTGTCCATGCTAAACTGCCCATAGTGTTAGGTGCATTAGTTAGAGGGTCTGGGTGGGTTACTCTTCGGAGGGTTGGTGTGGACTGGTTGGGCCAAAGGGCCTGTTTCCACACTGTAGGGAATCTAACCTAATCTAAAGGGATCTCAATTAGAATAGAAGTGTTTGAAACAAAGGTCAGTCTCTAGCTTAACTAAATTCCCTTAAAAAGGGAGTAACTAACTTAATCTACAGAGAAATGAGGAGAGATATCAGACCCATGGTGTGCCCCTCTTGCACAATGTGGTAAACAAGGGATGCTTCCAGTATCTCCGATAGCTACATGTATAAGTAGCATATCCATCTGCAGTTACTGGTTAACAGCTTTCAGAGCTGGAGCTGTGGGTGGATTCACTGTGGAGCACCTACAATGACGTGAATGTTGTGGTCAGTACGTTTGGAAGATGGCCACATTGCAGGTGAGAGTTACACAGGCAGAAAGGGAATGGGTGACCATTAGACAGAGTAAAAGGCTCAGGAAGGAAGTGCAGGAAACACAGTGGTCATCTGCCTCTTAAGCAGATAGACTGCTTTACTGTTGGATGTCTGGACCCTCAGGGGAAAGCAGCATCATCCAAGTTCCCCAGCATGTGTGGCTCTGTTGCACAGAATTGGAGGAAAACAAGCCACAGGGCTATAGCGATAGGGGATTCAACAATAAGGGGTTACAGGTAAGCTCTTCTGTGGCTGCAGACGTGAATCCAGAATGGTATGTTGCCTCTCTGGTGTCAGCGTCAAGAATGTTACAGAGCAGCTGAGGGGCATTCTGGGCCAGGTGAGTGAACAGCGGTGGACGTGGTACACATAGGTACCAATGACATGGGTAAACAGAGGGATGAGGAGCAGCAAACTGAATGTAGGGAGTTAGGAGATTATTTAAAATCCAGGACCTCAAACAGAGCAATCCCAGGATTAATCCCCATGCTAGCAACAGCAGGAATAACAGGATAGATCAGTTGGACATGTGGCTGGTGAAATAGTCTACCAGGGAGGGGTTTTCATTGTTGAGGCACTGGGACTATTTCTGGGAAAAGGTGGGACCTGTCCAAGCCTGACAGGTTGCACCTGGGCAGACCTTGGACAAATACCCTCAAGAGTTTTTGCTAGCTCTGCTGGTGAGGTTTTATGCTAACCAAAGTACAGGTTTAGATGGGTCAGATTCAGATCAGGAAATGGGAAGTCAAGCATTAGCTAGTGATGTAGTCAGTGACTCGGATTGAAGATCCTCTGAAGAGCAATCTGCCTATACCCAACACCTAACACGACGGGCAATTTAGCATGGCCGATTCACCTAATCTACACATTCTCCATATTCACCAAAAGAAAGGGATGATGTGTATTAAAGCAATTCAAGAGGAGCAGTATGAAACATTGGACAAAATAATCACAATGGATGTGTTAGTGGAGTTAGAATCTTTGAAAGTGGATAAGTGGCCAGGGCCAGATGCATTCCTCCCTGGGATATTGAAGGAAGTCAGTGAGAAAATAACAGATGCTCTGAGGATTATTTTCCAATCTTCACTCAACCTGGATGAAATACCAGAGGACTAGAAGAACGCAAGTGTAGTTCCATTGTTTAGAAAGCAGACAAAAAAAAATGCCAAATAACTATAGGTCAGTTGGTCTGACTTCAATGGTAGGCAAATTGCTAAAATCAATTCTGAGAGATTGGATGAACTGTCACTCAAAAGCATGGACTAGTCAGGGATAGACAGCATATAGTTTAATGGAAATATCATACCTTACAAATCTGAATTCTTTGAGGAATGAGGAGGATCGATTAGGGTAGTGCAGTGGATGTCATCTACACAGATTTTAGTAAGGCATTTGACAAGGTCCTATATGGTAGACTGGTTAAAAAGATAAAAAGCTCATGGGATGCTGTGAGGATAATGTTTTGAGTTGGCTCAGTAACAGGAAACAAGGGGTAAGCATCAATGGCTGTTCTTACGAATGGAAAGCTATTTTAAGTGGTGGTACACTCAGTGTTAGGGCCCCTGTTTATTTTACAAACAATTTGGACTTGAACATGGAGGACACAATAGAGAAATCTGGAGAGGACAAAAATCGGCCACACAGTAGATAGCTGTAAGTTCAAAAGATATAAATGGGTTGGTAAATTGGGCAGGAAAGCGGCAGATGGAGTTCAACTCTAATTAATGAGAAGTAATGCGTTTAGGGAGGTCAAATAGTAAAAGGAATACACAATAACAGAAATATACTGAAAAGGGTAGATGAAGTGAGAGATCTTGGCATGTAAGTGCACAGGTCCCTAAAGTGTTCAGGTAGATATTCTATATCTCTGCTCTCTTTCATTGGCAGAGATATAGAATACGTAATGATGAAACTGTGTAAGACTCTGGTGAGCTCACAACAGAAGTAGTGTGCGCTGTTCTGGTCACCATATTACAGAATGTAATTGCTATGGAGAGAGAACAGACAGGATTTACTAGAACGCTGCCAGGGCTGGAGAATTGGAGCTACAAGGAGAGACTGGAGGGGTTGGGGTTGTTTTCTTTGGAACAGAGAAGGCCGAGTGGTGACATGATTGAGGTTTACAAAGTTAAAAATCACCAGGTTTAGTCCAACAGGTTTATTTGGAAGCACTAGCTTTCAAAGCGCTGCTCCTTCATCTCTGTTTCCATCTCCCCCACTCTCGCTCCCTCTCAACCACTTGGAGGAGCAGTGCTTTGAAAGTTCGTGCTTCCAAATAAACCTGTCAGGCTATGACCTGGTGTTGAGAGATTTTTAAAACTTTGTACACCCCAGTTCCAACACCTGCATCTCCAAATCATGAGATATATAAAATTGAGTTAAAGATAGAATAGACAGGAGGATCCTGTTCCCCTTGACAGGGAGTTCACAAAACCAGGGGCCACAGATTCAAGCTAAATGGCAAAAGGATTAGAGGGGACAGGAGGAAAAACACTATTCCACAGAGAATGGTGGGTATCCGGAATTCGCTGCCTGAGAAGGTATCTGCATCATAAACTGCAGGGCTACGGGCTGTGTGCAGGAAGATAGGATTAGAATGGGCATCTGGGTACCTTTGGATCAGCATGGACAAGATAGGTTGAATGCCACCACCCCCCCCCTTCTGTGCTACATCATTGCTATGGCTCGAACTCAGAAGTGTCCAAGAGATCTAATATTGTTTTGTCTCTAATGCCATCTTTGTCAAGTTGACTACAAGCAGTTTAAAATAAAAGACCTTCAAAACTATTTAACTTAAAATAGAATAAATGAAACAATGCAGTTAAAGTTAAGTTCACCTTAATATTTCCATTCAGATTACTAGTGCAGATAAATGCCTGCACTTAAGTAAATTCCTTGCATCACAACAGTTGTGTATCAAAGCCAGAACGTGTAATTTTCCACTCGATTTGACAATCCAGAGGCCACCGTAAATGGGGGCCTTTAGTCCCCATGAAAGTCTGAACATGTATGTATTACCCATTCCTAATTGCTCAGAAGGCAATGGAGTGTGGATCTGGAGTCATAGATAGACTGTACCACTCAGACAGATTTCCTTGCCAAGGGGCATTGGAGAACCAGATGGGGTTTCTTTTGACAATCAGCAAAGGTTTCATGGCCACTAGTGGAATTTTAATTCCAGATTTTTATTGAATGGAATTTCCGCAATCCGCCATGGTGGGATTTGAATCTGCGTCCCCAGAAGATTACCTGGGTCTTTGGATTAATTGGGCCAGTAATAACACTGGTGTCCTAAAATGCACCATCCCTGGGTTGTCTCAAACCACCAATCTTTCCATTAACAACAACGCACTGACCAATTGTCTTGTATTTGCATCTTTAACACAATGAAGTATTTTAGAATTGAACAGAATAGGAAATGCATTGTTACATGTACTTTTACATGAAAAAAAGTGAAAAGTTTTATCAGTTACCCCAATTCACTCTCACAGAAGGCTGTGGAGACCAGGTCATTGAGTAGATTTAAAAAAAAAAGAGATAGATAGGTTCTTGAGTATCAAGGGGGTCAAAGGTTACAGTAAGAAAGCAGGACAGTGGGGTTGAGAAACTTATCAGCCATCATTGAATGGTGGAGCAGAATCGATGGGCTGAATGGCCTTATTAAAAAGGCAGAATAATACATCATTAAAAAAGTAAAGTCAACATTCACAGTTCAGTAAAGCTGAACCTAGGCTCAGGGAAAGCCGATTTAGGAATAACAGAATAGCCTGAAGACACAGCCAGGCTGAGAGCACTATGCCGGGCCACTGGATACAAGGCTTTCGCTCAAGACCACTGCCTC
The DNA here is from genome assembly GCF_020745735.1 of Hemiscyllium ocellatum. Lineage (NCBI taxonomy): Eukaryota > Metazoa > Chordata > Chondrichthyes > Orectolobiformes > Hemiscylliidae > Hemiscyllium > Hemiscyllium ocellatum. The sequence goes on from NC_083432.1 coordinate 23,058,750, forward strand.
ATCATGGCCTAGGCACATTTTGCCAGGAATGCACAAATGTAAGATTTAACTGCAGGCATGATTCAAGGGATTTAAGAAAAATGCTGGAGGAATAGGATCTAGGCGATCACCACCAATACTGATTTTGATTCCTCAAGGTGGTCAGAAATCTTATGGAATTTGACAACCACAGAAGCAGAATAAAGTGCAGCCATTGGCTTGTGAAAAGTTATGAAAGAATTTGAATTGGGAATTAGTGGAGGTTGATGAGGATAAAAATAAATGGTCAAATGGGGCAAAATACTAGCTAGACAGCAGTTAGGTGGAAGCACCTTGTTTTTTGAAAAAAAAAGTTTACGGTCATTGGGTAACAAAAATCAGGGACAAAGGTTTTAGCAGCAGCTCAGCTGAGGTTTTGGAAGTGTGGGTCTTGGTGATAGAGGCTACCCAATAGAATCGGTTCCATGGGTTTATAGGACCAGCTGAAACTCAGATGGTCTTGACATTCGGGCACACCTTTGTAAGAACAAAATGGAGAATAGCATCTTGGAATGGAGTTTACAGGTGGATGCCTGTAAATGATACCAGCAGAATGGAAAACAATACCACAACGCTGCGAGTGAACGTATCACATTGATTTGAAGTTATCAGCCCCAGTTTCCAACTCCAGATTCCAGTTTTTGATTTCTCACAACCTTACATTAAATGAAACACTTGATGCTAATGAAGGAGATTGCGATATAGTTACATGATTGTTTCTGAATTATTACTTCTATATCCTGGTGTAATTGTACATAGAGGACTCTTTCCTAAAATATTAGTACTCTACAGGGTTTGATACAGACAGACTAACGCTGCGCTATTTGGCATTTACACGATGCTGAGAGAAGTTGCTTCCACACAGGGTCAGGCGAAAGTGAGGACTGCAGATGATGGAGATCAGAGTCTAGATTAGAGTGGTGCTGGAAAAGCACAGCAGGTCAGGTAGCATCCGAGGAGCAAGAAAATCGATGTTTCGGGCAAAAGCCCTTCATGAGGAATCCACAGTGTTGGTCTGACGGGTTGTTCCAGGGAATTGAACATGCTTGGAAGAACAAAGAGGGACCATGAAAAGGAGGAGCAATTTTTAGAAAAAGAGGTGCACAATGAAATGGAGAAAGGTGGACAGCACCTTTCTTCCTGGGGTCTGTATGACCAGGTTATGCATGACAGGCATTTATGAAATCAACTAGATTGTCCTATACAACAGCTGAAAATGTGTTGCTGGTCAAAGCACAGCAGGCCAGGCAGCATCTCAGGAATAGAGAATTCGACGTTTCGAGCATAAGCCCTTCATCAGGAATGATGAAGGGCTTCCTGATGAAGGGCTTATGCTCGAAACGTCGAATTCTCTATTCCTGAGATGCTGCCTGGCCTGCTGTGCTTTGACCAGCAACACATTTTCAGCTGTGATCTCCAGCATCTGCAGACCTCATTTTTTACTGTCCTATACAACAGCCTGGTGGAACTCACTCTCCTCTATTGCTGTCACGTGGTCCTTCCCATAAAACACAAAACTACGCAAGGATTTGTAAATGCACAACCAAGTCTTTTTTAATTCTTTCACAGGATGTGGGTGTTGCTGACTAGGCTCAAATTTATTGCCAATTATAAATTACACTCAAAGTTGGTGCTTTTTTGAACCACTGCAATGGTTGGGAAGTTGGGGTACCAAATGCTATAAGAAAAGGGGTTAAAGGATTTTGAGCCAGCACTAATGAAGGATCAGTGATATAGTTCCAAGCCAGGACAGTGTCATTTGGAGAGGTAATTACAGGTAACTATGGTCCTATACGTCTGCAGCCTCACCCACTTAAGTGATAGTTGAGAGTTTGGAAAGTACTGTTGAAGGAGCTTGGGTGAGTTATTGATGTATGCTTTGTAGATGGGACACACTGTTGCCACTTTATATCCAGTGGTGGTGTACGTGAATGTTGAGGGCAGTGGATCTAGTGCTAATCAAGCAAACTCTGTCCTGACCACAATTGAGCTTCTTGAGTGCTGTTAGTGCTGCACCCATCTAGTCAGGTGGATAATATTCTATCCTACTCTCAAGAATCACCACCCGGACTCCAAACTATTTCTGTCTCCAAAGATGCTCTCAGACCTGCTGACTTTCTCCAGCATGCTTTGCTTTTATTTCAACATTCCAGCTTCTACTGTAATCTGTTTTTAATATGATTGGTAATGGTAGACAGGTGGGGTGAGTTACAAGCAGGGCAATTCCTAGTGCCTAAGCTACTCACATTGCACATATATAGATAGCTGATCCAGTCAGTTTCTGCTGAATCATAACCTCCAGAATGTTGATGCTAATGCCATGAAATGTCAACAAGTAGTAGTTATTGAGAAGACGGAAATGGAGAACGGCATTACCTGCCACTCGTGTGGCGCAAGTGTTACTTATCAATTACCAGCTCAAGCCTGGATGTTGTCCAGGTGTTGCTGCATACAAAGGCAACTTCAGTCTTGGAGGAATTTCAAACATGTACCACTTGTGTCTGTATCAATGAACATCCCCACTTCCAACCTTCTCTCAAATGAAAGTCATTGAAGGAGCTGAAAATTGAGGAAATCCTGAAGATGCCATGATGTCGTCATGGGAGTGAACATTGATTTCCAACATTTCACAGTCTTCCATTGTGCCAGATATGATAACAACTAGAAGAGATTCTCACCCCACCCCAGCCCTCTCCTGATTACCATTAACTCCTGCTTTTCTTGGGGTTAAATGCCGGCCCTCACCTCTGGAGGTCAGCTCTATTGTTTCTCCTCAATAAACCAACAAAAAGTTTAGACAGCACTGAGTTGGGGACTGCAAGAGAAGATCCAAACCTCAAAGAAACTTACAAATGTAAACAAATGTCATTTCTAAAGAAGCCACAGATAAAGTGCAGCTCTGTTTGGATTAATGATATAATGAGATCAGGAGCTGAGCAGCCCTGGCAGGACTGAAACTGATCAGTGACCTGGTTATTGCTGAGCAAGTGCCAAATGATATCGCTGTCTACAACCCTGCCAATACTTTGCTGATGGTTACTTTTCCTAGTCCTTCAAGTGTCTGCAGGATGGGAGGTGGAAGAGTGTTGACTTACAATGGAAGACTTGACAGATAGCCTTCACAGACAACCTTGACCAACTCTCCCCCAAAAGGGGGAGCTTTGTACTACATGAACTGCACTTGAGCTATAAACAGTCTGGACTGGCTGGCTGGGGCAACATTAAAATGACACTGGTAGGGTTGGGAATGCCATGTGCCTGAATAATGGCAACAGTTACATACTCCATAATACCAATGGACACTTCCTGATGTAGCACCACAGCAAATCTGGTGATATGTTGGGGTAGAGATTGACTGATTGTGCATTGTCCTGGAATTCATAATTTTAAACTGGGATTTACAAAAAGCCCCCAAAAATTGTTGTTTTAATATAGTTCAAGTGCTTAGTAGTTAATGTCACTAGGTTAGAAATACTGACAGTGTTAAATTGCAACATGGCTAATGGTGAAACAAAGCCCAAATGTATCAACATCGGTGTCATCACAAAATAACTATTATCCTTCAGGAAGAGCCATTTAACCCAGTTGCAACTCTTGTTCCATACTGTACTTCTGGCCTGCTGTAGTTGTCATACTTGCAGCCTTTAATATCCTCTAAGTGACCGAGCAAGCCACTCAGCTCTGTGCAAGGTTTAATAAGAAATCAAGACATATTATTGATGGCGAACATTATAATCAGAATGGGATTAATTTCAACTCAGTCAACTCGGCAACGCCTTCCTCACTAATTCAGAAGCAATTTAATATTGTTAGATTCTGAATTATAGACATCAGCAAACATCCCATCACAAATTTCTGACTTGATCACATATTGAAACTCTTCCAGTGTTGCACTTGCCGATCCAGTTGCATTGCAGGAGCCACTGGACTGAAATAGTTCAAGGAAAGACTATTCACTATATTTTCAGGGCTTGGTAGAATTAGATGGGGGCGACGTGGATAAGCACAGTTAAATCAGTTGTTAAATGCCTAGAATGTAGGTCCAATCAATCAATCAACACCAACAGCATGGGGTTCAAACCCCTTTCCAGCTGAGATTTGCTCAGTGCCTGCCTCTGCATGCTACCCAGAGAAAAGCACACCAATGTATAGGTAAATAATTACCAAGGGACCTCCCTTCAGGTATAGAACTGCAGAGTTAAGAGTGCAGGCCTCCCCATAGCCTCAAAACTTTGAACACAAATAGAAGTGGCATGTATGAGCAAATTTAAGAATCAAAGTCTTTCAATAACTGGAGAAACTCAGCTGGTCTGGTAGTATCTGTGGAGAGAAAGAATCAACAGTTCAGGTTGTGACCTTTGCTGGCAGAGCTGCTGAGTTTCTCTAGCTACTTCTGTTTTTGTTTTAAAATGCCTGTTCCTTTATGCCCTGACAGCATCTTGTCTCTACGACTACCATTTCCAGAACAGATGTTTCTCTTAATGAATTCTTTGGGTAATCAATTTTCCTGGCAGCTACGAATCTCAACATATTGTAACCTATGTTACAAACTTCCAGTTTTAAAAATTAGCACACTTTTATTGACAGACATCAGCTAAACCAGATGTACAAAAATAACTAGCGGTCTGCAGACATATCAAGTGGTACCAAAATTCTTATAGTACTTAAGATCAAAAAATTAAACAGTGGACAGTAACTGACAAGTACAAGAGGATCAGAGACAGAGCAATCATAATCATTGCCAAAGTAGTTAAGCTATTTTAGTAGATACTTACTTTATTAAAATAACAAGCCAAATTTTGGTAATAAATTTTGATAATCAGAGATTACATGATAGTGCCAGAAACATTAAAGGCTTTCAAAGGAGTGGGCCACCTTGTGGAGAAGCAGATTACACCTCTAAGTGTTGTGCTTTGTTCATTTAATTGGCAAGTAAATGGATGACAGATGTGATTCAACGTAGAGAAATGTGAAGACCGAAGCACAATAAAAAGTAGTGCAACTTAAATGGTTAATTTCATGAAATTGGAAAAATCTTCTATAGATGGATCCCTATAGATGCAATTATGGCTTAAGTCAGGGTTACAGAATGATTTTTCAAGAAGTTAAAAGATGCTATTAGAAATTATTCAACTGCATTCTTTCCCTGTTATCAGCATACAGCCACTAACTTGGTGACTAATGAACACCATGCCAGTGATTAAATAATGGAATAAGCCATGTTCCATTAATTTAGTCATCTCCAATGGCAATGGGTAAGACACGTATTGAACTAAGTCATACAAATCCTACTAGGTCCAAGGGTTCAGATTCAGCTTATAGTTCTGTACTGACAGAATCCCTCAGCTGAAAATTCAATTACAGAAAATAATGAAACCAGGGAGTTATTTATTATCGCTTAAGCCCCAAACACAATCGAGTCTTAATGATGACTGGATCAGTCTTTATGTTCAAAAGGATTACTGACACTAGTAGTTCACATACGCAGAACAGTCACTTGTAAAACTGACCCAGTAGGCGGCGATTTACAAAAGTGTGAAAAACTGGGGAGTGTGTAGAAAATGTTGCTCAGTGAGGTCGATCTGTTGAGTTTCACTGTGATTTTTGAACGAAGACCCCCTTGTCTAGGAGAGTCTGTAATAATGTGAATCAGTTAGATTTCCACATGACCAGTCAACCACTGGCCTCCAGTTTCTTTCAGTTGAAGTATGCAGCTCTCTAGTATTCAATTGACAACAGCATTAGGTTATGGGGATTGTGAAAGAGGAAAGAGAGACGTACCGGATAGAGGATTTATTGGAATTGTAAGCACATGTACGATTTATGGGCAGAGGAGATTTTGAATTTAATCAACGCAAATTAATGTATTCTAAATTATTCATACAAGTGTTATCTATTTTCCAGCACAGACTAATCCCCTGCACTCACAATTTAAATAGTGCTAATTATATTCAAATTAATGCCATAGTCCTATTGATTTTTTTCATGAAAATGAACAGGAATTTTAATAAAATTGCTGAGGACTTCAAAACCACTGATGTTTTCATTAACTAGGTGTATTAATTTACTTTTCAAAATGTGTCACCAAACAAGAAAGGCTGTGAATGTACTGATTACAGTTTGTTTTTGAGCACTTCTACTTACCTACCACATTAAATACTCTGAGGGAGCCAAAGCTTACAAATTAAATGACATTTAAAAACCCTACAGATAAAAATAGGCCAAATTTTGAAAAAGAAATAAGCAAAACTGAAATCAGATAGCTGTCCACTCAGTCAAATGTGGAAACCTGGGAATTGCTATCCGGGGTGTTCTCGCTCCTCCAGAAACACATTTACAACAGAATCTCAAGATTCAACCATTCAACTACATAGAATAGTGCAAATTTGCTGTCATTGAATAATTGCATACATTGGCTAAACTCAAAGTAGTTGAGGCTTCTGCATTCCGGTGTAAATTAAGTTTAAATGAAGTGTTAAGTCTTCATTAAAGGCCAGCACCACCTCTGGCTTTGAAAATTAACCTTTGCATGTAGTCCTCATTACATCAAATTTTAGTTACTGTTGGAAATTTATCAACTTTTGTTTTTTTTCTTTTAATATCATCTTTACCTCTCACTTGCACTACAAACTGAGGCGCAGAATGCTCAGCTACCTAATGCTACAAAGTATTCAAATCATGAATAACCAGGAAACAGTCATCATCATTAATTTAGACCAATGCATGTGATGATGATGATGAAGTGCACTTTCCAAGTTAGATAGACCTCATCACTTCCTGGTGGTCTAACTGTAACCCAATATCAGCATTGATGAGAGTGTTTAGGCACGCGTCTGACATTCCTGACTCTGGCACTTGCAAGAAGTGAGACCAGCTGCTGCTCATTTGACCGCATGACAGCTCTGGAGCTGTGGATGGACTCACTGTTGAGCATCTGCAATGCTGAGGTGGTCATGGACAGCATATTTAGTGAACTGGTCACACCGCAGGTTAGAATTGCTGAGAAGGGCAGTAAATAAGTGACCAAAAGACAGAAAAAGAGGAAGAAGGCAGTGCAGGTGTCCCCTGCGGTCATCTCCCTCCAAAACAGGTATACTGTTTTGGATACTGTTGGGGGAAATAGCTCACCAGGAGAGGGCAGCAGTTGTCAAGATCATGGCACCGTGGTGGGCACTGCTGTACAGAAGGGCAGGAAAAAGACTCGCAGGGCCATAGTCATAGAGGATTCCATTGTGAGGGGAGTAGATAGGCGGTTCGGTGGTTGAAAACAGGATTCCCGGATGGTATGTTGTCTCCTAGGTGCTCAGGTCAGGGATGTCACCGATCAGCTGCAGAGCATTCTAAAAGGGTAGGGTGAACAGCCACTTATGTCTTAGGCATACAGGCACCAATGATGCAAGTAGAAAACAAGATTAAGCCCTGAAAGAAGAATTCAGGGAGCTAGGAAAGAAGCTAAAGGGGAGGACCTCAAAAAGGTAATGATCTCAGGATTACTATCAGTGCCAGATGCTAGAAATGAAAAAAATAGGCAGGATGAACATGTTGACAGGGTTGACAAGAAGACTGTTTTAGCTTTTATTAATAGAGGGATCGAGTTCCGGAACCATGAGGTTATGTTACAGCTGTACAAAACTCTAGTGCGGCCACACTTGGAGTATTGCGTACAGTTCTGGTCACCGCATTATAAAGGAGGATGTGAAAGCTTTGGAAAGGGTGCAGAGGAGATTTACTAGGACATTGCCTAGTATGAAGGGAAGGTCTTATGAGGAAAGGCTGAGGGACTTGAGGCTGTTTTCGTTAGAGAGAAGGTTGAGAGGTGACTTAATTGAGACATAAGATAATCAGAAGGTTAGATAGGGTGGACAGGGAGAGCCTTTTTCCAAGAATGGTGACGGCAAGCACAAGGGGGCATAGCTTTAAATTGAGGAGCGACAGATATAGGACAGTTGTCAGAGGTAGTTTCTTTACTCAGAGAGTAGTAAGGGTATGGAATGCTTTGCCTGCAACAGTAGAAGATTTGCCAACTTTTAAGTACATTTAAGTCATCATTGGATAAGCATATGGACATACATGTACTGCACTGTAATGTTCTATGTTCTATGTTCTATGTTCTATATGTGGCTTAAGAGATGGTGTAGGAGGGTGGGGTTTAGATTTGTTGGACATTGGGACCGGTTCTGGGGAAGGTGGGACTAATACAAAATGGATGGTCTACATCTGGGCCAAACTGGAACCAATGTCCTTGGGGGAGTTTTTGCTACCGCTGTTGGAGGTTTTAAAAAAACGTGGCAGCAGACTGTGAACCAGAAGAGAAAATAAGTAGGCAGTGAAGTGGAGACTGGAGACCGCAAGAATCATGAAGATAGCATTAATAAAGGGAAGAGTAGGCAGGGAGTGTAAAAGAACCGGTGGCCTGAAATGCATCTACTTTAATGCAAGGAGGATAGTGTGTAAGGCAAATGAACTTAGGGCTTGGATTGGTGCCTGGGAGTATGATGTTATTGCAATCACAGACTTTAAGATTTAGATTACTTAGTGTGGAAACAGCCCTTCGGCCCAACAAGTCCACACCGACATGCTGAAGCATAACCCATCCCTACCTTTACCCCTTCACCTAACACTACGGGCAATTTAGCATGGCCAATTCACCTGATCTGCACGTCTTTGGACTGTGGGAGGAAACCCACACAGATACAGGGAGAATGTGCAAACTCCACACAGTCAGTCCGATCCGAGGCGGGAATTGAATCCAGGTCTCTGGCGCTGTGAGGCAGCAGTGCTAACCACTGTGCTGTCCAGGTTGAAGGAAGGGAATGATGATTGGTAACTAAATGCTCCAGGATATAGATGCTTCAGACAGGACAGGGAGGGAAGTGGGGTGGATTTGCATTGTTGGTCAGGGATGATATCACTGCTGTGCTAAAGGAGGACTCTATGGAGGCATTATTGATAGAGCTGAGAAATAAGAAGTGTGCAATTACATTGTTGGGGCTGTATTACAGACCTCCCAACAGTGAGCGTGAGGAAAAACAACAAATAGGTAAACAGATTATGGAAAGACGTAGAGGCAACAGGGCAGTGGTGATGGGAGATTTTAATTTTCCCAACATTGACTGGGATACACTTAGCGTCAGAGGTCTGGGTGGGATAGAATTTGCAAGAAACGTCCAGGAGAGTTTTCTAGGGCAGTAAGTCAATAGTCAGACGAGGAAAGGGGTCAAGTTGGACCTGGTACTGGGGAACGAGCCAGGACAGGTGGTAGAGGTTGCGGTGGGGGATTTCTTTGGGAACGGTGACCACAATTCTGTAGTTTTAGAATACTCGTAGATGAAGAGATGGTCCTAATGGAAGAGTACTAAACAATTATATCAAAATTAGGAAGGAGCTCGGAAATGTGGATTGGACACATTGAAGGGAAGTCCACATTTGAGGCGTGGGAGGCTTTCAAAGATAGATTAAAGATAGTGCTGGATAAGCATGTCCCACTGAAGGCAAAGGATAGGAAGGGCAAGATTCGTGAACCATGCATGGCAGGAGAAATTGTACGACTAGCCAAGAGGAAAAGGGAAGCGTACATAATGTTCAGGCAGCTAAGAACAGAACGTACCCTGGAGGAATATTGGCAGAGTAGGACAAGTCTTAAACAAGGAATCAAGCGGGTTAAAAGGGTCATGAAACATCTTTAGCAAGCAGAATTTAAGGAGAATCCCAAAGCATTTTATTCTTATATAAGAAGCAAGCAGATAACTAGAGAAAAGATTGGTCCACTAAAGGATAATGAAGGAAGGCTGTGCGTTGAACCTGAGAGAATGGGTGAGATTCTGAATGATTACTTTGCATCATGTTCCTCTCCTCAGTGAACAGTGATGAATGTTGAGATTAGAGCTAGAAGTTTGATTAGTCTGGATCACGTTGACACAAGTAGAGAAGATGTATTGGGTATGCTAGAGGTTATTAAGGTTGACAAATTCCCAGGACCAGATGGGATCTATCCCAGGTTGCTGAGGGAGGTGAGGGGGGAAATAGCTGGGGCCCTGACAGATATCTTTGTGGCATCCTTAAATACAGGTGAGGTGCCAGAGGACTGAAAGTTTGCTCATGTTGTCCCCCTGTACAAGAAGGATAGTAGGGATATTCCAGGTAACTACCGACCAGTGAGCCTGACTGCAGTGGTGGGAAAGTTGCTGGAGAGGATACTGAGGGATAGGATCTATTTATATTTAGAAAAGAAGTTGATAGATGAAGGAAGGACTGTTGATGTCATATACATGGACTTTAGTAAGGTGTTCGATAAAGTTCCCCATGGTAGACTAATGGAGAAGGTGAAGCCACATGGTGTACAGGGTGTTCTAGCTAGGTGGACAGATGCATGAATAGGTGGGGAGCAGAGGGATACAAATGCTTAGGAATTAATCGATCGGTTTAGACACTACATTTAGATCGACTCAGGCTTGGAGGGCCGAAGGGCCTGTTCCTGGGCTGTAAATTTTTTGTTTTTATTAAAGGTATTCACTATGCTTGTTGAAATGGGTGTAATGCAGCCTTGATTCTTGTGCTTAATCTTGGACTTACACTTGAATTCACTACTTCATTTGGTCTATTGAGGAAGAGAGTACGTAACTAAAAGAAAAAGGATAATAGGGGATGGGAAGGGAATAAAATGAGAGACAGAGCAAGATCAAGTCAAACTATTCTGCCTCATTTCGATATGATGTAAGCCAAAGGCATCCTGAACATTAACTAAATTTTGAAACTCTGGTTCTATTTATCTTAATTGGTTATTCATGGACAGTAATAATTAGTAGTAAATTGACACTGCTCAGCTATGTTTCTGTATTCCTGACTGGGAGTGTTAGAATTTTGATCTTATTTAAAAAGTAGGAGGCACCAGCCTGTGATTTTCTGTAGTCTGTGGATCTAGCTTACTGCTGGCGAGAGCAGTTCAATAAAGGTGACCAAGTATCACATTAGCATCATGATAGAGCAGAGGCTAGTTTCTTTTTTGCCCAATTGGATCTCGTGATAGATTTATAATAAGATAGACAACTTGGCAGCATAAAAAGAGTTATTTTTGTTTCAGAGAGTAGCATGAGAGAAAGATTTACTAGTAGGTGATCAAAATTGGGAAATAAACAAACCAAGGTACACAACACTCCAAAAAGACAGGTAGAATTGGAGGAGTAGCCCTGATTGTAACCGACAACATAGGTACAATAGTGAAAAAGGATCGTCTCAAAGATCCAATATAGAATCAGTACGAGGGGAGATTAGAACTAACAAAGGTCAGAAACGGTGGTGGCAGTAATTTATAGAAACTCTTACCAGTTATGATACCGCTGATCAAAATATTAAGCAAGAAATAATTGGAAAGTGTAACAAAGGGAATGAAGTAGTTAAAGGGTATAACCACGGCAATAAAAAATTAAGAGTTTGAATCTGCACAACTAAAATTTAGGAAAGACAGTCAGGTCAAAATGTGCAGAATACTTTTTGCTGCAATTTCCTGGAGTGATATGTAACCACTAGAGGTAAAGCCATATTTGACCTAGCATTATGTAATGAAACAGGGTTAATTAGCAATCTCACTAAGTGATCATGAAGAAGTGATCATAACACAGCTGAATTCTGTGTTAAGTTTGAGAGCAACATTCAGGTCAAAATGTTAAATGCAAACATAGCCAAATCCGTGAACGTGAATAGAGCTGATTGGGTAAACAGAAATATATAACATTTAATGAATAGTGAATCATTTAAAAATGTTTCCAAACATGTTCAACAAAATACATCCCATTAGCACAGCAATAGATATCCATCTGTGGTTATTAGGGCAGATAAAGGCAGTATTAGCTTGAAAATAGAGACTTGTTATTGCAAGTGCAAGAAATTTCTGGATTGAGTGTCTGTAAACAATGCTAGGTGACCAATAAATTGATTAAAAAGCAGGCAATGTAAAGCAGGCAAGATAAAAAAAAGTTCTTGAGAGCTTGTTCTAAGTGAAATAGCTAAAGTAAATATTAGTTCTGTTGAAGTAGAGACGGGGGAATTTCCCTTGGAAAATGGTAAGATGGTGAACAAATATTTTGCCTCTCTTCACAGTAAAAGACTGGAATTAACAATTACAAAAAGGTGATAGTATGATTGAAGAAGTAAAATGTAATAGGCATCAGTAAAGTATTACAACACCTTCATGGTCTGAAAATTCCTAGGATCTGATGGCCTTTATTCAAGGGAACTTAAAAAGAGGTAACTAAACAGATATTGAATATATTTGTTAGAATTTCCAAATTTCCCTAGCTTGTAAATTAGCTTTAAATTATACACTGGCAAAGGTAACACTTATTCAAAAAGAGAACAGGAAATTACAGACTAACATATATCAAACAAAGAACGGAGGATGCTGAAAATTTGGAACAAAAACAAATGGCTGGAGAAACTCTCAGGTGGTCTGGCAACATCTGTCAAGAGAAAAGAATGTTAATATTTCAAGCACCCAGTGACCACAGTCCAGTTAGCCCGACATTAGTCATTAGAATAACAAACTATTTTTTAAGGTAGGTTTTAATAATGAATTTTCAAAATCCTGCTATAATCAAAGTTCATATGGCTTTAGGAAATTCCAACCATGGTGTCAAGCCAATTGAACTGGTCTTTTGCCTCTGTAGTCAAGCACAAAATTGGAGCTTAGATTAACTGGCCCTCCTCGAATTGAAAGATGGATTGAGAGAACATATTCAGAATACTTGAGGTTAGAACCTCCCACAAATAGTAGCAAGTTTCTCAAGCAAAACCCTTGCCTCGCTCATATTACCTGCGAATTCTTCCCCTATCAACTTGAATGTGGTAATGTATTTCTTTGGAGGGGGTTGGGGGGAAAAGAGATCAGTGCTCAGCAATCCTGATCTCTTGAACAGAAACTACATTGGTGCTGCCAGACTAGACTTCAATTTTGCACTCAACTACTGTCTCATGTTTTGTTATTGCTCCAGAGCAAACCTGCAGCAAAACATATACAATGGGCTGCCCAAAATGTCAGGCCCCTCTCATTACTGTGTACCTCGAGCTCAAAGGATTGCAAGCACAACGTGAGGGGCCAGTTCAGTTGCAGGAGTTACCAGCAAGATGTTATATTTAAAAAGTTTCAATTTTACTCCAATTTTTTTTTAGTCAAGTGTTTAGTCCCTTAGCCCTCCACTCTCCAAAAGCAGTCGAACTAGTCACCCAAAGCAGGGAGATTAGTTGAGGGCCACACCTTTCAGCTTTAATATGGGTTTCAAGGTGGACTCAGTTTGTGTGTCACCATAACTTACCAAAGGAAAGACTTACACATGGTTCTGGTGTGTTTACAATCCTGATTTCCACCAACGCAGGCTGAAACTGTGATGCAACCAAGCATACAAGAAAGCATACTCTTCATTCACACACTTGGGCTGTCACACGTTTGGTTTCCTTTTGAAGTTTTGGTTTCCATTTCTAAGGTCACACTTGTGTTATAGCAAGTACAGCAAAAGATCACTTGATTTGTTCCTGAGTCTTCCTGTCATAAGAGTCATAGTAAAATGGGCCTGTACTAACTGGAATTCAGAATAACAAGCAGCCTAATTAAAATATACAAGTTTCTGAAAGTCTTGGCAGGTAGACAGAGGCTCTAGCTCCTGGCTGGAGAATCTGAAACATGGAGATATCTCAGGATAAAGGGGCTGATCATTTAGGTTTGTGATGAAGAGAAATTAACTGTTATTGTGATTATTTAGAATTCTCTACCTTGGAAGGTTGTGGATGTCTGATCATTGAATATATTTTAAGGCTGAGATAAATGTTTGATCTCTTCTCCAAACTGTATTTCATGGAATAAGTGAGGAAGTGAACCTGAGGCAGAAGGTTAAAAATCACAACACCAGGTTCTATTCCAACAGGTTTAATTGGAAGCACACTAGCTTTCGGAGCGACACTCCTTCATCAGGTATTTGAAGGAGCGTCACTCCGAAAGCTAGTGTGCTTCCAATTAAACCTGTTGGACTAGAACCTGGTGTTGTGAGATTTTCAATTTTGTACACCCCAGTCCAACACCGGCATCTCCAAATCATGAGGCAGAATAGTAGCTATGGTCATATTGTGTGAGGTAGCTTGCTATGGTGATCATCTCATATTTCTTATATTAGCAACTCTGACAACTCCAGCACCCCACCAAGTAGCTTCACTTCATAGGGAAGCACAGGGAAGATCCAGAGGCTATTTGGCGATAGGAATAGAGTCACATGTATCCTAGCATATTTCATAAAGTTAGCAATCAAAGGCTTTTATTTTCTTCTTCTTCCCATCCCAAGATAAATTGCAGTATGTATGTTACAAACAGGCTGCCATCAAGAATTGAACATCAACATTGTTTTCTAATCATTTACCTGGTGATTAAATCATAAGGACCACCACTGAACTTTATACAGCTTGCTGGAATACAGGACCATGGATGGCAAGTGCCCCCCCACACCTTTACCTGGCTCAAGTGATCATTCGTGCTACAGCATCTGCCCTACTGTAGGACAAAATCACAATTAAAGTTCCACAACTCAAATCCACATAGAAACATTTTAGAGAACAGCAATTATAACTGATTCTCACAGGCTGAAAATCCATCAAGCCAATTATAACTCTCCAATGCTCCTTGTGACAGATTAGATAATTCAAGACACATTAGTCATCTGCAGTCCACATGGCTATCCACTGCATCACACTGTATATATAGTCACTTGTTTTTTGCAAAACCCACAAAAGCTAGTTTAGATTCATAAAGTTGTAGAAGTGGCAGAATGCAACCTTTGCTTGAACTAAGGTGACTGAAATAAAGTAACACAATTTTGGAGAGATCCTTTTCAAAAAGAAATTGCCATACTAGTTTACCAGCATATCTATTAGCAATTGGACCACAGGTGAAATTTTTCACATTTAAAAGCTAATTTTCCCAATATTGGGGCAAGTCCAGAACTAGGGGATCACAGTCTTAGAATAAAGGGGTAAAGTCATTCAGGAATGAAATGAGGAAGAATTTTTTCAATTGAGCTGTGAACTTGTGGAATTCTCAACCACAGCAAGCAATTGGGCCAGTTCATTAGATATATTCAACAGGGACTGGATGTGGTCCTTGCAGCTAAAGGGATCTGGGCTACGGAGGGAAAGTGAGAGTGAGGTACGAAAAGTGCATGATCAGTCATGATCATATTGAATGGTGTTGCAGGCTCAAAAGGGCTGAATGGCCACCCCTGCACATTTTTTTCCATGTTTTACATAAATTTTCTGCTAGTACTATCAATTTGTTCGCATCATTTTATTTATTGAAAAGGCAAAAACTCTCCCTCCTGGTTTAATACATTTGTGTTTTAAGGACAAGTTGCATGACCAGGTAAAGGAAAAATGTCACTGTTTGTCTAAATGGTTATAAATTAAGAACTTTAGCCCAAACTCAAATATAGGCAGTAAAAACCATATTGGTTAAGGAATTGTGTCCAATTTCTTGAAAACACTGAAGAGAAGTGAGGGATGTAATTAGTTATTCATAACTTTTGGATACCTCAGACTAAAAAAAAATCAAAGTCTGTTTGAAGTTGCCAAGGTAGTGATAAACTTCATTGGTCCTTCCCTTTAGACTACATAATGTACAAAAATAATGTTGTTTAAATTATCCATGATTATATATTATACCTATACATTAAGTCTTTCCATAAGCCTCTCACTGAGCTGATACAAACATCTTTACTCTAGTACTCGGTGCAGTGGCAGATGTCCATGGTAGTCAAGAGGCACACCCAAGCTTGATGGTACAATAGAGATATGCAGTGAAAATAACTGATCTTCTCGTCTTTGTTGTAATGTTAATTGAGTGCATTATTTAAATTGCTTTCAGCAACAAAACATGCAATGATCATTCACCAACATAGTGATAATTTATATAATTGTCACTAAAATGCACAGGCAATAATTGTTAGGTAGTCCTTTTCATCTGACCTGAAAATGAATCAGATTGCAAGATAACACCAGAATCTAGATGCATATCCTGTAAAACTCATACTTGCCCTTAGTCAAAAAGGATTTGTTCTCATTACATTGATTAGAATATTGACTGTGATGCATTAGATTAAACAACGATAAGACTATGGAAAGTTGACCAAACTTTTGATTGGCTGAGAACTAGGGTAAAATTCACATAG
This sequence comes from Hemiscyllium ocellatum, assembly GCF_020745735.1. NCBI lineage: Eukaryota > Metazoa > Chordata > Chondrichthyes > Orectolobiformes > Hemiscylliidae > Hemiscyllium > Hemiscyllium ocellatum. Next base: position 23,074,967 of record NC_083432.1, read on the forward strand.
TTCGCACTTAGTCTGATCAGAGCTGTTACTGTGAAACGAGAGATTCACAGACATGAACAGAAAATCAAAAAGTATTAAAAATTCATAGCTATACTGTAATAGCAGACATGAAAAGGGCATGCATGCATTTAATTCACAGCATTTCTACGTAAGGAGTCCACTCACTCATTAAAACAGTCAACTCCTTTAGAGTCATGTGGAAATCTAATCCTGACTGGCAAGTCATGACCTTGCCCTAACTGGTAAACTGCCAACAGTTGTGTTATTGAGAGCTGCACTGAATGAAGTTAGATTTGTCAGTGGACAAGTATGAATAAAACTTGAGTCTGCATTGACTTCAAATTACACTTTCCTTAGTGACATATGTTCTACAGAGTTTTGTTAGAGAGTTCTCCTTATGAGCCCGGACAATGGAATTTGGAGAGCTCTAAATGAGCAATAATTTTAGGAGGCGTTTTTTTTTTATATAGATACATTAATGGTTTAAACAACATCTCCTGCACCCCTTGAGGAGGTTTAACAGAAATTCCTTCGACAGAATTTTTTCTTCGATCTGAGCACTACATTTGCAGTCAGCACTGAACAAAATATTAAAACCTTTATGAAGCTCAAAAGCCAGGGTAGATTTTTGTCTCGGTTCCCCCTTTTCCAGACGCGATTTCAAAGAACATAAAATCAGCAGCTGTGATATGCCACTTCTAGAGAAGCAAGATCCCACAATATTTAAAAGGTCATCTACTATTTCAAAGCTTGAGGGCCAATCTGTAACATTTGAATAGAAAATGGATGTGCACAAAACATTTCTGTGAAGTCACTTTTAAAAAAAAAGTTGAAGTTTTCAGCAGATTATCAATAGTCATAACAGAATATATTTTCCTAAAATTTCCAGCAATGCTTGCATTAAGCAGGTTCCAAATGTTCTTTTCATAGTTCCTCCTTTGGTTTAAATGCTGTTCCTCAGTAATAAACTATAATTGTCTGGTCTGTTTCCACAATTAGGCCAATGACATTCCACTACAAATGTTAATTCCACGATCACAGCTCATACTTTTAAGGTTTGTCTGAACATCCTCCAATTGAATATTAAGCTGACAAGGTTCTTATTCAACCCCTGACGATAACTAAGTGCTATCTTAAGTATTAATCTTCGTCCTGGTTATAAGTCAGTCTGAAACCATGAAATTTGCAAATGCTATATTTCAATCAAAACTTCTAAGCCCGTCTTCTGCCAATTAGAATTTACATGTCGCCACTTCACTAGTTCGCATCCTTATGAATTTCTGTGATGTAGATTCTTTTAACCTGTACTGTTGTTGCCCAAACCGGTCTTCTCCGATGCACTATTTTTACCAAACCTATGTAACACCATGCTCAAAGTACATTTCCATTAAAAATCTGTCCCAAACTTATGCCATGCTGTTCCCACTGATCAATCACCCGTGACTTCAGAACTCCCACTGCTTTCCTAACCTACATTAACAAATCCAAAATCAACAACTTCTTGCAGGCCTGCCCGTATACTTCTGTTCTTATAAGTTTGAACTTTGATCCATCATTGCTTGTCAGACTGCCTCAGGAGTCAGTGCTGGGCCCATTATTGTTTGTTATCTATATCAACGATTTGGATAAGAATGTACAAGGCATGATTAGTAAGTTTTCAGATGACACTAAAATAGGTGGCACCGTGGACAATGAGGAAGGTTATCAGAAAATGCAGCAGGACCTCAATCAGCTGGGGAAGTGGGCCGAGAACTGGCAAAAACAGCTTAATATAGCTAAGTGTGAGGTCTTGCATTTTGGAAAGTCAAATTAGGGTAGGAGTCTCAGTGAATGGAAGGGCCTTAAGGAGGAGTGGAACAGATGGATCTTGGAGTTCAGCTACACAGTTCTCGGAAAGCAGAGTCCCAGGTAGACAGGACAGCGAAGACCGCTTTTAGCACAATGGCCTTTATCAGTCAGGGCACTGAGTATAGAGGTTGGGAAGTTATGTTGCAGTTGTACAGGACATTCCTGAGGCTGCACTTGAGGTATTCATTTTGGTCACCTTGCTATACAACGGATGGTATTAAACTGGGATAAATACAAAAGATATTGCCAGCACTGAACAGAGTTAATAGGGAGAGGGTGGATTAGCTAGGACCTTTTCTTTCTAGAATACGAGACTGGGTGGGTGGGGTGGGGTGGGGTGGGGGTGGTGGTGAAGAATCTTAAAGAAGAGCATAAAATCATAAGGGGCATGGATAGAGTGAATGCACTGGTCTTTTGCCTGGGGTGGTAAGCATATAGAATGAGTTTCCAATAAAGTGGTTGAGGCAGGTCCATTAACATTTAAAAAAATCATTTGTACAAATACATACATAGGAAAAGTTGAGAGGGATATTACCAGAGTGCAGGGAAATGGGATTAGCATGGGTGGGCACCTTGGTTGTTATGGCCAAATGGCCCGGCTCTGTGCTGTAGCACTCTATGACTGACAGTAATGGTAAAGCTTGGAGTGACCCTGGTCCTATACTGTGTAGATCCTTCTTCAAGCCACTGTACCTTACTTCTTTCACTGGTCATTGTTAAAAGCTTGTACAAGGCTTCTTTTTCCCCTTTGAACCATACTACAGCATCTCATCTGTAAGATCTGCAAATGCATGGCATCCATTTCTTCCACAAAACTTCATAAGAATATTTTAAAGCTTTTTTAAAATAGTTGTTGCCTGTTCCAGTATACATTCATCTAATTTGTCTACATTAAAACCCATTGTTTCCTAACAAAACACTTCATTGGTCCAGTACTGTAAACATTTCAGAGGGTCGGTGTGGGCTTGTTGAGCCAAAGGGCCTGTTTCCATACTGTAGGCAATCTAATCTAATCTGATCTAAAGAAATCCTATTCTATTTTAAGAAGAAAAAGTTTTGAATGCTAATTACCACTTAGCTGGGTGACCATTGTCAGAAACAGCATACAAATTCTTTGGTTAAGAGTAGGTCATAGGCTGAAAACTTCGCGACCCTTTCCGCTATACCTTACACTATGGGCAATTTAGCATGGCCAATTCACGTGACCTGCACATCTTTGGATTGCGGGAGGAAACCCACGCAGACAGCGGGAGAATATGCAAACTCCACACAGACAGTCGCTCAAGGCAGGAATCAAACCCGGGTCCCTGGTGCTGAGAGGCAGCAGGACTAACCACTGAACCACCATGCCATATAACCACATTTGGCAGAAATCATAGAACAGATCAATAGTGGAGAGGTAGGACTGGAACTTCTGACGTGTCATCCATAAAACTTACTACAAAACCTTCATAACGCTTCATGCTCAAATCAATGCATTTGATTGGGCAATATAAGGTATTTAAATTGCGATTTCAACTTAATCCAAATAGAAGATAAAAACAAAATCTGGAACAATCAGCAAACCACTTCTAAAATAAAATAGAACAGACATAACATTATATTAGTTCAGAGTTATTTACAAGCAGCTATTAATTGTGTGGAAAAACACAGAACAGTCTTTGTTACTGGTTTTTGATGGCCATGCAAACTTTCATCCAGAAGTTGGCTAGAGATCAAAAACATCTAGTTGACCTTTTTCTTCATTAGTCCCATGGACTTCAAACTTCACCTGCTCTCAGGTAGAGAAGCTAATCCTTTAAAATTTACTTGGTCTGTGAGTGCAGCAGTTCATCATCTCCTATCCAAAAGAACTTGGACAAGCAAATTGTTTTATATGAAGTTAATGGCAGGCACTTCCCATCCTGATGTGATCAATAACTGGAATGTACAGCTTGTTCACATAAATTAATAGCTATATTTCACTTGGACTTCCAATGCTCATAAATTGACTTTTCTGATCCATAGAAGTCTTTCAAACACCTTTGGAGCACCTTCCTGCAGCTTTAACTATATTCTAAATCAAATTAGAAAGCAATATTCCCTGATGAGCTAATGTAACAATATTATGCATTGGATTTTGTATGACAAAGATGCTAATTGAGAAAATGTACTCCATATGACAGTATATCACAGCATCCTTCATAAAATGTCTACTTAAGTGGGCTAAAATTCAGCTTCTAGGAATAGATTTGAAAGTTATTTCTTTCAAAAGCACAGATTCTGAAAGAGCCAAATTGCTCCCAAATGTGTATGCTATCAATTCTAACATATTTCATTATAAGAAAAGGATCTGTGTATTAGATTTGCACTCACAGTCAAGGCAGCATCTACAATAGCAACACATGACTAGACTGTCTGTAGATGTTCAGTTTCTCACGTTAACTTCAGGAAATCAATAGAAACCTCAAAATTGGTAAGCATTTTCTAACTCCAATTATCTGTCATAGTTAGAACAACCTGAAAAATGTTTCACAGAAACACAAAACTCCATTGCAAAAGTTAGTCATCGTGAAGTTTTCAGCCTCTGACCTACTCTTAACCAAAGTATTTGCATGCTGTTTCTGACAATGATTAATTCCAGTTTGATGATTGGAGACTCAGCAACAATACTGCTTCATGACATTTTTAAAAATGGTTAGATTCCCTCATTTCAGATTGTCACTGCATGACATGTGTTGGTGTCATTTGCTGCTGATTAGGTAAAGTCCTACAGCCATCCAGGTTTGGCTACATGTTATAATGAATCACTTCAGTATCAGAGGAACTGTTAATTGTATTGCACATCAATGGTTGAAGAGATAGCTGCTGAGTACATTTCAGCCCAGGAACTATTGAATGATGTCCTGGGGCTGAAATGGTTTATCTCCAGCAATCATCTCTCTTTGTTGCATTCCACCAATCTATTAAAAGGCTTTCAGCTGATTCTGACTTCGAAGGATTCCTCAAGAATAAACGCTTCAAAGTTTGGGAGAAGATTTGTAGCTCGGGTGCTCGTTGTTGTGGTTCTGTTCGCTGAGCTGGGAATTTTTGTTGCAAACGTTTCGTCCCCTTTCTAGGTGACATCCTTAGTGGCCAGAGAGGATGCCACCCAGAAAGGGGACAAGACGTTTGCAACAAAAACTCCCAGCTCGGCGAACAGAACCACAACAATAAACACTTCCTTGACGCCAACATCAGTCAATAGACTGACAATAGGTGCAGGAGTAGTCCATTCTGCCCTTCGAGCCTGCACCACCATTCAATATGATCATGGCTGATCACCCTTAATCAGTATCCTGTTCCTGCTTTATCTCCATAACCCTTGATTCCACAATCCTTGAGCGCTCTATCCAACTCTTTCTGAAATGAATCCAGAGACAGGGCCTCCAATGCCCTCTGGAGCAGAGCATTCCACACAGCCACCACTCTCCTCATCTGTCCTAAATGGTCTACCCTGTATTTTTAAGCTGTTTCCTCTGGTTCGGCACTCACCCATCAGCGGAAACATGTTTCCTGCCTCCAGAGTGTCCAATCCTTTAACAATCTTATATGTCCCAATCCGATACTCGCTCAGTCTTTTAAACTCAAGGGTATATATGCCCAGTCGTTCCAGTCTTTTAGTGTAAGGTAATCCCGCCATTCCAGGAATTGACCTGGTGAACCTACGCTGCACTCGCTCAATAGACAGAACGTCTTTCCTCAAATTTGGAGACCAGAACTGCACACAGTACTCCAGGTGTGGTCTCACCAGGGCTCTGTACAGCTGCAGAAGAACCTCTTTGCTTCTATACTCAATCCCTCTTGTTATGAATGCCAGCATGCTATTAGCCTTCTTCACTACCTGCTGTACCTGCATGCTTACCTTCATTGACTGATGTACAAGAACACCCAGATCTCTCTGTAGTGCCCCTTTACCTAAATTGATTCCATTTAGGTAATAATCTGCCTTCCTGTTCTTGCCACCAAAATGGATAACCATACATTTAGCCACATTATACTGCATCTGACCACTCGCCTAACTTGTCCAGGTCAACCTGTAATCTCCTAACATCCTCATCACATTTCACCCTGCCACCCAGCTTGGTCAGTCTCAGCTCACTTCTGAGGATCTAGTTTGGACAAAGGCTGCAACTGATCAGGCCTAAGTGCCCCTTGCAGAACCAAACTAAGCAGGTTGCTAGCAGATTAGTACCCTGTTAGTCAACAGCATATTTGTATCATGCTAGAATCATAGAATCCCGACATTGCGGAAAGTCTCTATTCAGCCCAAAGAGTCTGCTTTGACCTTCCAAAGAGCATACCACCCAGATGCAGACCCCTACTTATCCCTGTGGGAGCAAATCAAAGCACCCAATGGAAACCCACATAGGCATGGGGAGAACATGCAAACTTCACACAGTCACCGAGGCTGGAATTGAACCTGGGTGCTTGACACTGAAGAAGCCGGGCTAACCACCAAGCAACCATGTTTGCTGGGGTAATTGGCTGGCTTAGATTGGTTCATTTTTTAAAATTATGGACAGAACATATGAGATGTGCTGGTACAGCAGCTCTAGCATGGGTGGCAGGTTATTTTAGAATGCAAGTTTTATTGGTCCAAAGTCTTTGTAGCACAGAGTGTCTTCAGCTGTTTCTTGCTACCGAGTGCAGTGTATCAAATTAGCTGAAGAGTGGCACTGGAGACTTCATAGGGAGACCTAAAATGATTCAACTGAAAGACTGCAATTTAGCATTTTCTAACACTACACTCCAGTGTCACCTTGGAAAGTGAACCCAAACTGTCTGTCTCAAATAGAAATGCAACTGCTGGACAGGAACTGAACATTTTTAAACATACCTATAACGAATACAAATCAGAGGAAGTTGTGATCTGAAAGGTGACCTTTAAAATGTACACGAGATATTAGATGACAAACCAATAAAACTAAACCATACTATAAGGGTAGGAAATAGAATAATTTGCAGTCATTTAAGAATAAAGCACTAGGCACATAAATGAAAAGAAAATTTAATATTTGACAACGGTTAATATACTGAATGAACACCCTGACTTCCAAAGTAAGCAAGCAAATCAGGGATTTTATTCCGAATTGTTTATCTTCACTTCATTACATTGCCAACTGATTGAAAAGGCATATTGGCAATTCAACCTCAGTTCACAAAATTGCTTGAGCAATTTGATTGCCGTGTTTCTGTTGATGACAGGTTCAGGATTCATATCTTTAAAAGAAATTGTGAAATTTCTTTGAATGGTATCCCAATTCCTCTTTCTTTTTCCCCCATTTATACTTACTGAAATGATTGCTTTCAGTTCATTCATGTTTATTTAATTGGATAAGGTGATTTGTAACTGTCAGTAAACTGGCCATCACTAATTTCTGGACAAAGATGCCAGTGTCTCGAGGCTTCACACAAGATAGTTTGAAATGAGTGATTTGTAGGATGGAAACTAAATACTATCTATTTAATTGAAGTATGTGTATTTAGTCAACATTTAAAACGTGTAGATGAATTAGGAAAGCTAAGTTATTCATAGCTGTTAACCAACAGCGCATCTGATCTATCTCTTCATACTCAGCTAATTCTCCACAGTTCATCAATACCAACAAGTTGAATTGCTATGTCAAGTATCTTCTACATCAAATGTGAAATCCATAGTATAGAAATGTAATCTTTGTAATTCCTTTTTAATAATCTCTAATGGTAATACTTACTCTTTAAAATATTAGTTAAGAAATTATCAAGTAGGGGGACACACATGGAATCATATAATCTTAAGTGTTTCATGAAGAAACAACCCTGCTAGCCATTAATACAGCACAGAATTCAGCTCGACATTTAAGCTGTGCGATAAAGCTTAACATCACATTTTTAAAGCTAACCATGTGCTGTCCCTGGATTTGCACTTTTGACTCCTTTGAAAGTAATTTGATAGGTTTACCTTTTACCAGGTCCTGGGCTCAATGCCGATATCAAAATTATACGCAGCTTTGATTGAATTTCTTGAACGTCTTCTTTAGGTTTACTGAAAGAGCAAATGCATCTCCATCCTCTGACTTTTGATGTTAAGTCTTGGGATATCAAATCAAGTTATAACTTTTCAAATGTTTACAAGTAAAATATGCAGAGTTATGTTAAAGTTTAATTACGGTTTACAATGCTCTTTGCAAGAGTTTTAGCATTGCAAATAGTTTAAGAAAATATAGAATTACTACCAACATAAACTTACGAGGAAGTTGAGTGTCAACAAATTAGCAAACGGTACACATTATGTGGACAAGTAATGTCTCCCGGCCCAAAAGAAAATTACTAATATCCAATTTGCTACACCAGGCATTTTTCACATTATACAATTACATACAAAGTTTCTTTAAAATCTACTAGAACTGAAAATTACTTGGCGCTGTAAATATTCAGCTTACTCAAGTTAGAAATTTTAGGTTTCTTGCTTTCATCAATATTCATGAAATGATCATTAAAAGAACCATATCTATCTTTATTTTTCTAGATCTACACCAATTACCTTTGTTATATTTAGCTTTATCAGTTTAATCGAGATCATTTTAAAAAATTGACAAGACTTTTCATGTTCTGGTTTTGTCTATTAAGTGGGCACTGGAAGGATTTTCAACTTTTAACCTTAACCGTCCTAATAAAAAACGTCCAGGCTGAAAGAGACCAATTTTATCCAGCACTCATGTTCAAGTATTGCATGGGATGTAGCGTATGTCTGAAAAACATTAGATAGCATTGCATTACAAATACAAAAATATTCAAAAGCAAATTTGCAGAGCTCCATCAAGTAACAGAGCATCAAAGGTGGGTGTGTTTGAAGAAGCAGTGTAGTATGATGGAATGAATAAGCTGGTAGATAAAAAGATAAATATATAGGTGACATACTTTAATATATCAACCTATCAACAAATCATTTTGCTATGTTCACATGAGCAACAAAAGCAGACCATACAGTTTATAGTTTCAGGAATGTAAAGCTATGCTGCCATCAGCTGTGATGTACAGAGTACAGCTTTGACTTAAAATAAAGTGCCACAATGCAAACTCAACCACAAGTTTTCAGTCCGACTTTTCTTAGACTGCACCATCTTACTTTGGAGAGGGAACAAAAGGGACCAAAACAATAGCATGAGGAGAAAACAGGCCTGTTCAACCCCTGTCTAAAAACAGAAAATAAACCTAGAATTTTAAATTTTTGATAGCACAACCAGAAACTATGCCCCAGTTTCAGAATTAAAAATAAGGGTTGCAAGGATTGTTTGCAGCATCCATTCTCATTCAAAACATTTGTAAAATTCAGATTTCAACCTTGGTAACAGGACAACGCAAGAGTTCACTTTAAATCACAAATCTCAAAAGGAGATCAGTCTTTTCAAATAAGTGAGACTTCCTCAAAGCATAACACAACAAACACTATTGAATCAAATCAAAATAGCAGACTTTGCTCCAATAAATAAGTTTGGAAAAAAATTCAATACAAATTCTGTTAAGTGACTGACTCTTCAAAAATAATTTCTGCACAAAATTTATTCACTAAACAAAAGCTGAATTTGCTGTCAAAACCATACAATTAATCAATATATCACAATATATTTTCTGGGGAAAAGGATTTCCTCTGAAGAGGAAATACACAAAAGGCATTTCAATACAAAATAGTATTTTACTTATAATTTCCAAAGAAAAATTTGGGACTTAACCATTTCAAATTATGTTTCCCCACTTCAGAAAAGCAATGAATCAAAGGAAGCAATGCAACCTGGGAACAAGTTGCTACAAATTAACCTTTTCTTTCTCGGGTAGAAATAGTTGAATGTGTTTGACAAAAGCTTGAATTCAACAGCTGAAGTAGAACTTTTTTTTATCCCCCCCCAGTGAACAAGAAAACGTGATCATCAATTCTCGTTCCGTTTGTTAACCCAACCAAGAAAAATGCCCAATACATTTTTCATACATTCTACACATGAAACTTCAGCTATCATCTGAAAACACATTTACATAGCCATAGCTCTTATGTATCTAAACATAGTTTAGCTTAGAATGCTAGGAGCACAAGGGTAAAGTCTAAACTGAATGGTTCCTTTCCATGCTTTTAAAATTTGACCCAAATTTGTGTGGATTCATTTTTTCCATTTTTTTTTATTATAATGATATTACAAGTGCTACTTAAACAGTTCTCTTTTGACTGCTGTTGCAAACTTTGGGTCAGATGCGGCTAACGACATTAACGTACTTGCATTTTCAGTGGAGGGACAAAAGAAGTCCATTGGCATCTACCGCATCCACAGCCTGAGTATTTCTCTCCTCCTCCATTTAGAGGTTGTCCATTTGACTCTAGATGCCCCTATCCATTTTCTTGTGCTGACAGAAGCTGGCTTCAAGTTCACGAAATGAAGTAGATGAAGTAGTGCAAGTTAAACGGCTACCTTTTTCTTTCCCCCCCCCCAACTCCCACCCACATAATGAAAGCTTCTGAGCCAACATCTAAAAACATCCGTTAAAAAACAGCGGGAATCCGTTCAGCCAGGTCTAGGGGGCACAAGACAATGCAGCAAAAGTTTGTGGTTTGTTTTTCTCCCCAAAGTGCTTAGTGCAGAAGGGTCATTAGCACACCAAGCACGGTCGTTCCCATGGCGGGAAGCGCGTCAGAAAGCTTCATACATTGCATTGTGCAACATTGTGATCGGGTCAGTGCTGTAAAAATGATGCGCTCCATTTTCTAAATGTCACTTTAGGACTGCTTGAGCCGTTTGCGGGGAGGACCAAGGAAAGGGCATTGAGCTGATGCTAGTGATCGGTAAGCTTCAGCCACCAGATGAGGGTGGGACAAAACCATAGATTTCCAGCCAGATGTTTCCATTACGTCAGATGCATGGCTATAAAGATGAAAGAAAAATAAATAAATAAATTATACACACAATATCATAAGAGGTCAATGTAGTAAAAGCCATTGTAAAGACAAGATATCCTTTTCTCAGTACTTTGCTGTAACTTATACTGTCGGTTTCTCTCCCCCATATGCCCAAAATAATTCATATATTTGCATGATGAATTTTAAAAGATTCATAATTGTTTTAACAAAATGCCATTTGTTAACTACAGAACTGGACAATACATTCAAAATAAAACCACGTGACTTTACTAATTTGCCAATATGCTATTATGTCCAAGTGAAAAAGAAAAAGAACACAAACATAATACATAACAAAAGTGTCCATCATTTCATATATGCAACTTTAAAAGATAATAAGCAGTTAACGGGTTGCAAACAGCAGCTTATGTCCATCTGATTGCTATGCAGATTACCTTACTTTTACCTAAATGATGTTAAGAGCTTGTAATCGCTTCTGGCAATTATAGTCATTTATTTGTATGTGACAATAAACATTCACTCATTCATATCTTCTAAGTAGATGAGAAAGCCCCTTTACATCTAACAATTTTTAACCATTACAGACTTGAAATAGAAGACAAACAGTTTAATGATAAGTTTGTGTATCTCAATCACAGAATGGTCCAATACAGGAGGCAACTATTCTGTCTGTTGTGTCCGTGCCCAAATCTCCGAGCTCTCTGCTAGTTCCACTTGCTCAGCACTTCCCTATAAGCCTACCGATTTTGTTTCAGATAGACATCCATTTCCTTTTTGAAAACCAAAACTGAAATCCATTCACCACAAGCGCTCTCAGTGCATTCCAGATCACAATTATACACTGCAAAAACAGCTTCTCCTGTTGCTTTTGGTTCATTTATTCTTTAACTAGTTGTCCTCTGAAAAATGAAAAACATCTATAGTGCCAGACCACACAAGATTTTTAATATGATTGATAAATCTCCTCTCAACCATCTTTTCTCAAAGGAGAATAGCCCTTCTACAATCTATTCATACAACTAAACTCTCTCAGCCCTGAAAACATTCAGCAAATATCTTGATCTCCTCCAATGGCTTCACAGCCTTCCTAAAGTACGGTGCTCAAAATTGGATAATAAACATGCTTAAGGCAGAAATAAAGTGTCTTATAAATGCTCACCATAATTTCCTGGTTAACCCAAGTCTTACGATACAATGATCATGACCCCAAAATGTTCTCCTCAACACCTGATCTAATTTACGTCTCATCTGTCAGATGAAGATCCAGCAATGCATCTTTCCTTCTGGGTTCAGAAATATACTGATCAAAAATTCCCCAGAATACATTTCAAACGCTTCTACCCATACGGCCTTTATACTATTATTATCCTAGTCTACATTACATATAAAAATACATTATAAATATTATGCATTCTCAATAGTCTAATTTCCTTGCAAATTTGTTCCTTTCCATAATTTACCCGAAGAACACACTTACTTTAGTAATGGTGCCTCTTTTTATTTTAAAGATGTAACCAAATAGAATCTACTCTCGATTCCTCCAGGTCAGCCATTTTTAACAGGGGCCATCAGGTCCTATTCCCATTTTGCTATCTGCATCTGCTGCTCAAAAGTATTATTTGTCACATCTTGGACATTCACATTATGAGCAACACATAGCTAATTTATCCTTGATTGCATTCCCTTACCCTAACATCTATTACTTTAGTTCTATTGGACCTTTCCAATTCTTTGTGCGCCTTCATTTTCCTCTTGAAATGTTACATCCTGGCACCTAGTCCTCTGGCAAGTTATTTTAAACTCACCCTAACTGCGCTAATGAGAAAAATGGATCCAGTTCTGTTCAGTTGTTTCATGCTCTACAGATCCAAACTACTTCAAAAGTCATCTTAATGTTGCAGGAATTAATGCCTTCCTTTCTTAATTCAAAAATACACCTACGCCTTCCAAATCCTGTACTTATTTGCATTCAACATGAGGTTATCCAAAATGTTAGTATGTCTACTCTTTAACATTTCATTCTAATAAAATTAGACCCAGGAAATCAAGTTGATTTACCTCCAAACACTGAACAGTTACATTTTTAAAATAACATGTAATACCAACTTCATCATTTATCAATTTAACCTCACTTTATAACAGATCAATTTAAATTAAATAAAGCTCAACATGAATACACACACAAGTGACTACTCCACCTGAAATCTCACTTCAATACTTTTATTCTCATACAGTTCAGATTGTCAGTGCAAAGCCTCTCCCACTCCAACCCATTCCAATCCCAGGCATCTTTCTTGTTGTTCTGCTCATGGGTCTCTCCTTTTGTGCTGCTCTTCGCCACTTATGGGCTTCTTTATACAACTCTGCCTCCTGCTCCTTTGCCTTTCCTTTGAACTCAAATGTCAGCTGCCTGGAGTCAGGCTCCATTTACATGTTTCCTCACATCAATCTACCACTCAACATCTTTCATGGAGTCTCAATAATGCCCCAAGAATGATAACATTATTCATTCTCCAACACCAGAAGTGAGGTCATGAATCAATATATTGAAATACAACATGAAAAAGCCTTTCTATCTCAACCTCAAATTAAATGTTTTAATAAGGGTCCACACAATCTGCTTTTAAAATAACAGAATTAATTTAAAAAATTGAATAAAGAGTAAACAATGATGGAAGACAAATATACTCCAGCATACCAAAAGGTTTACAAAATGAAGAATGTTATCTTTAATTTTCTTTTCACCAAAATTCAGTGGAATCTTCAATAGGCTGTTATTAAACAGAGTTTGATTTTTAGAAGAGGACACAAACATTCCAAACTGTCTAATTTGAATTAAATATCATGCCACATTAACATGGGAACTCAGTGAATTAACATAATTATCATTAGTGGAATTATTAAATTCACAGGAGGCATCAATTTGGTTCGGTAGTTTCCACTTGAAGAGAGGGCTCTCTTGTGGTAGAGACAGAGTCCCTACCCCTCAACTGGGAGGCCCAGGTTCCAGTCCCAGCTGCTTCAGGGGTATGTCATAACATCTGAACAGGTCAACTAAAAAATAGCTCAAGTTAAAAAAAAACATATTTCTTTAAATTCCATTCTAGTTAGAAGACAACTCCAGCGATTGAGCAGAAAGTCTAAGTTGTGTTCTGTTGGACATGACATTAAACCCAGCCTCAACTTGCTACACTAAAGATTCAGGTTTATACTGAAAGTCCCACAGCATTTTCCCCTCAAGACTATCAAATAATTAACCAGCCATTCATCTCATAACTATGTGGTATTTTGCACTGTTGTCAAATGGCTGCTACACTTATCTCCTTAATTGTTAATTTATTTAATGAGAATACTTTAGACATGTGTGAAAAACATGGTCAGATGTTGTACATGTAAATGTACGATTCTCACTGGAATGCTTGTGGCCCAACCTGGTTTCACCGATATTGAAACCTATTGAATAGCAAGCTAGGGAAATGATTGCTGGGTCACTTGCTGAGATATTTGCATCATCGATCATCACAGGTGAGGTGCCTTAAATGAGCATTGGCTAAGATGGTGCCACTATTCAAGAAAGGTGGTAAAGAAAAGCCAGGCAACTATAGATCGGTGAGCCTGACATCAGTGGCAGCCAAATTGTTGGGAGGGAATCCTGAGGGACAAGATGTACAAGTATTTGTAAAGGCAAGGGCTGATTAGGGCTAGTCAACATGGCTTCGCACGTGCAAAATCATGTCTCACTACCTCGATTGTTATTTCTCTAAAAAAACTCAGAGGATTGATGAGGGCAGAGCGGTGGACGTGATCTATATGGACTACAGTAAGGCATTCAACAAGGTTCCTCATGGTGGCCTGGTTAGCAAGGTTAAATCACAGGGAATACAGGAGAACTAGCCATTTGGATACAGAACTGGCTCGAAGGTAAAAGAGAGGGTGATGGAGGGTTGCCTTTCAGACTGGAGGCCTGTGACCAGTGGTATGCCACAAGGCTCGGTGCTGGGTTCACTGTTTTTTGTCATTTATATAAATGATTTAGATGTGAACATAGCAGGTATAATTACTAACTTTGCAGATGACACCAAAATCAGAGGTGCAGTGGACAGCGAAGGTTACCTCAGAATACAAGATCTTGATCAGATGGGCCAAAGGGCCGAGGAGTGGCAGATGGAGTTTAATTTAGATATACGTGAGGTGCTGCATTTTGAAAAGGCAAATCAGAAAAGGGCTTATACATAATGGTAAAGTCCTGGGGAGTGTTGCTGAACAAAGAGACCTTGAAATACAGGTGCATAGTTCTTCAAAAGTGGAATGGCAGGCAGATAGGATAGTGAAGTCGACATTTGGTATGCTTTCCTTTATTGGTCAGAGCATAGACTAAAGAGTTAGGAGGTCATGCTGTGTCTGTACAGACACTGGTTAGAGAACTGTTGGAATATTGTTTGCAATTCTGGTCTCACTATCCAAAGGATGTTGTGAAACTTGGAAGGGTTCAGCCAAGATTTACAAGTTTGCTGCCAGGGTTGGAGGATTTAAGCTAGAGGGAGAGGCTGAATAGGCTGGGGCTGTTTTCCCTGGGGAATTGGAGGCTAAGGGGTGACCTTAGAGGTTTATAAAATTATGAGTGGCATGGATAAGGTAAATAGACAAAGTCTTTTCTCTGGGGTGGGGGAGTCCAGAACTAGAGGGCACAGGTTTAGGGTGAGGGGAGAAAAGTTTAAAAGGGACCTAAAGGGCAGAGTTTTCGTGCAGAGGGTGGTGCATGTATGGAATGAGCTGCCAGGAAGTAGTGGAGACTGGTACAATTACAACATTTAAGAAGGCATCTGGATGACTACATGATAGAAAGGGTTTGGAGAGAAATGTGTCAAATGCTGGAAATGGGACTAGATTAGTTTAGGATATCTTGTCGGCATGGACGAGTTGGATTGAAGGGCCATTTCCATGCTGTACATCTCTGACTGTGATTCTAAATCTATGACCTCATAAGGCTAGCTGCAACTACTTTCAAAATTACTGAACTTTTTACCATAAATACTAGCCTATCTTAGATATTCCCACTAAATATTTGAAAACTCTAAATTTAAAAAAAACAAACTTCTTACAAGATACAAAGTTCCAAACACACAAAAGCCACTTCAAATGATACATTCCACATGACAGGCAAGACAGGTTCTGCAACTTTTTTTCTAAATACCAAGTGCTGGTGGGGGCACTGGAAACACACTGTAGCTCAGAGTACTTCCTAGACATAATCCAGTTCTACTCTGGCCAGCATAGGGTCACTGGTAGTATAGGTAGCCTATTCCAAAATATTCAGTTGATTGCTTACTGCACTCAGTTAGAAAATGTACTTCTATTAAAAGACAGAATAATATCAAGAAACCTGGACATTGTTCTTATAGGCTTTAAAGTTGCCCCTCAGCATTGCATATCACTATATAACCTTCCTTATATTTACATTTCATAAAAGGAAATGGTTTCAGTCAACAAGCCTTTAGGGCCTTCTCCCCACGTGTAACAAATTCCCACAAGTCCCAATCAAAGGCAAGTGGCCATGCCAAGATACCTGGATAAACTGATGTAGCCAAACACAATCAATGGCTCCGAAAGAAACAAAATGCAGCCTCTTTTTTCATGGAACTCAGAACAAAATCAAAACCAATGTTATAATTATTCAAGGAGATGTTTGTCAGTGTTTCACAAAATGTGAAAACTACTATCATGGATTTCATTTTGTATCTCTTCTGCAAAAAAACTATAAACAATGCGTCCCAGCATATTCAACACTCAGTCTTCCATTTTGCATGTAATTTGATCAATCTCAGCAGTAAATTAGGTATGCCTGACCTTTTAGAGTCATAGAGGCAGATGTACAGCATGACAACAGACCCTTCGGTCCAACCTATCCATGCCGAACAGATATCCCGACCCAATCTAGTCCCACGTGCCAGCACCCGGCCCATAACCCTACAACCCTTACAATTCATATACCCATCCAAATGGCTCTTAAATGTTGCAATTGTACTAGCCTTCACCCCTTCCTCTGGCAGCTCATTCCACACATGTACCACCCTTTGCTTGAAAAAGTTGCCCCTTAGATCTCTTTTATATCTTTCCCCTCTCACCCTAAACCTACGCCCTCTAGTTCTGGACTCCCCCACCCTAGGGAAAAGACTGTATTTATCCTATCCATGCCCCTCATGTTTTTGCGAACCTCTAAGGTCACCCCTCAGCCTCAGATGCTCCAGGGAATACAGCGCCAGCCTGTTCAGCCTCTCCCTATAGCTCAAATCTTCCAACCCTGGCAACATCCTTGTAAATCTTTTCTGAACCCTTTCAAGTTTCACAACATCCTTCTGATCGGAAGGAGACCAGAGTTACATACATTGGCCTAACCAATGTCCTGTACAGCCGCAACATGATCTCCCAACTCCTGTACTCAATACTCGATCAATAAAGGAAAGCATACCAAACGCCTTCTTCACTATCCTATCTACCTGCAACTCCACTTTCAAGGAGCTATGAACCTGCATTCCAAGGTCTCTTTATTCAGCAACACTCCCTTGGACCTTACCATTAAGTATACAAGTCCTGCTAAGATTTGTTTTCCCAAAATGCAGCATCTCACATTTATCAGAATTAAACTCCATCTGCCACTTCTCAGTCCATTGGCCATTTGATCAAGATCCCGTTGTAATCAGAGGTAACCTTCTTCGCTGGCCATTGCATCACCAATTTGGTGTCAACTACTAACTATACCTCTTATGCTCCCATCCAAATCATTTATATAAATTACGAAAAGTAGTGGAGCCAGCACCGGGCCTTATAGCACTCCACTTATCACAGGCCTCCAGTCTGAAAAACCCTCCTCCACCACCTTCTGTCTCCTTTAAGCCAGTTCTGTATCCAAATGGTTGTCCCTGTATTCCGAGTGATCTAACCTTGCTAAACAGTCTTCCATGGGGAACCTTGTCAAACACTTTCCTAAAATCCATATGGATCACATCTACCACTCTGCCCTCATCAATCCTATTTGTTACTTCTTCAAAAAACCTCAATCAAATTTGAGAGATATGATTTCCCATGCACAAAGTCATGTTGACTATCCCTAATCAGTCCTTATTGGTAGGAACCAATAAGACTTTCTAATTTAAAGGAAAAATTACCATAGCTTAGATGGTTTGAGAAGGACCTTGCCTATCCCTTCATTAGGCTGTCAACCTTTAATACAAAACAATTTACAAAGTTACAGATTCTCCCTTGATCAAGATAAACACTGGCTGGCGTTCATAGGTGTGAATACCAGACCAGGTATTGGTGAAAACAGACATGTGCTGGTTCTGTATTGAGAAGTCATGAATGTTGTTGAACATCATGTAATCGTCTGGAAATATCCTCAATTCTAAGCTTATGATGGAAGGAAGATCTTGATGAAGCAGCTGATGCTTACGCTTATGACATTACTCATTACTTAGTTAGTGTGGTGACTGATTGTCAGTAAGTGACTGGATTAGATCTATGTGTGAATAGGCATTTATTTAATGACTACCATTATCGGCACTAATTTATAAAATTAACATTCAAACGTAAACAGTCTTGCCCCAAACAAAGCATCAGTTTCTTTCTGTAAAGAGATGGTCTATGTTCACATTAGGCAGTTCCTTGGGATCCAGTAGAAGTCATGTCCACTTACTGAACAGACTCCAAGAGATCACTGAAATTCAAAACCAAGCTGTACATAATGCCCCATATAGGGTTGATGATGCTTGAAGGGTCATATGGAGATGAGCTGTTAGGTGACTTTTTTGACATCTACAACTTCTCAACCCTGACTGTGGACCTCTGAAATTTTAAATTTAATGTTGAACTCATGATGTGCACCTTCTCTGCAGCAGTAGCACTGCACTCTTCGCTCTAATGTTGAATGCATTTTGTATGGTACAATCTGCCTGTACTGCACACTACCAAAATTTTTCACCATGTTTAGACAAACAACAATAATCATCTCAATTTTGTCTGTGTGCTCAGAAAGTCTCTCAATCGGGCCAGTGCCTTGCCAAATAAATGTTCGTGTTGATCAATCATACACCAGGCACTGGCATGAGTAATGGGAATGTTCAGCCTTTTTTTGGATGCTATGAGGACTTTCCAAAGTGTCAATGTCCTCAGACTTTCATTTCACATAAAAGTTCCAGGTAGAGCAGTTGCTTTCACAATTAGTGTCAAACCATTTGAATGAATAGTAAGTCTTATCCAGCTTAGCTGGCTTTGAGTGATTAATACCACAATGGCTCAAAAGACACTGCTGTTAAATCTGCTTTGCATGTCAACAAATTTGGAGGATCTTGTGAAGATGGAGCTGGTGACAGTTCTCCAATTTTCCCAAAATATCTACTGTATGTTGTCCAAGTTTTCAAGGCATACAAGAGCACGTTTACTACTGCTGTCCACTAAATAATGGCTTTAGTCCTCAGAGGTTTGAGATCCTAGTCTCAACTTTCAGTTGGCCATTTGTTGGGCTGGTATATTATAATTTTATATACTAGCAACATTTCAGGAATGAAAATAATGTTACATTACAAAGTGACGTAACAGTGCTGCAAAGACAAAATATGTAGCAATTTATAGTTTAAAATAATTATCAGTCTCCATTAATGTCAAGTTCCCATAGAAACACTGCAACAAAATATAACTAATGGCCGTAATTTTATGCTAACCACAGGTATCACTCAATATTAAATTCGATTAAATTTCTAGCATAGCATCAACATTTTTCCTTGTATGAAGCAGCTCTCATTATCAGAATTTCATTGCTCCCTAGATTGTGTTCCCAAGTCAGATGATCACAGTAGTACTTTAAAATGGAACTTCTACTTCTTTGAGAATCCTTCATTACTGAGCAACTTTCAGCAACGCAATACAAGAATCCATGACTCAGATTGATCTTTGAGAAGTCCTAATTATCCTCAACGTAGAGTTTGAAGGAAAACTGGCTAAGAATAGTTGATTTCTAATCAGGTATTCTGATTTTTTGCCTACAGGACAGAAAACATCAGAAGGTAGATCTACTTAAAATTGCAATCGAGAACATAGCCTCTTCAATCGTGTTGAACAGAGTAAGGTTCGAGTGTATTTTATGGCATTCTAACAAAACCAGATGGTTGCAAAATGCAGTAACAGATTAGTGATAACAGCTTAAAAGCTAAACAAACTTTGAAAAATACCCAAAGTGCAGATTTTACATTCTATTCTCGACAAAGAAAATCAGACAAATTTAAAAATGGGGTATTTTAAATAAGTTTATCTGCATGATTTTTAACTGCTTGAATTTTTCTGTTTATCATTTGAGACATCCTAACCCTCAACTACCTTTGGCACTTAGTCTTTAATCATATTGAACTCATGTACACTTTACTATCCCCAACTAACAGGTGACCAACAAATACTGAAATCTAATCAACAAAACCTAATCTGCAGGTCACAAACCATGCAGCCGAAAGAATTACTTTTGAAAACTCAACTGCAAATCCCTTAAACCTCCATTATAGCATAATTTAATGCACAAAAAAGTGAAAGCGTTGCTTTTTCACATCACTTGCTAATATGGAATTTTCACACAATGTCAAGATCGTTATGAAACTGCATTGCAATCTGTAACATTAATCCCTTTAAAACATTCAGCGATACTCAGCATCAATATCCCACATAAATTAGTGCACAATTTTAATGTGAGAAATAGACAAGAGGTAAATGGAGAAAAAAGTGCATATTCTTAAGGGCATCAGTCATACTTAGATCTTAAAAGCCTGCTGGATTTAAAGATAGATTTGTATTTCTAAACAAAATGGGATCGACCAGATAAACTTGTACCAAAAAAGGATAGTTTGATCCAAACAGGGAAATCTAATGACATCCAATCTAATGCTAGACCAGTCATCAAGCCAGTCAAGAGACAGGAAACAAAACTTTTCATCCAAATACATTTCTCACTGAAAGATCCTCCTGTACTCTGTACAACACCAAGTATTTTACTGCTCCTCATTGCCATCAAACCTCATACTGAAGTGGAATTATTAAAAGAAACCATGAGTAGTCATTTCACTCCCATTTCCAACAGACATAAAAGAAAAATGCTTCAATTATTCTTCAGATCCATTCTGCATCTCATCCCAGAAGAATCTTCACCACTGAAAATCCTTCTTAACCCATTTATAAAAAGCACCACTAAGTTATATTCCATGCTGTTTTATAACCACTTTTACCCAATGCTACTCCAGGCACATATTAAAAAAGTGGGTAAATGCTCCAATTTCTAAAAGCACAGCATTTAAAAAAAAACGCTAAGTTACTAGTTCATTTGTGTCTTGCTTACTGGATGGTTTGATTGTTTTAGAGGATAATGACTAGAACTGAAATCTTAGTTAAACATCACACACCAGGTTATAGTCCAATAGGTTTATTTGAAAGTACAGGTAGACAACCCTTTATCTGAAATCCCGAAATCCAAAAAGCTTCGAAGTCTGAAAGTTTTTTTTGCAAAGTTTTCTTTCAGGCATCAATTCTGTCTCAAGGCTCGTTTTACTCAGCGAGTCTGCTCCTCCGATAAGATTTTTAAAAATTTCACCATCAAACGGTCACTTATTCTGAAATTCGAAAAATTCTGAATTCCGAAAACCAGCTGATCCCGAACATTTCGGATAAAGGACTGTGCACCTGTACAAGCTTTGAGAGCACTGTTCCTTCATCAGGTCGCTAGCGGGGCAGAATCATAGGACACAGCATTTATAATAAAAGATCAAAGTGTCAAATAAACAAAGCTAGACCGCTGTTAAACCTTTGATCACTTAAAATGGGGATGCAGGTTTCGACTGATTAATATGTAAATCACAGAACTTCAGAAATTTTATCAATTCCTACTTTAGAAACAGAACCAGTCTGGTAAGGTTGGGATACAGACAGACTCTCATCTCACACCTTTAATGCATTGTCTGAGCTAAGAGGTCACTTTTTTAATATTGATAAAACCTTAAGTGGTCTTCAGACTGTGAGTTGAAAGAAATTCTGGGATTTAACATAATTAATCAAACCTACATCCCCATTTTAAGTGACTAAAGACTTAACAGCAGTCCAGGTTTCTTAAATGCATTGCATCAATTACATGACACTTTGATTTTTTACTAGAAATTCCATGTCCTATGATTCTGCCCCACCAGTTACCCGACAAAAAAAAAAACCACTCCAAAAGCTGATGATTTCAATTTACACCAGATTATTGCCCAACAGGTTTGGGTGATTTTTAAAAACTTTTTCCACCCCAGTCCAACAACTGGCACCTCCACATCATGAAATCTTAGTGTAATAGGAAGAGTAGTTCATTCGGACCATCACGATTTCTCTGGTTAAGATAATTGCTCAATGAATTAAGGCTTCAACTCCAACCACTTGCCTCACCTCCATAATCCTCAACTTCCACCTGGCTCAAAAATTTGTATAATTTGCCCTCGAATACTTTCAATGACAAACCTTGACTGTATTCTACAATGTTCAAATTGTATCCATTTAGTAAAACAAATGAAAAATGTGGAAAGAAATCATATGACATTTGATACCTGGTCCAAATTGCCCCCTAACTGTATATTTGTTACCTAATTTTTTTTGTTTTCTCAGAACCATTTCTTAACCTGTAAAACTTCCATCAGTAACATATACAAAGATTTTAAGCAATGCCTCAGTAGAATTTTCCCTATCTGGGTAAGCTTGAAATTCTGTTGATACATTTTAGACACTGCAGTTTTTAAACATTAATTTAAGTAACCTATAAATCATGACTACAAACACTTCAGAAATGGTGCTCAAAATTTGGGGAGAAGAATAATGCTTTGAATCAGGGGATACCAATTTGAAGTTTCCAAGGATTTGCAGCTAAACTTCGTGGAATGATAATGATAAATTTTTACTTCAAATTTTGAAACAAAAAACAAAAAATATAAAGCTACATGACAGAAAAAGGCAATGTCAACATTAAGAACGTGCAATTTTATAAAGGCATTTGGTACTCCATGTTTGTCTTTTTGAGCTCACAAAGGCAGAGTTCACAAATGGAGAACAAGACTTTTCTCCATTTTGAGCACTCTATGCCAACATCAAAAACATTTAAATGGCAACTAAAATTTAACTTAGCCTTGACCACAGAAGTTTAACACTAGCTGAACCTAGTGAGATTTTACATCACACACTGACTACTTTTATGGCCAAAAGATGACAGCCAAGTTACTGTACACTGTGAGCCATCTGCAGCTGGGACATCCAACATTCATTTCATCCAAGACTCAAGAGAGAAGCACCCTGAACGGAGTACGGGGACGAAAGGGTATGGTATTGACCTTGTGACAGTTGACCAAAATTGAAATTTCAAGTTTGCAATAGCACTGAATTTTAGTACTCACTAGTTTATGAAGTCTACTGCTTGAGTTTTGAGTTGATCTGCACTGTGTAGATCTGCCAGAATTAAAATTTCTGCAGCATTTTCCACAGACAAATTGCTGCAAAGAGCATCCTCACACATCACCTTCAAACGTTCCAGAGCATACTGAAACAATAGAGTTTGCATCATTTAGAAACAAAAGACCAGGCAAGTTTTAAAAATCATATTGCCATTTGTAAAATACATTCAATTGAAAACAAAAATCACAGCACATCCTTTATCTTAGTCAGACCCAAGCTACATTCGCACTTCAAACTTAAGTTCTGAATCTAGATTTTGCAAGTCCTAAATGCACACTTGTCAGTACAATTGGAGATTTGTTTTGAGGCAATGATTACCTGACCTGATTAAAATTCAAATACAATTTCCAAGTTCTTTTGCTTTATGGTTGTTGCATTGAATTTCAGGTGACAGAGAAAGCTGGGATGGGATATAGCACGGATTGTCTGAACCTGGGTACTGAAGCAGTGGGAGAAGAGAGTGAACTGGGTGACAGAAGCAGGTGAGTCAAAGACTTGAGGACAAATTGCACAAGCACGAGAGACAACTCAAGTAAGGAAGTGGTGAGCAAGCAAGATTCAGAATTTGGAGCAGCCACGCCAACAATGACGTCTACTGGGTCAAGCAAATTGACTTTCAATTGAAGTCCCAGTGAAAAGTGCACATACCAGACCCATTATATCTGTAACACTAAAGCAGAACTTTGAAAAAGATGACTTAAATACTGTCTTACTCGAACCTTCAAAATAATTTTTAGAACTGGAGCTGGTGTCACCTAGTATCTATGACAAACCAACCCAAGTTAATTTGAGAACAGGCATAAATCTTTAACCTCAATCTATTTTATCATTATGATTGATCTTTAACCAAAACCCAACTGACCATTTTTGTTCCATACTGATTAGTGCCATAGGCTAACAAAAGTCTATCATAGCTTTAAATTAATAATTTATCTAGTACCAATCACCATTTGTGGAAGTGTTTTAAACTTCTACCATACATTCTATGAACATGATTTTTTTTTAAATTTTTCCTTCCAAAAGGTTTGGCTCTAGTTCATGCCTGAGTCTTAAACTTCACAACAGTACTGCCTCTCTTAATCAACACATTTTCCCCACAATATCTTGAAAACTTTCAACATTGGCTCATATGCCTTAAAAGTTCAGTATTCCAAGAAATGCAATTCTAGTTTGTGTCTCATCTCATATGTTAAAGCAACATGGGCTGCAGTGACCAATTGTACAAAATAACAGAAACACCGCAACATTGTATTCTGATGGTGGTCTTGAAAGACACAAAGGAAACTGCTTTCTAAAGCATCATTTCAAAATATCAGAAGCATGTCTGGAGTATTGTGAAACGTAAACTTCTCACTTCAAGTACCACATTTACTGCCTTAGCAAAATAGAGTTTGTTAAAATGCAAATGATTGAGACCAGCAAGTTCATAAAATGATCAAGGAATTAGAAGTGAGTAATGCATCAAGTAGCAAAAATAAAAATTATATTTTAAAACTTATTAATGTGACCAGATAGAAAAGGCATTTATTAATAGTTTATTATTTTTGCACCAGATGGCAATGTAGTGCAAAATGCGTGCTTCAATTAGGATCACACTGCCTGGAATCAGAAACTTTGAAGTGGTTAAGAAGTGGGCAAATTCATTATCCTCTAACGGTTAAACCCTGACATTGTCATGCAAGTTTAAAAAGCACTCAAAAGTAACAGGAAAACAACCAAGCCATAATTTTGATAAAACATCCAAATGTGATGAGCAGAAAAAGTAGTCAGATGGCTTAAAAGGTTCATCATTCATTCATCTAATATGTTAGAAATAGATAATATTTTTCTTGTTTGTATTGAAGCAAACTATTCTAAAAGATCTAATGTATAACAATGCAGCAGAACCGGAGATCTCATGTTCTTGTTTCACATTGCTTATTATGCATAGGCTGGCTAAGACCTTTTTGAAGTTATCATGCATCATTTAATCAAGAAGATTACTCATAAGCTTTGCTAGGATTTCGTAATTGTGATTTGGAATAATAATTATCTTAAGTAAATTTAACTTGAATACACTATATCCAAAAGTTACACCAGCTTAAATTCCTGGTATACATTAGGGATGAAGGGGATCAATTTGTTCAGAGGGACTGCCTTCTTCTGTGAAACAATTAAAATTCATTCTAAAATTAATATTTTAACACAGTATAGACCATCTATAATGGAACAATTCAAATGTTTTTGGTGATCTAACATTAACAATTAAGCACCTTATTTTGGATATAATACTGGTTAGATTAATACACTGGGTAACATCCAAGTCAGAGATGAGCCTATGAACAAATCTTTTAACTAGCACCACAACTTGACAATTATGACAAGGAATCAAGTATTAATCAAATAAAATCTGGATGTAAAAGATGCCACAGTGCCTTGAAAATATGTTTAAAAATTAGCACTCAAACACATTCAGGAATAGAATTACTCATGGGTGCGCGTATACCTGCTGAGCTTGGAAGTAGATTTGCAGATGTTTCGTCCCCTGCCTAGGTGACATCTTCAGTGCTTGGGAACTTCCTATGAAGTGCTGCTATAGTCTCTCTTCTGGAATTTATTTTGTTCCATTCCTGCTGCTTTCGATTGTAGTGGCCGGTATATTGGGTCTAGGTAAATGCATTTATTGATAAGAGCCTGTTATGAGGGTCATGCGTCCAGGAATGCTCTGGCTGTCCTCTGTGTAGCTTGTCCTATGATCATTGATTTGTCCCAGTCAAATGTGTGGTTCCTGTCATCTGTGTATGGCTACTAGGGACAATTGGTCATGATATTTAGTGGCTACTTGGTATTCATGTATGGATTGTTAGTCGTCTGCCTGTTTGCTCTAGTGCTTTGTGCAGTCTTTTCATGGAGTCCTATAAATTACGTCAGTCTTGCACATGATGGGCATTGAGTCCTTTGCCCTAGTGAGTTGTTGTCTGAGCCTAGCTGCTGATTTATGGGCTGTCATGAATCCAAATGGTCAGAAGTCTGGCGGTCAGTTCAGAGACTTTTTTTGTGTAAGGTAGCATGGCTAGTGAGTTAGGTCATTGTATGTCCTTGCCACAATGTTTGCCTGTTAGGCATCTAGGGTCCATTGACCTGGACCCAATGTGCTTGCTGATAGAGTCCATGGAGGAGTGTTATGCTACGAGGAATTCTACAGAGTATTCACCAAGAACGGATATCTCTGCAACTTCATCTGCAGATGCCTACCAGATAAGGACATGCCACGACCTAACTCACTAGCCATGCTATCTCTGAACCGACAACCAAACTTCTCCGACCAATGGGATTCATGACAGCCCATAAACAGACAGCCATTCTCAGACAACTCATCAGAACAAAAGACCTTACACCCATCATGCGCAAGACAAATGTAATTTACAGGATTTCATGCAAAGACTACACAAACAGACAACTAACAATCCGCACCCACAAACACCAACTTGCCACTAAACACAATGACCAGCGGTCCATGGTAGCCACACACAGATGACAGGGATCACAAATTCAACTGGGACAACATAGTGATCATAGAACAAGCTAAACATAGGACAGCCAGAGAATTCCTAGAATCATGGCACTCATCCACAGACTAACACGCATTTACCAGGACGCAATATACCAGTCACTACAACAAACAACAGGAACCGGCAACTGGAAGCAGCAGGAATGAAACCAAATAAATTCCAGGACAGACAGTACAGCAGCGCTTCACAGAAGGTTCCAAATCACTGAAGATGTCACCTAGACAGGGAACAAAATGTCTGCAAATCACTCCAAGGGTTACGAATGCCTGATTAAAAAATGACCTCAGTAAAGCCTATTTTAAAAAACTGAGTTACATACAATGGTCTGTACTAACGGACTACTTTGCTCGACGCTCAAAACACTATTCAGTGGGTCACTGGCCCGAGGAAGAACAACGCCACACCATCATTGTCATTTTAAGTCGGATCACATAAACATTGTTGCGTGCGTTGTGTTATGACTTGAATTTGTGTGTTTACACCTGCGTAATCATGGCTTCAAACTGTAAATCCGATGCATGTGGTGGTAATGCATCGGAGTAAAAAATGAGGTCTGCAGATGCTGGAGATCACAGCTGCAAATGTGTTGCTGGTCAAAGCACAGCAGGTTAGGCAGCATCTCAGGAATAGAGAATTCGACGTTTCGAGCAGGCTTATGCTCGAAACGTCGAATTCTCTATTCCTGAGATGCTGCCTAACCTGCTGTGCTTTGACCAGCAACACATTTGCAGCAGTAATGCATCGGAGAAAAGGAAAGCTATCACGACTGAAATGAAAGTGGAAATAATAAAGCAATCAAAAAGAGGTGAAACTCCAACAAATATTAGAAAAGCGTTAGGCTACAGTCAGTAAGCGATCGAGACAATTATGAAGGACAAGAGGAGAGTAATGGAGCATGTACAAGGCTCTGTCTCAACGAAAGCGACAATTATCACTAAAACGCAGTGGCCTAATTATCAAAATGGAAAGGCGATTGGTAATTTGGTTAGGGGATCATAATAGCATAATATTTCTATTAGCCTTGGCTTAGTGCGAGAAAAGGCTTGACGTCTTTTCAGTGATTTGAAAGCTACACGTGCAGCAAGTGAAGGTGCTTGCGATGAAGAATGTGCTGTGAGTAGTGGTTAGTACAACTGTTTCAAAGGGAAGGTAAAGTTACACAATATTAAAGTGCAAGGTGAAGCAGCGAGTGCCAATGTAAGTGCTGCAAGAGTTTCCTGAAATTTGAAAAAAAATTGAAGGGGAAAGTTCTGTGCCTGAGCAAGCATTTAACATAGACAACACATGGGGGGGGGGGGGGGGGGGGGGAGAAGAAAATTGACTGAAAGGATATACATTTCAAAAGAGGAAAAAAACTGCTCCAGAGCATAAGACATCCAAGGATAGGTTATCATTACTGCATGGTGGTAACACATGTGGAGATTGTGAGCTTAAGCCTATGCTTGTGTATCGCTCCCTAAATCAGAGGACACTTAGTCGAATCATCAAGGTATCTCCTCCTGTTTGGAAGGCAAATACAAAGGCTCAGGTAACAAAAGCTCCCTTTGAAAACTGGTTCCTGAATTTGTTTGCTCCTGCTGCTGAATACTATCGCTTGGCTAAAAAATTCCTTTCAAAATTCTCCTTGTGCTTGACAATGCCCCCGGACATCCAAACATTGTGATGACCTTCACCCCTAAATGTAAAGGTAGTCTTATTACCACCCAAAACCACATCATTACTTCAGTCAATGGATCAGGGAATCATAGCTTCCTTGAAAAAGGTTATTATTTACACCGGACCTTCTTACAAACAATCAGGGCTACCCAAGATGACGCAAATGACTTTAAAAAGAGTTCTGGAGGAATTACATCTACGATGGCATCAAAAACGTTGAAGATTCTTGGGAAGTAGTGAAGAACCAACATGAAAGGAATCTGAAATTGAAGTTGTCACATGTACCGAGTCACAGTGAGAAGCTTTGCCTTGCGAGCAATACAGGCAAATCACAGAGTTAAATAGCATAGATAAGTAAATTACAGGTAAACAGCAGCAAAACAAAAACATAGGAATAGGATAATGTTAAGAGTTTGAGAGTCCATTCAGTATTCTAACAGTAGGGTAGAAACTGTTTTGAAACCGGCTGGAGCGTGTTCAGGCTTCTGTACTTTCTCCCAGATGGTAGAAGTTGTAGAAAAGCATTGCCTGGGTGGGATGGATCTTTGAGAATACTGGCGGCCTTTCCTTGACAGCAGGCCTGGTAGCTGGTTTCTGTGGATGGGTGGTTGACCTGTGTGATTGTCCAGGTCAATTGTACCCCAATTCGCAGATGGTTTTAAAGAGTTCACAACTGAGGACATTGTCAAAGCCAGGCAAGCTGCGGTTGGTATTGGTAATTAATCAAATGCAGTTAGACATCAAAGAAGATGATGTCTTAGACTTGCTTGAATCCCATGCCAAAGAACTTACCAATGAGGATCTTATGGAGCTGGAGCAGCAGATGATAGCATTTAAGGAAAAAGGCTGGTACCAAGAAACCCCAGAACCCAAGATGTTTTCGGCAAAGGAGTTAGCTGAAGCCTTTCGTCTCATTGAAACAGGGATGGCAAAGTTAGAGCAGCAAGATCCTAATTCAGAGAGAGGTTCACCAAAATTTACTGGACAGTTATTAATGGCCTCAGCTGTTACAAGGCCATTTATAATGAGAAAAGGAAAAGATCTGTTCAAGTCACCCTTGATGTTTACTTTAAGGAACTGACTTCAGAATCAGACTCCGACTCTCCTGCAGTCACAGCAGGCCCATCCCCTCATGTACCAGGCCCATTACCCAATTAATAAAGTCATCTTAATTATTAATTCACGCCCCTTCCAGTATGCAAGACATCGATTGGAACGAGTGTAAGTATTAATCTTTAATCATTATCTTTTCTATCTAAACAATTTAAGATAGGTTTCTTTAATCTTTTAAATAACTATACACACATTGTCAATTATACTGCAGCTACATTTATTACTATATTATTATTTTAAAGATTTTTTTGGTAAAATATATACTATATACTAAGAAACATTTAACTAACTGACGCTAGATGTGAACGTACATAACTATTCCCACTTGCATACAAATTCAACTTATGAACAGACTTAAGAACTGAACTCGTTTGTAACTTAGGGATTTCCTGTACTCATTCTGACAAATGAAGATCTGCTCACAAACATTAAGTTTTGATGTAGTACAGATACCAGGGATGAATAACTTCCAGTACTCTAATTTTAACTGAACTGAAACTACTTTTGTTCACTAGTTAACTACTGACTCGCATTAGTTTCTTGCTTTCTCACTCACCTTATCAGCAGCTGCAAGCAAGTCATCTGCCATTTTGTCAAGATTTGGTGCCTTTCCCGTATAAATAAAACACATCATTTCCTTAAAGACTTCAGGCTCCACATCATTAATTTCTACTCTATTCTGTGGAAAACGAGAGGGGGTGGAGATTTTTGAATTAAATCTTATGATTGTTGCTCATTGTCCACATTTCTTTTATAACACCTTCAAAAAGAACAAAAATAGGGCATTCTGGAAGCATGAAACATGACTTCTGTCCTTTGTAATTACACTTTTACACAATGAATACTATTGTTCCACAACATTTCCCAGGTACACGCCATCACTCCAACACTAAAAACAAATCTGCTAGATAAAATAAAAAGCTTTTTGACTTTCAATCAAAATCTGCAAAGGACATGGAACACTTCAGTGTTAAATCATGCCTCAAACCCCAGAAAAAAAATTTAAAGGAAGGAAGGATTACAAAGGAAATATATTTTGCATGCACCATTATGCAATCTTCCAGGGAGCTAAGACATGCAGCACAGCAATCCACAGCAGAATGGATCCGCAGTCTGCGCACAGGCTGAGCTAGTGTCAAAAATAAAGTCAAAGCACAAGGTTACTCAATGTGGTAACTCATCACAGCAGGTTTCAAAACTATTTAGCGCAAATGGAGCTTTAAAATTATATACAATCAAAATGTTTTCTCTTCCGTTGACTGCAGCACAGTTAATAACATTGCAATCCATTTAGTGCATGCTCAATGTTAGTTATTTCTGATTACAAAGTACTATTATACATACATACCTTTTTACTTTCTTCCATTTCATGCTCAAACATAGCACTGAAGACTGGGGATCGAGCTAAAAGTAAAGATATTTGTTTTAACTTTAACTGTTCTAATTTAAGCATTAAGGCTCCAATTACCTGCCTGTGATTGACTACACCAAATGAAGTAGTTTACTATTTTCACTGTAAATATTTAAATAAAATGCAACACCTAGGTAAATAAACTTTAAACTTCTGCAAAGCGAATGTGCATAAGTTCAAAATCTGAAGAAAGATTTAGACTGCCACTTGATATTGAATCCTTCACATTATATTTGAATGTAAAGGATTTGTTATAATCAATCACTAAGCATCAGTGTACCGAACAAACCACATAAGGTGTGTGGGGGTCAAAATATTAAGCATAAATTCCAACCGAAGGAACAATGCCAATTAAGAACTAAAACACACAATACTGAATCAAGCCGATGAATTTCACAATCTTCATGTCTAATCTTACATGACATAATACAGCTAGGTTATCAATACCAAGGCTAAATAAATTTGGTCGCTCTCAGCCAGATCAAAATCTCCAATAGTGCATAGCACTAATCCACCATATCTCTCTCTTCAGATACCATGCTCTAAGATGGCATTGATTATCATGGATTTCCATTTAATTGGTCCAAAATTATGCTTAGTAAAGCACTGCAGTGACTTTGTTACTTTTGCAATATGGTTGATCAGAAAACTCTTGCACTTCCAATACATTTGATGAAAAGTGGTAAGAATTGGTTGGCTAATAATCAGTCTGTCTGACAACATTGCAATGGCTACGGAAAGTATGCTCAAGTGACAGTATGTCCCTAATATGCATACTTACAAAATAAAGGAGAAAACTACATTTGGGAATAAACATTTACAGGCAATTTTTCAGTGAGATCAGGAGATTAAAGTCATCAAATGAAACAGCAAACTGCTTGTTTTTAGTTTAAATTAATTGAAATCCTGAAGCCCTGCACACACACCCTTTACTATGGAGTTTGGCCATCAGATACTACCACGAGCAAATAACTTTGTTGTGCTCACATTGTACAAACTAACCAGCAAACTGGAATGATATCCATTGAACTAAATGCTGACCATCTATCCAAAAATAGCTTTTATTCATATAGCTGGGGAAGTAATCATACCTCATTACGGAGGTTTAACAGTTCCAGATGCCGCACTGTGTAGTGTTCAGATACAACCCGGAAAGCATGTCCCAGAGCAGAAGTGCAGTATGTGGACTATAGGTTGCCTTGGATGCCCCAGACCCAATTTGAGCTGGACCTCATGTGCCTATTATGCAGTCAGTGCGAAATCCTCACTAGTCAGTCCTTAAGTGATTGAGTGTTGTGCAACTTTTCTGTGGAAGACTGAAAACTGACTTGATCAATCGGGTTAATTACCAGCTGGTGGTTGGTGATATATGCAGTCAATCACTCAAGTGATGTGACAACAAAAGGTGGGGTTGCTGTCAGAGTGTGTTCCAGCAAGAAACAAGATTTCACATGGGTGTGTGGCTTTTTCCTCAGGATCTGTTTCAGGGGAGTGCTTCACTAGCTATCAGCAGTGGTGCTGTAAGATGGATTTATCTTTCCCAACACAGTGAATGCCAGGAAGTTCAAATAATATGGTAGTACAGAAAAAATACCCCAATTAATTATTTTGGCTTCCTGCAGGGAATATTTAAGTCATGAAGCAGCATTTTGTTGTTGGTTTGACCAGGACAAATAAAACACAGCATAGCATGTTGGGGGGGTCTTCTGGCAGATTGGTAGTATCCCTAACTCTGAGCCTGGAACCCAAGTTCAAGTTCCACCTGGTCCAGGGGTGTGTCATAACATCTCTGCACAGGTTGATTCTGTGCTAGGTAGGACCTGCCAGTTTCTCCAAAAGATTCGCTTTCATCCTGAACTTAGCTCAAATTTTTTAGAAGTGCTTCTGATCAAGAGTGAAGCCAAGGTATTTTGGTTTTGGGTGACAGGTGAGTGGGTGGCCCCACAACTGGACATAGAGTTCTTCCCCAGTCCTAAGAGTTATTTAGATAGTGGAAACAATAGTCCTGACACATTTATATGGTCTTCAGTAAAGCAGGTTTTCTGTCCTGAAAAAGTGTGATTTAATGCTGCCAAGGAGGTATTGAATTTTGGCCACCAGGCTCCTCGGATCAGCAAGGAGAAAGTGAAGACTGCAGATGCTGGAGACCAGAGTCAAAACGTGGAAAAGCACAGCCGGTCAGACAACATCTGAGGAGCAGGATGAAGAGCTCATGCTCGAAATGTCAATTCTCCTGCTCCTTAGATGCTACCCGACTGGCTATACTTTTCCAGCGCAATGCTTTTCAGCTGCTGGTGTCAGCAGCTAACACCACATGTGAGCATGCCTCAAAGCCAAAACCACACATGGAGGCACCTCACCATTAACACCAGAAGAGGTAGCCATGATGTGGAGGTGTTGGAGTGGGGTGGACAAAGTCAGAAGTTACACAACACCAAGTTGTAGACCAAGTTGTAGGTTTATTTAAAATTACAAGTTTTTGGAGTGCTACTCCTTCATCAGGTGAAGTGCAGGCTTGTGATTTTAAATAAACCTGTCGGACTACAATCTGGTGTTGTGTGACTTCTGACTTTGCCCAGAAAAGAGAACAACTGCCAGACTGGACTTCCACAGATTATGTAAAACATGAATGATGCAAAGCAGCCTATCACACTCAACTCTACTGCAAAGTAGCAAATGGGTGTTCTACTTGGAATTTACTTACATTCAGTTGTACAACTGAAATAATTGAAAGGAGCCCATGAGCATATGTTTCAGAGGAAGATTTAATATGACGTACAATATACCTCTGGAGCACAAGGATAAAAGTTGGTAAGTGCATTTAATTCCATCAAAAGTCAATGGCTGTGGCTCAAAGCTATTTGGAAAATTCTGAACATAAATGAAGGATTTAATTTGCTTTGACTAACACGGAGTATCTAAATAATATAGCATATGATGCTTGATAAAACACTTCCACCAAAAATTGTTTGACTAAATCATTGCTGCATGAGTTGATCCTATACAACTCATTTCTACCCTTGGTAATCCCCATTAAATGAATTCTTGATTCCATTTTAATAGCATGCAGGAAATGCAAACAAAGGGTTTTTATAACCCAAGAGCCAAGTTTGACCAATTGCCACACCCAAAACACACTTTTCTTTCACATGCTAATCTAAAATGTGACATTCTTTGCCTTTACGTCAGATTATCAGAATCCTGCGATTTTTTAAAATGGATCAAAACAACAAAACATTTGATACATTTTGTATGAAAAGAGACATCATTTGATACAAACTTTACA
This sequence comes from Hemiscyllium ocellatum, assembly GCF_020745735.1. Taxonomy (NCBI): domain Eukaryota; kingdom Metazoa; phylum Chordata; class Chondrichthyes; order Orectolobiformes; family Hemiscylliidae; genus Hemiscyllium; species Hemiscyllium ocellatum. Next base: position 23,109,241 of record NC_083432.1, read on the forward strand.
TATATTTTTATTAAAAGCTCTGGGCGTTAAGAATGTTCCAAACCTGCAAGGATTGCTTTGTGTGCTTGGAACTCTTGTCCAGCGACACAAAGACAACAATCTGTAAACCTAGAGTTTTCCCATAATCCTCCAAGTTCATCTGCTAAGCGACATTCAGGAACTTTCACCATATTCATGGTGTTCTGGCCTGATATATTCACAGAATCTTGGACCACACTCACCTAGAGTGTAAAAAAAATACAAACCCATTATGTTGCACCAATACACAGTTACTGATACCAAATTAAGTACCAATCAGCATTACTTAAAATAAATGCAGCTCCACCAGTGCTAAATTAATGCCAAATTGTAAAAAGCATAAACTTTGCACAAAAATTATAAACAGTCAGGGTGCACACATAAAACACAAGTTAAAAGGGCACAGAAAAATCATTACAATGCATTTCTTACTTTGATAATTTATTGATTTGTTGAAATGCCATTTCTCTTATAAATTCAAACGTCAATATAAGAGTATGCCCCATAGCATTACTGACATGGCCTTCAAAATTTATTCAACTTTGAAAGCAACTGAAAAAGCAATGTGCACATTACAAAAACAGTATGATTTTGACTTCAAGTAATTTCCAATCGAAATAACTAAACATTTTTACGGCCTTTCAAAAAATGATTTATCGTATAATTCTCAGTTTAATTTCCAGCTTGTGCAGATACTAGTTTAAACAGCTTTAAGTAAATTCATTCAAAATGTCAGTGATAAGAAAACAGTGAAGAATTACAAAAATCTCTTTTGAATAAAGAGCAGAATTTTATTCTGCCATGGCTCATCAAATGAAAGACTTACTATTCTAATGTTTCCATTCAACAATTGGAATGGAAGGATTAAAATAATTACTTCTAAATTTGCATATATGGCAAACAATCATCTTTATTTATGAAAATGAACCATAAACACTTTTAAGGCAAAGAACAATCAAGTACACTTTCCATCACAGAAGGTTAATGATACTTATGTGCAATGATTATACATTGCTTGGCTTTGTGCAGATATTATAACAGTACTGATTTGAACCTTGTTAGCTAGTGAATATTTTTGGCTAGGGAATTGACTAATATTATGGAATGTATGCGAACTGTTTAAAATGGTGTAGAACTTAATCAAGATGTGGAATTTTGGGCAAATATGGTCACAAGTGCAAAAATACGCTTCTTTCACTTTGACATAGCTGACGTCTGATGCTGTGGCTTTCTCCACTCTGAATTTTGCAAAAATGGCTGAAGATAACTTAGTACTATCTGCCTAGAATATGGTACAAGATTAAGAAATAGCTGCAGAAGTTCTGAATGGAAAGGCTAATTTTGTTTTATAATAATGGCCAATCAAAACATGAAAATATAAATTCACACATCTTCACAAAACCAGTGTTCAAAAGCTATATAACAGTTCAATCTCTAAAAGTGAAAGATTATTTTAATAAATTGATTCTAGTTACAAGAGATTTAAGATGTCAAAAACAGGGAAAAATAATTGGACGAAATTGCTATCGAGTAACACCCACTGTGAAGTGTACTGGCATCTATACGCAAGTCAGAACACCACACAGTATAAAATATCTGTTAAGCATAAGCGAACATTCACATGTTGGATCCATAAAATTAACAGAAAAACAGGATCATGTTCGCAAGTATAAGCTTCGAAAGGTCGATACTCATAAATCTGGGTCCCGTGTAAGACAATCTAGGCTGCTATACTAATACTGTCAGTGGACGGAGTTGCTCGCTTTTAAAACACAACTTTTGTCGAAGTCACAGAACACCAGGTTAGACTTCAACAGGTTTATTTGAAATCACAAGCTTTTGGAGCACAGACCCTTCATCAACCTGGTGTGGTAGGAGTTGACAAAGTCAGAAGCCATAAGTGTCAAGCCTCTGCACTCCGGTGTAGCAGCACTAGCCAAGTGAAAATGCTTTGCACCTTTGGGAAACTCAAACATAAATGCATCTTTAGTAAACACTATTCCAATTTTGGTTTAACATTTCATGGTTCAAAGTAATTTCAACCACTTTTCCTCCATGAACTATTTAGGAAGAAAATAAAAACTGCATTTTGAAAATTATCCTCAATTATACAGACACTTTACCCCAAAATCTATGAATGGCTTCACCATCAAGCAGGCCAGGATGCTGACATATAAAAAGAAACATTGCCATCAATTGTTTTCACAAAGGTTTCTGTGGAAGTTATTTTAAGGAAGTCACAACTTACATATCCCTGCTGGTTCATCAAAAAAGTGAGGTCCAATTGTACTAATACTACAATCAATCTTGCAAAATAGTTAAAATATATGCATAAAAAATTGCGACAGACTTTTCTGAAACAATGTTCGTTGAAAACATTTTAAACAAATCCAGGAATATTCATTCTAAATTCACATGGATGTGTATGAACCTGAACTCGGAAGGTGACCCTAAGATGGTATGCATGCTACACACACAAAAAAAAAGTACAATGCATTGAAACAAAAAACTGAATTGAACCTGGTTCATACAACTTATACATTCAAAAAAATAATCAAGGATACCCCAAACTGTTTTTCAAAATCAGTTCTAAGTAAACCTGTAAGTAAAACAAACTGATAAAGTTCTGGCTCAGTTGCTAGTCCACTTACCTGAAGTGAACAATCAAGTTCCAACACTAAATTGGAACATAATCAAGAAATGAGTACGAACAATATTACTGGAGGTGCCATTTTTATATGGGATGCTAGAGGGAGACCCTGTCTGCCATCTCAAGTGGTCCTAAAGTCCCATAACACGGTTTCAAAGATCTTCTAGGGATTTATCCCAATATACTGGCAAATACAACTAATCCATCATTCAAAATCACAGACGGGTTCTCTCGTTATCACTGCGCAACTATGGAAGTAGCTAGCTGATTTTAAATTGGCTGCCTGGTTTCCTGCATCACAACCTTCACCATAAGGCGCTTTAGGATGTCAGAGTATGCAAAAGACATCCAGAAAAGGCAAAATTGTTTTACTAAAAATGTTTTCATTTTTAGTACAAGGAAGTTTAACACTAAGCTCTATGTGTGATAACCTTTCAAAATAATAGTGAAGAATTTAAACAAAAAGTGGGTGGAAACTCCCATCATTAGTGAGATTGCTAAATGCCCCATTTAATTATTACATTTATAGGATAAAGAGATGTTCAGGAATCTCTGTACAGACTACATTCTTTGGAATAATGTCAAAAGGGTTTGTCTATTCTGCAGGCAAACAAATAACACGTGGTTATGTAATGATAATAAGAATGACTCTTGTGCTTCATTTACAACTAGCTTTATCTTGTTTGATAAAGTAGTACAATTTTTAGTTGTTTCAAAAATATAGGTGGGCCTTTATATTTCAGATTCAGTCATTTCTGCAACGAAACCCTAAAAAAAGTTAGGGTTCAAACAAAGCTATTTTCTCTTTTCCCACTCCCATGCTCTAAGTGAAGCTTTTTTAAAAAAAAATTGCAAGATTCATGAGAAATAGACAAGACCTAAATTTCTTCGATTGTCTCAATTCATAAATTTGTAGTAATTCAGCTTGTCCTATTAATAAGAACACAACATTATTTTCTGTAACTGCCAACTTTAATCCACATTCAAGGGCAAATTGTGCACAGAGGTCATGACTATGTCAATGAGAAGCTTTTGTATCTTTATTATGATGTTATATTCATGGCATTGTGACTGAAAAGGAAACTCAGTCACCAGAAGCATTCAAATTGATGGAGAGAAATTTTGGATAGTCAATCACAACTTCAAGTTAGCAAGGCATCAGGACTGCATTCAAAGAGACTGATGGAAACAAGCGTGAAAATTACACAAACTTAGGGGAGGTGCCAGAAAGTGGAAACTTGTAGACAGCATGCCCTTATTCAAAAAAAAACTTGCTGGAGTAAGCCCAGCAATTGCAAGCTCATTGAACTTCTGTCATAGAAAGATTTTGCAATTATTCGGTACAGAATTAGTCAAATGTTTAGGAACAACCGATATATGATTTTCCCTGTGCAAATTTGTTTGACTAACTTGGGAGTTTCTTTGAAGAACTAATGCTCTTAAGGTGGTGCTTATGTGCTTTCAAAATACATTCACTACAGTGCCACACATCAGGTCTGCAAAAAAACAAATTTAGCTCAGGGAATGAAATGCTCAACTATTTATACAAAATTGACTGAGTGAAAGGAAACAGAATAATGGTCAGTCAATAGCTTTCAGGCTGAAGGAAGGTTTGTAGTGGGGAAGCTCCCCAGGAATTGATATTGGGACCCTTGCTTCCCTGACGTAATAATGATCCAGATCCTGATATGAAGGAGAAAAGTTCAACATTTGTGGATAGTATAAAAATAACAAGCATTATAAACTGATCAGAATAGTGCACAACTCTGAAAGGATGTAAGTAAATTTGTGGATTAGGCACATTGGAAGCAGATGAAATTCAATGTGAAGAACTTGGACAGACAATATAAAATAGGGGCTACAATACTGAAAGGATTGCAGGAGCAAAGAGATCTGGGTGTATGTGTGAATAGATCACTGAAGATGGCTGAACAGGTAGAGAGAGCAGTTAATAAAGCATAATCCTGGTCTGCATTAGAAGTAGAACAAAGAGTAATGATGAACTTATGAGATACTTGTTAGACCTTACGAGCTGGAGCATTAAATTAAGCTCTGGATGTCACACTATAGAAAGAATCTGAATGCACTAGTAGGTAGATGGTATTTACAAAAACTGTTCCAGGAATGGGAAACTTCAGTACAATTAAAGATCGGAGAGTTTGGGCTGTTCTCCTTGGAGAGAAGGCAGCTAAGAGATCTAACAGAAGTTTTCAATATCACGAGGGGTCTACGCATTCCCTATAAAGAACACGGTGCTACAGATTTAAAATGAGCTATAAACGTACCAAGTGTGATGTAAGAAAAAGACTTACATAAACTAATTCTGGTCTCAAATGCACTGCCTGGAAGCGGGCTTAGAGGTAGATCCAGCTGAGATATTCTATAGAAGATTGGATAATCTTTTGAACAAAAACAATGAGAAAGGGTATAGGGAAAAGGCAACCAATGGCACTGGGTATTAATACCTTTGGAGAGCCAATATAGACAAAGTGAGTCAAACTCACCGGCACTGTAACAATTCGGTGATCCTGTTATTCTAAAAGGATGAGAGGATAGCGTAGCACTAATACTTGATGGCAGTGAGGTACAGGTAGTAGATAGAGTGTATTGAAAGCTGCAAGCAGGTGGAGAAGAACAAGGAGAAAAGGTTTACTTTTGAGCACAGTCACAAGATATGTGATTTTCCAAACAGGAATTTTGGTACTATGGCAGAAATCTGATTGAAGAGATTTAAGCATGGAGATCCAAGGAAGACAGGAACAACTTGGGATTGGGTTTGGAAAAGAAACAGATTGACATTTCTTGACTTTGCCAATAGTGAAAACAACCAATGCTGGAGATCACAGTGGGTCAGACGGCACGCATAGAGTGAGAACAAGCTAACATTTCAAGTAGAGACTCAAAATGTTAGCTTGCTCTCTCCCTATGGGAGCTGTCTGACCCGCTGTGAACTCCAGTATTGGCTGTTTTCAGTAGAGATTCCAGCAAAGCAATGATTTGCTCCAAGAAATGTCAATGCTGGAGATCCAAAATGAAAAAGTGATTCAGAAATTTGGCAAGTCTGGCACCATTTGTCAATAAACAGAGTTAGCATCAAGTCCAATGTGGCTCTTCTTCAGGATGCTGTTCCGAAATGAAGGCACCAAATGAGATGGTTCCATGTGTAACCTCTCAAAAACAAAAGACATAAGCAAACTAAAATAGAAGTACATGAGTCACAAAGATTGATAAATTTAACTGCATTTATTTCAATGCAAAAGGCCTGACAAGAATGCAGAATGGTTGGAAACATAGGACTGGGATATCACAGCTAATACAGAAACGCAGCTCAGGGAGGGGGAGGACTAGGAGCTTAATGGTTCATGTCACACATGACATACAAACAATAGAAGAGGGGCAAGAGGGGAGGGGGATGCAGCATGATCGGTTACGATTATATGATGGCTATACTTAGGAAGAACATCTAGTGACGTTGTATGGGTAGAACTGAGAAATAGGAAAGAGATAATCACCTTATTGAGATTGTACATCAAAAGGGGAAGCAGTTTGCGGCCAGTGATCATAAAGTGACAGAAACAGTTAGACCTGATCTAAAAGTTAAAGTTCAAAATTGGAAGGCAGCCACTTTTGATGGTATAGGCATGAAGTTTCAAAAGTGGTTTGGGAGAGGCTATTCACAGATATAAAGGGATAGGTGAAAGTGGGAGGCCTTAAAAATGAGGTTTACAAGTGTTCAGAGATGGTATGTTCCTGTTAGTATGAACGGCAAGGTAGTAGGTGTAGGGAATTCTGGATGACTAGAGAAATTGAGGATCTGTTAAGCAAGAGCAGGAGAGAGATGTTAGGTATGGACAACTAGTATCGAATGAATCTCTAGAGGAGTACAAAGGTAGTAGGAGTATAGGTAAGAAGGAAATCAGGAGGGCAAAAAGGGGACATGAGATATTTCTGGCAAATAGGGTTAAGGAGAATCCAAAAAGATTCTACAAATACGTTAAGGGAAAAATAAGTGTAATGAGGGAGAGAAAAGGACCTCTTTACGATCAACAAGGCCGTCTATATGTGGAACCATAGGAGATGGGTGAGGTACTAAACAAGTATTTGCATCAGTGTTTACCGTGGAAAAAGGTTATGGAAGCTAGAGAACCTGGGGAAAGAAACCGTGAAATCATGGAAAGTGCCCAAATCCAAGGGGGGGGGGGGGATTGGGTGTCTTAAAATGCATTAGGTGGATAATTCCCTGGGACCTGATCAGCTGTTTCCCAGAACTTTATATGAAGCCATGGATGAGATTGATGGGCCTCTTGCTGAGCTATTTGCATCATTTGATAGCCACAGGTAAGGGTGCCAGAAAACTGGAGGTTGGCTAATGCTGCGCTATTGTTTAAAATAGGCTGTAAAGAAAAGCCATGGAACCATAGACTGGTAAGGCTGATGTTAGTGGTGGCTAAGTTGTTAGAGGGAACAGGATTAACATGGATTTGGAAAGGCAAGGACTGATTAGGCAGTGTCAACATAGCTTTGTGCATGGAGAAATTGTGTTTCAGTAACTTGGTTGAGTTTTATGAAGAAATGACAAAAGAAGATTGATCAAGCCAGAGTGGTAGATGTTGTTTATATGGATTGCAGGAAGATGCTCGACAAGGTTCTGCAGAGTAGACCAGCTAGCAGCATTGGACCAGTTGTTTTTCAGACTGAAGACCTGTGAACAGAGGTGTGCCACAAAGATTGCTGCTGGCACACTGCTTTTTTGTCATTTATATAAATGATTTGGATTAAGTATCGGAGATGAGGTTATTAAGTTTGCAGAGGACACCAAAATTAGTGGTGCAGTGGAGAGTGAAGGTGGTTATTTCACAGTACAATGAAACCTTGACCAGATGGGCCAATAGGCCAAGGAGTGGCAGATGGATTTGAATCTCAGTAAATGGGAGGTGTTGAATTTTGGAAAGGCAAACTTACACAGTTAATAGTAGTGTCCTGGGGAGTGTCATAGAGTCATGGAGATGTATAGCATAGGAACAGACCCTTTGGTCCAACCTGTCCATGCCAGTCAGATATCCCAACCCAATCTAGTCCCACCTGCCAGCACCTGATTCATATCCCTCCAAACCCTTCCTATTCATATACCCATCCAAATGCCTCTTAAATGTTGCAATTGTACCAACCTCCACCACATCCTCTGGCAGCTCATTCCATACACGTACCACTCTCAGTTAAAAAAGTTGCCCCTTAGGTCTCTTTTATATCTTTCCCCCCTCACCCCAAACCTATGCCCTCTAGTTCTGGACTCCCCGACACCAGGGAAAAGACTTTGTCTATTTATCCTATCCATGCCTCTCATTATTGTGTAAACCTCTATAAGGTCACCCCTCAGCCTCCAACGCTCCAGGGAAAAAAAGAACCCCAGCCTGTTCAGCCTCTCCCTTTATTACTGATCAAAGGGTCCTCTGGGTGGAGGTACATTGTTCCTTGAAAGTAGAGTCACAAGTAGCTAGGGGGGTGAAAGTGTTTAGCATGCTCGTCTTCATTTGCCTGTGAACAAAGTATCAGAGTTGGGATGTAAAGGTGCAGTTGTACAGGGCATTGATTCAGCCACTTTTGGAATACTGCATTCAATTCTGGCCTCCCCGATAGAGGAAATGTGGTGTTAAATTTGAAAAAGACTGCAGAAAATATTTACAAGGATGTTGCTAGGGTTCAAGGGTCTGAGCTACAGGGAAAGGCTGAAGAGGCTCCCTGGAGCGTCAGAGGCTGAGGTGACCATAGGGGTTTATAAAAGCATGGGGGCATAAATAGGGTAAATAGCCAAGGTCTTTTCCCCAGGGTGTGGGGAGCCCAAAACTAGAGAGCATAGGTTTAAGATGAGAGGAGAAAGATTTAAAAAGGGACCTCAGGAACAACCTTTCTCGCAGAGGGTACTGCGTGTATGGAATTAGACGACAAAGGAGGTGGGGGAGGATGGTACAATTACAACATTTAATAGGCATCAAAAGTTTAGAATGATATGGCCCAAATACTGGCAAATGGGACTAAATGAATTTAGAATATCTGGTTGACATGGACATTTTGGATTAAATGGGCAGCACGGTGGCTCAGTGGTTAGCACTGCTGCCTCACAGCACTAGGGACCCAGGTTCGATTCCCACCTTGGACAACTGTGTGTGTGGAGTTTGCACATTCTCCGCATGTCAGTGTGGGTTTCTTTTGGGTGCTCTGTTTCCTTCTATAATCCAAAGATGTGCAGGTCAGGTGAAATGACCATGCTAAATTGCCCATAGCGTTCGGTGCATTAGTCAGGGGTAAATATAGGTTAGGGGAATGGGTCTGGGTGGGCTGCTCTTCGGAGGGTTGCTCTTTGGAGGGTTGATGTGGACTTGTTGGGCCAAAAGGCCTGTTTCCATACTGTAGGGAATCTAATTCAATCTATTTTCATGCTGTGTAATTCTATACCTGTGATAAACATCAGCAGGGACTGGATTAGAAACTACCTGCACAAGTTTGCCCAAAATTGGACACTAGCTTCTTCCTTCAAAATTACTAATCACTATTTCATTACAACATTGCCATAAAATCAAATATGGCTCCAATAGAATACTCTCCCTATCCAATTCATTGTATAATCCAAAGAGGCGTTGACTTTTTGCCAATTTAAGGACAGATTAAGGATCAGTATTGTCTCATTACTAAACTTTAATGCCAATTCAAAGATAAGGATGCATTGTAATATCTATTTATATATGTTAGCATAAAAAGCACTAGTAGTGCATAAATCACAAAAAACCTAATGTAATTCTTCAAATCAGTAAGTGAAAAGTGAGATTATCTAGCACGTTACCGGGATTGACAGGTTTGATTTATAAAATATATTAGGCTCTTAATTTCCATGTCAATTTGTATCAAAACTGCAAATTAGTTCTTTAATATAGCATTTAAAATCATGAAATGTTTCTGCTGCAATAATTGCAATATTTTCTGAAATGCTGATATATACCCCAGACATGGCTTATATTACTTAAACTGAAGTGAGTTCATTTGTATGGTATGAGCTGCCAGAGGAAGGGATGGAGGCGAGTACAGTTGCGACATTTAAAAAGGCATCTTGATGGGTATATGAATAGGAAGGGTTTGGCGGGATATGGGACGGATGCTGGCAGGTGGGACTAGATTAGGTTGGGATACCTGCCTGGTATGGATGAGTTGGACCGGAGGGTATGTTTCTGTGCTGTACAGCTAAGACTATGACTTTACCAAACAATTTAAATAATTAACATTAATTTAAATTTTAGTCACAGATGATAAGTGTATGCTGTCTGGTATCTAAACTCAGTGGTTACTTGATGCTAATATTGCTGAATCATTTAATATTCTATCACATACACCATTTAGATTTAGCCAAGATGCATGCACATACTTCAACACAATACAGTACACTGGGAATATTAAAGATTTTCCATAACTGTACAGCAAAGCAGTGTTATCCAGCACTTCACAAACTAGAACAGTCCTCCAACCAAGATCTCCAACTGAATGCAGCAATTTCTGCTCTGTTGCTAGGTTGCAAAATGCAACCACCCGAAGCATTTAAGTATTAAAACTATACAGGCATTTGTTTACAACTTACAAGTGATGCTCATGCCCTTACAAGGGCTTTATGGCTCAAAATCAAGGATCAGATCAAATCAAAATTTAAGTCCTTACTGGAACTCTGCTTTCACAAACAATAACGACAAAATGTTTGTTTTGAATATTTACAGCACGAAACCAGAATCATGTTTCAACATTTGTTCATTATACTTGTTTACAAATAGCCAAGTTACTATATAAAATCATAATGTCAGTCTGACATGATTTAAGTACCATCTGAAATTTGTGCCTTGAATAGCTGAGTTATTAACCACTGGGTTAACTGGTATTTTCAATTTACCAGCACTATCTGGTTATGGTGCATACTGGATAACACAAATGTTTACAGTAAGTTAAGATCCTGAATGCAACAAATAAGCTACATCACAATCCTCTTAGAACAGTTCTAAGAGACAGATATACATTCGGTTTCGACTCGGAGGGATCAACAGCAACAACTCATGCTTATATGGTTCCTTTAATGCAGCAAAGCATCACAAGATGCTTTACAGATTTGTAAACATCTGTCACCAAATCTCATAAGGAGAAATTAGGTTAAATGACTAAAAGCTTGGTGAAAGTAAGCTGAACGAAATGTCTTCAAAAGATGAAAGAAAATGAGAGGTGGGAAGGTTAAAGGAGAACATCCCAGCATTTAGTGCTAAGACAGCTGTAGGTCCAGTCAACAGCACTGGAATTGTCAAAATCAGTGATGTTTAAAAAGCACGGCTCTTGAAAGGCTGGAAGAGATCCAGGACAAGGAGTGGCAAAACTAAGGACAGAGGAAAAGCTTAAAATTGAGGTATTGTTTAACGAAGCACCAGTGTAGATAGCTCAATAAGCACAGAGGTGATGGGACTCAGTTTAGGACCACCTCAAGGTCAGCTATTTCAGCAATTCTATATTCACAAAAGGCACAGACCACTATATAATTGAGTGTCTCACAGGAGAGATCCAACAATAATAAATTAATTAAATCCAGAAGAAAGCAAAAAGCACAACTATTAACTATTCTTTACTGGGAGTGACCAGATAAGAAGTGAATATCTAAATTCTTTATTTTGATAAATTACCATGTTTACCTTCATCGATAAATAATCTATACAACATACTATTTCCGATTTATTATTAATCTTTCAACAACAGCTCATTGTTATCAGTCTGTTACTTAAGAGGATTAATTTGGTTTGCTGTTTCTAAAATGCAGTAACCATGTTAAGGCTGCCTAACTCAAAGCACATTCGTTAAGAACTTACTTCACAGAACAATGTGAGTTTGTCATCAGGAAGGAGCCCATTGGCTTCATCTAGTAGAAAATCTCTTCTAATAAATTTCTTGAAACCCCAATCTTTTCCTTGTACAAACCGATAAGCACGCTGGCTCTCTGCAATAAAAAATACACCCATTCTTAGTTTAAGTTGTAATTCTGTAAAGTCTGTAAACCCGAGAAACAGACTGCTAACCTTTTATTGCTTTCAAACAGCTTTAGCCACCTGAATTCTATTGTGCACCTGGGTATGGTCACAGTATACATTCTAGAAGATAGTAAAATGGGCTGACTCAATAGAACTAAACTAATTGCATTCTGTGGATGATAAAAATTCAAATATGGCCTTTAGTAGGTATTTCAAAATCAGAATTTCTAGTACATCAGCGAACACCTCTACAAAATTGTTATCTGCTATGTACTTTACAGAAATAAAGAAATAAAATCCTAACAAACATTCTTTCCTTTCTCAACAAAAAGCAATGTAAATATAGTGACATGAAGGTCATTTTCTTAATGTCAAGCTTATTAAAATTCTGCTGCATGTATTAAAGTCTCAACTTCTTAAAAACAAACTCTTAATTAGTAAATTAGATTATAATCTAAGTCTGTATCTTATGAACTAAGGTATGCGAATTAGGTATGAAATTAACCCTGTAAGTTGAATAATTACATTTTTATGGTAATCAAAACAACCATTTCACAGTTCAGACAATCAACTTCAGCTGGAGCTAAATTATAAATAATGGTTTTGCTTATTTATACCAAATTATTAATATTAACTTCATTAAAAAGAAAAGGAACAGAGACACCAATGGTTAACACAAAGAACTTTCAATTCTCAAAGCTAGTTTCAAGTTCAGCTCTAAGTGATAATCAGTTTTCAGATTGGCTTTAAGTTTTCAAAGTTATTCACACGATAGGGAAGTCATTGGTTAGGCCAACACTCAATACTCATCCCCAATTATCCAGAGGGTTATTCAGAGTCACATATGAGGCCAGGACAAGAGTTTTATTCCCTAAAACGACATTAGTAAACTCGATGGACTTTGCAAACAATGATTCCGTGATCTTCATCAGACTCAAATTTATTGAATTCAAACCTGACCATCTGCCATGGTCAGAATTGAACCAGAGTCTCAAGAACATTCCCTGGGTCTCCAGATTAATAATCTAGCGATAATACAACTAAGCCATTGCCTCTTTCACATTATAAAATCTTATATGAAATAAATTAAAAGCGGTCTTAATCTATTGTCCAGTGCATATGAACTTAGTGCAAAATTACTATCGCGTTGCGAAGGGATGGATATGGGCAATTTAGAATATGAACGTTAAGACTAGTGAAAGAGTTGCCCCCTTGTAAATGAAAATAGATATTAGATTTATGCCAAAGCTAAATGTGCTTGATACTAATACCACATGATAAAAATCAAGTTTCATTTCACAGTTCTAATGCCAAAATCTAATAAGTTTCTTATACATTATGCAAAAATTAATAATATCCATGAAGGAGGAGGAAGAGCAATGGAAGTATTTGTGTTAAATAAAATATTGACCACAACTGCACTGCGCAATACTGCATATAAGAAATTAGTAAGGCCCAAGCCACAACACCTCAACAAACATTTAAAACTGTTGTATATGATATGAAAAAAAGTCCATGTAAATCTTCTGCAGTATACCAGAGGCTACTTTATTCAGGACAAATAGCTAAAGTTATGAAGTTGTGATTGAGTTGCAATAATGAGGTGGCAAATGAAACTTGTTAAATGCTTCAATAGCATACAACTAAATCATGATATTATACAAAGATATAAAACCACTGGTGATGATTATGGCTTTAAAATTGCCCAAAAACTGAAAGGACAACTTGTTCTATCAAATAAAAGTGATGAAATAAAACAAACGCAATTTAAAATAGGCTCTTCAGCTTCTAAGAGGGGAAAAAACAAATTAATATTTTGTATGAAGGATTATTCTTAATTCTCTACCTAATATGCTAGCCTCTCTTTTCTTTCCCAGATAGTGATATATCTACCATATATCCTTAACATTTTCTATTTAAAGATTCAAGCTGCTTGGCTTTTAAATTGTCAATCACTTGAACTGTTCAATCGGGCAATTTTTTCAGGCACTGATTACCTTAAGATAAACCTCCTATCATTTAGATTTATGGAACTTAAATCTTGAAGAGAAATAAACATACACTGTGAAGGGTTTCCATTTCACACATGAGGACAAATGCAACAGTACTTAATTTCAAAAGATCACAAAAACTTATTAGACAGGAAAAATGTGCTTTGTCCCTTTTGTAACATAAATCATTGTGATCATCTAAAATACAGTCCTTTGTCAGTGCCCTATGAGCACATGATGTAAAGCTTCAGCAGCATGTCTCTCTTCTCAGTAATAAATCACCTTGTGGAAATGAAGCATGACAGAGGGAAACTTGTGATCTCTTAGCTCATCACCTGGGAGCCATTCATGAAATTTGCATGCAGGTCCTTGGCTTAGCCATTCTATTTTATTTTAAATACGCTTTCAAGTTATTCAAAGGCATGCTTTCCTTGTTCAATTTTAAGTGAGCAGGATTTCCATTTCTTCAGTGTTGACGGGTAGATAGAAAAATAATCTTTACTGTGGTCCAAATGGGACTAGTAAACTGCATGCAGGAAAGAGCAAAAATGCTACATTTTTCTAACAGATGAGCATGTCTTTCTCTAATCTTCCTTCTAATCTTTACAGAACCAAGAAAGGTTGAGGTAACTGCCCTACAGTATTTAGAAAGCAGACTTGGCATCGACAGGTTTGCTATATCATGGGGCTTATACAACAGTTAAGTCTATAAGGGGTTGTGGAGCTTACAGCTACAATCCTGCAAAGGCTGCTGAAGTTAGAAGACCAAGCACTAGTGGGTTCTTCCTAAGAATTATTAGAAGAGGCAATAACACTGACGCTAACAGCAGGATCAATAGGCACCCATTAATTTCTTCTAATGACTGATTCCAAAGACAGGATTCCTCATGAATATAAACTTTAGCTTGAGCCATATATCTTGGCTGAGCATTTTTTGATTCTACTAGTGTGAAGGCTAATGGAATATTATTTTTTAGCCTTGTTACTGCAGGTGTGGAAACCGTGTAATTTCTTTTTCAAAGCATCTAGGCCTTAACTGAAAGCATTTTAACTTGGACATAAATGCAAAATTTCAGAAAATCCATTTACAAAAATAAAAGCACATGAAATGACAATTGTTTTCTCGTATTTTTAGTAGTGGAGGGGGAAGAAGCATATTTTTTCTCGATATTGCAGGTGATATTATATGAAAACAATCCTTGGATGAGAACTTTATTCAACGAATCAAACCTGAGCAGAGTAAGTGAATTCCAAATAAATTCCACTTTAAAAATGTAATCCATTAGTCTGCAGATTGTGAAACTGAGGATAGGCGTTAAAGACTCCAGCCTCAACTGAAAGATAATCTGGACCATTTCATACTTCCAGTTTGGAGTTGACAGGGATTTTGTTTCAAAAAGGGGCCGTCAGATTAGGGGAAATGAAGTCAAGAAAAGGGAAGCATTGGTCATAAATTATTGCTCTTTTACACCCAGTTTGCACAACTGAATAGTGCTGCATTTTAAAGCGGAGCCTGTTTCTGAAGCATACTGTCACTTCACTTACCCATTGCCTTAGTTTCTTCACCTTTTGCGTTCAGAATGGAGAATTTAAATTTTGCTCTGACTTCACTTTTTGGACAGCTGACTAGCAGCAGGTAGAGTGATAGGTAATCTTTACTTTCCTCATCTAAACCCTTAGGGTTCACTCGGAGGCACCTTAAATATACATAAAAATGAAATATGTTAAAAATAAAATGAATGAATTACATACAGGCTGAAAAAAAATTAAGAGCATTTTAGATGCAGAATTGGGCTGTCTCAGATGTTCTTCCTCTTTATAACTTTCCTCTTCTTACCATAACTATAGCTAGTTACTACATATGTAAAGATCACTTGTAAAAAGGATGATCTATCTCAATTATGTTCAATGCTAATACTTAAGAGTTGCTGTGGTGTCCTTCAGGCCATAATTCATTTTTTGTAAACTACACTTCCCAAAAATTTTAATGTAGAGACTGTCTCCAATATTACTACAAATGACAAGCCAACAAATGTTACTATATTTCAAATATACTCAACTCTAGTTCCCACTCATCTTGTAAGTGATAGCATTTTAAAATGCACTTTCCATACTTACCATTCTCTTTCCTCTCCTCCCCTACACAGCAACCGTCCCGCCCCCCACCCCCAACTTTTACACAGCACATGGGGATGTGGGAACATTTCATGAATGGGGTGAGGGCAAGTTGCTTTTCAACTTGTTTGAACTGAAAAGTGTGACAACTCTTCACGAGCATTAAGTAATTTGCTCTTCTAATTCACATGCTCAATAAACGCTTTTTCTCCACCACTCTCCCCAACCATTTTGTGCCCACTAACCTCATTTCATCACCTCCTCAACTGTGGTCTAATTCTTCATCAGTAACAAAACAGATTACATTGCTTTTAAATATCTGTATGCTATTATAGTCATCAAGTTAAAAAGCACTTAATGAGTGAATCAAACAAAAAGAAACTTGCTTGCCAAATTCAAAATTAAAAAAAGTAAACAGTTCAAATGCCATGAAAACATAATTGTTCACTTGCCCCTATAGTCATGAGTTGGCAAGTAAAAACAACACATTCATTTTAATCAAAGTGCTGGATACTCCTTAAATGAAGCTTTGGAAAATAGCTAAAATTAAAGTACAGGCAGTTCAGGTATGATACGCATTTTTTAAATACAATTCGGCTATAACACAAGGTGAATAGCGGAGCTTCATTTATAAAAAAAACCCTCCCACTCGCTGTTATGCAATTCTGTCCCGTTACCAGCCGGCTGTGATTTATTCTGCTTGCACATCTGTTGCAATAAGAATAAATGTGCAATAGGTTGTCATCTGTGTTACTTGCTTAGATCTGCAACTAAGGCAGGGGAAGCAAACATTGGAAAACTTTTGCTGGAATGCTCAGTAGCATCATACACTGTGTTGGAGGGTAGGAGTCGAGAGAGAGAAGCGGGGCGACGAAGGAGTGCAGGAAGAGGAGGGGGGAGTGAGAGAGTGAGAGCGCGAGAGAGCAGGTACAGTTACAGCAATGTCCAGGGAGTGTTGGAGAGTAAGCAGGGCCTTTTATTAAGCAGAGGTTCAGTTGCTGGCTATTTGATGCTTCAAAACACTGATTTTGAGTGTGTGCGCGCGCATGAGACAGAGAGAGAGAGGGGAAATGTGTGAAATTAAGGACAGACCGTTGGCAGCCCGCCCCACTCATCCCTGAGATATGCCTAATCCAAATTTGCCAAGCCTCCATTTGAATTGGGGGGGGGGGGGTGGTGGCAGCGAATCAAAGTCTTGCTCCTCATTCGCTCTGAAACCTGAGAAGTTGGATAATCTCCAGCCATTCACGGCTTTCAGCTGCCCTTTTGTTTTAAAAAAAGATTTTACTCATGCCAAAATAAAACTCAGAAGTTTCACAAAGTTTAATAGCAAACAGCCAAGCTCTGGATAAACTTCACTCCACAAGGAGCCGGGAATACAACAATACATTGGGAAACTCTGCTTGTAACAAATTGTCATTTCTGTAACTGACCAGAAATGGGCTGTTCCGCTAAACTGGAGTGCCTAAGCCTGTTTTTCCCATTAACCCCATTACTTCCATTGTGCGACTTTCTATAACATGACATCGCATAGGAACGCAATTATCATGTTATAAGAGAACTACCTGTATTTGCAAATGTACAATATGGAAGAACTGTACAGGTTTGACGTCTATACTTCGACTGAACACTTAAAATGTTAACATGCTGAATACTAGTAAATACTAATGGATTCTGGAGTCTTGGTACATTTGAACCAAATTATATTTCCCTTAAATTGGATTTTGAAGACAACTTAATGATGGATAACTTGTTACAACATAATTTGTTTCTTCTCATTAATTAATGGTCCATTTAGAAAGTTCTTGCAGCTTTATCAGAATCTTTCACTATTTGAAGTTAATTGCTGCATTACTAAATGCTTTACCATCACTGAAGGTGAAAGATAATGCTTAAAGGAATGCAACGACTGAAGATGATCTTGACTGAGATATCAGGTCCTGTTCAACACATCTCTGGAATTTATTATTTTCAACTCTATACCATTGTCAAAAAAGTATCTGCCCCTCAAATGTGAAAGTTTTTCTTTACGTAAGCAGCATTACACTCACTTCTTGAAGCTTAGCAGACTAAGACAGCTACACCTGTGCACTTTTAATCACCATTAATGACTGTGTTTTGCACATAGCATATATTACAAAAGGTGAACTTGTTGCTTGGAACACAGCAATAACGTTTAGTGGTAGAGTCTGTACCTTTGAGCCAGGAAGAGCCATGGGGCCAAGTCCCATCTGCTCCAGGCGTGTGTCATAACACCTCTAAGCAGGTGAGTTAGTAGATATCTAAACTTGGTTCAGAAATAGATCAAAGCACTATCAAATGGTTTGGGTTGCACTAGATCAATTCTTGTAAATTACAGTTTGGAGCACCGTGGATCCAATCATTTCATTCGAAAAAAAAATTCCATATTTTAAATTGGAGAGAGGAAAAGATAAACTTCAGTTGCTGGGAATATGAAATTAGCATAGAATACCAGAATTTCATTGTATGCCTTTTAGCACTTAGAAAGAGAAAAAGGTGCACTTTTTTAGATTCCAAAAGGGTGGAACCCAAAACACTGGCAAACTTTGCCCTTACCAAATGCTATTACACACCCCATCTATTTCCAATGCTCATTTTCCCCCTCTTATTTCCTATCCATCCCATTCTCAATAAGGAGAGTGGGGAAGGGGAAGGAGAGATGAAGAACGTGGAATCATTTTCACTCTAGGGAATTACCATCACATAACGACTGCATTCAATCATTCAGCAGCTGTTTCTATGTTTTAAGAGTTGATTTTAATACTGCTCGGATAGTCCATAAAATTACATGCACCCCAACATAATCAAATTCATGATTGAGAGTACTTTTAACATCAACAATGTTGTATTTATGCCTCCCTGCTTGTTAGATCCAAATTTCACCACCCTCCCCTAAGACCCAGATTTGCTGTGAACTCCAATCACACCAAAAATAGAGTTCTCTACATTATGATCTGTAGGTCAAAAGTTGTGTGCGTGAGGAAGGAGAAAAAAGAAAGAAAGAAAGATGAGGCGCAAGGGAATTAGCTCCATTCCTCTAAAAAGAAAAAATGTATTCCCTGAAGATATATTTTATGTTGGTTATGTTCTTATACATCACCAGTAAGACAATGTGTTGCCCTAATGGTGTATAACATTTAGATGTACCACACCATGAGCAAGAGTAACTCCCTTGAGCTCATTATGCTGAATACTTCAAGATTTTAAAACTAATATGTTCCAAATATTGACAGAAACAAAATGGAGTTTTTAAAAAAGTGCCTAATTTATAAAAGTACCTTCAATAGTAACACTTTACAAAGATAATGTTTAGATATCAGAATTGTTTCTTCCCTTATAAACAAAGGTTTTTTTAAAATTCATTCATGAGCTGAGGGGGTCACTGGCTAAGCCATCCTTAATTGTCAACTACATTGCTATGGGTCTGGAGTCAAGCATAGGCCAGACTAGATAAGGATGGCAGTTTCCTTCCCAAAAAGGACATCAGTGAACCAGATGACTTTTTAAATGGTTATCAATAGACCCTTATTTTCAGATTTTTATTGGATTCAAATCCAAGATTCAAAACATTTCCCAGAACATTACCTGGCCCTCTGACTTAACAGTCCAGCAATAATACCATTAAGCCACAGCCAAATAAATTAAAACTGTTATTCATAATTTTAACTTCAAAAGTAGAGTACTGACGATATCACTGATGGTATAAGTTTAAAGATAAAACTGACATCATTAATGTTAGTGCATTTACTCATCTTGTTATGCAGGTCACCTTCCCAAAAGCAAATCTCCATTTAAACCACCAATATAGTTTAAAATTTATTAAATAAAATCAAAATAGTTGCAAAAATACTTGGCTCAAATCTTTGGATCGGTGTCAGAATGCCTTTTCCCAAACCAGATCAGAGAAAAAATTGCATATTTACAATTGGCGATAACCAGTTATTCTTGTGCCCAATTTCCAATCAGCACAAATTTGGTCTCCAAGATAAAAAATATAGTTTAAAAATTATTCTCATAATACAATACAAAAACACCACAAACACAATTAGCTTTTCATATGTACCATATTCAGCACATTTCTCCTTTAGATAAGATATAGAGATTTAAACTTTTCATAATGGTACATTTCTAAATTTTCTAATGCACAAAATATTGTATACCATGACTTTGCAGTTTGAGATAAAAATTACAATATCAATGCAATACAAGGATTATTCCCTCAATACCCAAAATAAAAGTTAGGGAGGAAATAGCACAGGATGCATTTGTTCATGGGATGTGTGCATCACTAGCTTGACCAGCAATAATTGCACATCCCTAAATAAACAGAAGTCAAAGCAACAGTTAAGTGCCTGGAGTCACATGTAGGCCAGATAAAGGTAAAGATGGTAGAACTCCTTCTTAAAGATTGGTGAACCAGATTTTGTTTTAAAAAGATAAGCAACTGTTGCTACAGAGTTATTAAGCCAGCCTGTCGCTGAATTCAAATTTCGCCACCTGCCAGGATGGGTCTTGAAGCCATATCCCCAGAATTTTGTCAAATGATTAAGCATTACTCATCAAGTGACATTACACCATCTCTCCCCCTACAGATAAGACAAACCTCCAAACAGTTTAAAGTTTATTCGATCAGGAATGGGAAGATAAGAGTCTTGATCTGTGGGATACAATATTAAATTATAGCCTGGAACTGTGCACTTGGGTGAAACCTTTGGAAGGAATAGCTGTAAGAATTTTGCCATTGGCTCAGCTGACATCAGCACTAAGGCCCATTTCTTCAATAGGTATCCTCATTGACAGCCAGTTAGATTAACAGAATGAAACAGTCAGGGAGCAAATCTCAAATACAACACCAAGCGGAGTGGACTGGGAGACCTTGCCCTACTCCTGTTGCCCTAAATACAGCATAACAATGTCACTTACCTCTTGGATCTGGTCCTTCATGTCTCCTTGCAATAATAAAAATACTCAAGTTTCCTCCGTAAACTTTAAAACCCCCAACCGCGTGCGTCGTGAAAGATTAAAATTAACCTCAAAACATTTGTTTGCAACAGATCTAAACTACATTGACAATTTGTAACTGAAAGATCAACCCAGTCATCCACTCCTAATTACTACCTAATGTTCCTTAACAGTAGCACATGTGCGACAATACTTGTTGCATAAATAATATTGAATTTGGGTCATGAAGTATGATGCTCTGGACAGCACCAAGTATCACAGAACACAAATCTATCAAGGTGCATTACCTTCAGAGAGAATAAAAGGTTTTGTTTTCTTTTTAAAAACTACATCTTTCTTCCTCTCTCACACCATCAGGTTACTAGGGCTTCTTCAGGAATACACAGAGGAACCTCGATTATCCAAACAAGATGGGTGGGCACTATTTTGTTCAGATAACTGCTTATTCGGTTAAATCGATTCGATGCCTCTCCTCTTTTCTATTGAAGTCTGTTCCACGTTCCAGACACTAGACAACAGCACAGCACGTCTGGGCCTCACCTGCCCTACCACACCCCCTTCCCCACTCCCCATTCCGTTCCAAATCCCATCCAACACTGACCCTGCCTGTCCCCTCAAGCGCGTCCAAAACCAATCTTCAACCCAAAACCACACCCCCATCTGCCTCCAGCACTGCTCACCGGGGAAGGAGGGGTTAGGGGACACACCTGCGCAAAACTCCAGGGAAAATGTAGGAAGAGCGAGAGGGGACATCAGTCACTTAGAGAGGGTGCCTATGCTGCCATCAGTCCAGGACTGTTCTTGGCAGCACTTTTAATCATTGTAAACAAAAGACACATGCAGAAAGTCTTTGATGTAATGTTTCTGTAGGGACCTCAAGATCACCTTCAGATGATCAGATTTTTGGATAATTGGTATTCAGATAATCGAAGCTCCTTTGTATTTTTAAATTTTGCTCAAAAGAGAAGTGATTTTCCTGTCGCCTCATCACAAAAGTCCTGAAAGCAGTTTCTAATTGTGCACAATATACCGAATTGCAAATTCTCTATTCTGGAGTCAAGAATCAGAGTCATCGAGATGTACAGCATGGAAACAGACCCTTCGGTCCAACCCGTCCATGCCGACCAGATATCCCAACTCAATCTAGTCCCACTTGCCAGCACCCTGCCCATATCTCTCCAAACCCTTCCTATTCATATACCCATCCAAATGCCTCTTAAATGTTGCAATTGTACTAGCCTCCACCACTTCCTCTGGCAACTCATTCCATACGTACCACCCTCTGCGCAAAAATGTTGCTCCTTGGGTCTCTTTTACATCTTTCCCCTCTCACCCTAAACCTATGCCCTCTAGTTCTGGACTCCCTGACCCAAAGGAAAAGACTTTGTTTATTTACCCTATCCATGCCCCTCAATTTTGCAAAACTCGTGGATTTTTGTTTGAAAAACTGAAAATAGTTCCCGAATTAGTAAACAGAATGAATGACATCCAATAATTTTACACCTATAACGAAGACATAATCCTGCATTTGAGCTTTAAACAAAACATACTCAAAACTACATTAACTAAAGTATATTCAAAATTGTAGCTCTGGAAAAGGCCACCATAACTTCCTAAAGTCAAGTTAATTGTTCCTTCAACCCCAATCCAAATACTTATTTTACCTTGCAATGAAATTATATCCAATGTTTGAAACATAGAAGTACCAACGATCACCGCAAGCATGAACATGACTCCAAATAAACATCAGAAATATTTGATGCTTACTAAGGTATCAAACTATGAGATTTTTAGTGGTCTGTACAACTCAAAAACACATCTACTCCATTAATGCTATGGTCTAGATGGAAAAGGGAGTCGTCTAGCTCCCTCTTAACAGAGCAGAAGGTAAGAAAGTAAAGGATAAATGTGAAAATCTTTTGTAGAGCAAGAAAATTAAAAAGTCATAACAAAACTGTTCTTTGGAAGGAACAAGGAGATTTTCTTCTTTTTAAATGTATTAATTATTCCTAATTTTAGCCCTTTGTCTTGATTAAGGGTTTGCATGGGTTCTTTATGGAACGGTTTAATTTATTTCAATTAATCCTAAATATCACCCAGTCTATGGAAACCAACTATAGAAATAAAAGTGCTGAACTCCCCCTCAACATTAAGTACCTTCCAATTAGTTAGCACCTATTATATGAAACTATAATAACAAAATGCTGGCCAACAAGTGACAAGAATTGAAATAGCCAGCTTACAGCTGAAAAATTCAAAATATTTATTAATAGGTCATGAAGCAAAATAGTCTAATACAGAGGAACTTCGATTATCCAAACAAGATGGGTGGGCACTATCTTGTTCGGATAATTGATTATTCCGTTAATTGATTCAATGCCTCCCCTCCAGGGCTCACTTTTCTGAAGTTTCTGTTTTCCTTGCTCTGCCTGCGTTGTTCCCTCTCCCTGTCTCAGCGTTTGTTTCTGAGTAGATACACGCTTGCGTGTAAGGGACCTGCAGCATTGCTGAAGCCTCCCCACCACCCCAACAGTTCAATGAATTAACACAATGAACACTTGCTAAGTCCACTCTCCGTTCAGGAGACTAGGCAGCAACACATCACGTGCGAGCCCTTGTCTGGCCCATCCAACTCCGCCCCCTTCCTCCCCCCCCCCACAACCAAACCCAGTCCCCACCCGCTCACCCCACCCATCCCCTCCCTCTCCGGGGCAGCCGAACAGGACACCAACAATAGCACTGCTGCTGCCTTTGGAGGGGGGTGAACCTCAAAACAGAGCAAAGATGTCCAGGACTGTTCTCAGCAGCATTTCAATAAACCAAGTTTATTTTTCCTCATTGTAAACAAAAGATGTGATCAGTGTTAGAAGCACCTTTGAGGCAATGTTTCTATCGGGACCTTGAGATCTTCTTTAGATAATCCAAAATTCAGATAATTGATATTCGGATAATTGAGGTTCCTCTGCATTAAGAAATGAGACAATTTGCTGGGTTTTAAATATCCAACTGGTGACTGATCTCCTGAATTTACCTATAATTCAAATAATATTCTTCCAATTTAAATGGTTGCAAGGTACCACAAGGTTGTCATGGGATGATTATATACAAGGTTCAAGGGGAATTTTGAAATTTGGATTATGCCCTGTACCCAATTATTGCACGGAAATTTTAGAAATAGATGCCATAGCTTCCACAGCCTTCAAAAGGGACTTCTGGTTCACAGGCAATATAATGGATTAGGTCAAATGTATCAAATCACAAATTCATTTCTCTACATGCTTCACTAAGCTTTTCAATCATCTTGCCTTTCCCAAAACTGCATAAGCAAATCCCCATAAATGCAAAATTTATCAGAGAGCTCCACACTCACCACTTTAATTTATCATTTGCTCCAGATGAGAAAGTTGAACTCTTGATAACTTCTCCCATTTCTTCTCTGCAGAAACTGAAGTTGTTGATAGTCCACATGTAAGAGAACTTCACTACTTTTATCTAACAGAAAAGGAAAAAGATCCTTAATTATTGCAAAAACAACTGATGACACAACTACAAAGAACAGTAGGTCCATGCTTTGCTTAAAGAATGCCTGAGAGCTGCGAATTGAAAGGATCTGGAATCCAATATGAAAAGTTTTTCAATGGCTGTTCAGGGGTAAATCTAATTCCTGTCCTTAAAATTCGCTAAATAACAAATCTACTGGCATCAAATATGGATAACAAAGAATTTGAATACCACCCAACTGTTATTAGAAATTTCAAATTCTTGTATTCTGTGCTGTTAAATGTCTTGTGCAATCTATTGCAGATGACTTCATAGAATCTGTATTTTAAGAATAGGAAATGATCAAACCAAAAGGTGAATTGGCCATGCTAAATTGCCCGTAGTGTTTAGGTGAAGGGGTAAACATAGGGGAATGGGTCTTGGTATGTGCACTTCGGCGGGTCGGTGTGGACTTGTTGAGCCAAAGGGCCTGTTTCCACACTAAGTAATCTAATCTAATCAAAACAATATTCTTGAGACTTATGGTCTGTAAGGGTGGAGAAAACCTGTCACCTGGTTGAGGAATTTAAAACATGGGGTCAGTTTCAGACTAAGGGATTGACCGTTTTAAGGCTACTTGGTTGTGATATAAATGAAACAGAGAATGTTGAATGGATGATTAGTAAACTTAGGATGACAAAGATTGGCCAGGTGGTTAACAGTGAGGAAGAAAATCTTCGGTTAAAAGAAGATATAGGCAGCTTGGTCAAATGGGAGATCAGTGGCAGATGGTATTTAATTCCGACAAATGTAAGGTGATCCACTTGGGAAATAATAAGACAAGTAATTAATGAACAGTAGGACACAAAGCCTGGAAAACAGGGATCTTGGAGTGCTGACCATAGACCACTGAAGGCAACAGAACAGGTTAATGTAGCCTACAGATCACTGATCTAGCATAGATTTTAGGAGCAGTGAGGTTATGTTGCAGTCGTACAAAAAACAACTTTGGTTAAGCCATAGCTGGAGTATGCTGTATGGTTCTGGTTTATGCAACCATATACTTCCTATAGCGCGATAGAGCAGGTGCAGACGAAATTCATCAGGATGTTACCAGACTTGGAGTATACCAACTATAAAGACTGGCTAAACATACTCAGGCTCTTTACAGCAAAGAAGGCTGCAGAAGACCTGACAGAGGTGGATAGGATTATGAGGGGCATAGATATAGGGAAATAGAAAGCAGGCATAATTTTACAGCGAGGGGATTCAAAGAAAAATGCATTCATCCACAGGATGGGAGGGGGAAATCTAGAATGCATTGCCTGGAAGGACAACAGAGACAGGGAACCTTAACTATTAAAAAGGTACACGGATGAGTACTTGAAATGTCATAAGACTCAAGGCCATGGGCCAAATGTTGGAAAGTGGGATTAGTATAGGCAGATCAGTACAGACTCAACGTGCCAAAGACACTGTTTTGTGCTACACAACCGTTAATAGAAGGCTCTTGAGCAATCCGAGCTATGATTCATTCTTCAGTCAATATCATTAAAAGTAATTCACTGGTCGATTAGCATTTCGCTGTTTGCAATATTGTTGATGCAGAATGGTGGATATTGTTGTTCATGTAACCATGATTGAAACTCAAAAGTAATTCAATTTGCAAAGTATCCTGAAATATAAAATGTATTATAGCAGCATATAAAAATAAGGGCCAATTGCTTCATGTAGTTCAGGATTCATCTTCAGCACTGCAAGTTAATTTATAGTTTACAGAGTCATAGAATTACAGAGCATGGAAACAGACCCTTTGGTCCAACACATCCATTCTAACCAGATATCCTATGTTCACCTAGTTCTGTTTGCCAGCAGTTGGCCCACATCATTCTAAACCTCTCCTATTCCTGTCTCTATCCAGGTGTCTTTAACTGTTATAATCAGTTTCCACCATTTCCTCTGGTAGCTCACTTCATACATGCACCATCCTCTGCATGAAAACATTGATCCTTGAGTCCCTTTTAAATTTTTCCCGTCTCACCTTAAACCTACGCCCTCTCAGTTTGGACTTCCCCACTCTGGGAAAAAGACCTTGGCTATTCAGCCTATCCATACCCCTCATGCTTTTATAGACTTCTATAAAAGGGCTTCTCACAGGGTCCGATGCTACAGGGAAAATAACCCCAGCCTATTCAGCCTCTCACTATAGCTCAAACTTTCTAACCCTGGCAACATCCTTGTAAAAGACCAGAATTGAATGCAGTATTCCAAAAGTGGCCGAACCAAAGACCTGCACAGCTGCAACGTTACATCCCAACTCCTATATTTGATTCACTGACCAATGAAGGCAAGCATGTCAAATACTTTAAACATCCGGTCTAACTGCGACTCCACTTTTAAGGAACTATGCGCCTCCACCAAGATGTGCAATTGTTTGGCAACATTCCCCAGGACACTACCATTAACTGTGTAAGTTTGCCTTTCCAAAATTCAACATGTCACATTTATTTAAATTCCAATCGCTCTGCCACGCCTTGGCCTACAGGCCCAACTGATCAAGGTCCCATAGTATTCAAATAACCACCTTCACATTCTACTATACCACTAATTTTGGTGTCATCTGCAAATTTAGTAATCATACTTATACTCACATCCAAATCATTTATATAAAATGACAAAAAGCAGTGGACCCAGCACCAATCTTTGTAACACACCTCTGTTCATAGGCCTTCAGTCTGAAAAACAACTGGTCTAACCCAACTAACCAGTCTACTCTGCAGAACCTAGTCAAACACCTTCTGGAAATCCATTTGGACAACATCCACTGCTCTACCTTCAATTTTTTTTTGTCACTTCTTCAAAACACTCAATCAAGTTACTGAGACAATTTCTCAAAGCACAAAGCTATGTTGACACTGCCTAATCAGTCCTTGCCTTTCCAAATGCATGTTAATCCTGTCCCTCAGAATCCCCTCCAACAACTTAGCCACCACTAACATCAGGCTTACCAGTCTATAGTCCCATGGCTTTTCTTTACAGCCTATTTTAAATAATAGTACAGCACTAGCCAACCTTCAGTTTTCCGGCACCCTTACCTGCGGCTATCAAATGATACAAATAGCTCAGCAAGGAGCCCATCAATCTCATCCATGGCTTCATATAAAGTTCTGGGAAACAGCTGATCAGGTCCCAGGGATTTATCCACCTAATGCATTTTAAGACCCCTTCTGAAATTTGGGCACTTTCCAAGTATCACCGTTTCTTTCCCCAGGTTCACGAGCTTCCATAACCTTTTTCACGATAAACACTGATGCAAATACTTGTTTAGTACCTCACCCATCTATGGTTCCACATGTAGACGGCCTTGTTGATCGTAAAGTGGTCCTTTTCTCTCCCTTAACGGATTTGTAGAATTTTTTGGATTCTCTTTAACTCTCTTTGCCAAAGGCATTTCATGTCCCCCTTTTTTCCTCTGATTTCCCTCAAGTATACTCCTACTGCCATTAAAGTCAAGGGATTCACTCAACCCCAGCTATCCATACATAACATCTCCCTCTTTCTTTTCCTTGACAGATCCTCAATTTCTCTATAGTCATCCAGAATTTCCTACACTTACCAGCTCTGCCCTTCACACTAACAAGAACATACCGGCAAGGAACTCACTAGCTCATTTTTAAAGGCCTCCCATTTTCCAACTGTCCCTTTATCTGTGAATAGCCTCTCCCAAGCCACTTTTGAAACTTCATGCCTAACACCAAAGTTGGCCTTCCTCCAATTTGGAACATTTAGATCAGATTTTCCATCACTTTTAAAATTAATAGAATTATGATCACTGACCCCAAAGCACTTTCCCACTGACACCTCAGGCACTTGCCCCACCTTATTTCCCAAGTGAAGGACAGATTTTGCTCCTTCTCTCGTAGGTACATCCACATATTAGATTAGAAAATTTACTTGTGCACTTAAATTCCTCTTCATCCAAGTCCTGAACACGACGGCAGTTCTAGCCTCTGCTCGGAAAGTTAAAATTCCCTACCGTTGCAACTTTATTATTCTTACAGATATCGACGATCTCCTTACAGATTTGCTTCCCAACTTCCTGCTGTCTCTGGGGGGTGTACAGTACATTCCCAAAAGGTGGTCATCTCTTTCCTCCTCCTCCTCAGTTTCACCTATATTACTTCACTGGATGTTCTCCCAGGAATATCCTCCCTCAGTACAGCCATTAGGTTATCCTTAACCAAAAATGCTGCTTCCCCCTCCTCCCATGTCCCCCTTTCTATTCATCCTATTGCAACTATACCCTGAAATATTAAGCTGCCAGTCCTGCCACTCCCTGAGCCACACTTCTGTAATAGCTATGATATCCCAGGCACTTGTTCCCAACCATGCCCCGAGTTCATCTGCCTTGTCAGGCCTCTTGCACTGAAATAAATGCAGTTAAATTTAATAAAATCTTCCCTCATTCTTTGCTATTCTCTTGCCTGCCTTTACTATGTAACTTGCTCCTCTTCTGTACTGTACCAGCCTGAGGTTTCTCTTTTGTCACACTCTTTTTGGGTATACGCTCATACTCCCTTACTAGTTTAAAACCATCTGAGTCGCACAAGCAAATCTCACCATCAGGACATTGGCCCCCTTCCAATTCAGGTACAACTTGTTCTCCTTACACAGGTCATTTCTACCCCAGAAGAGATCCCATTGATCCAAAAATGTGAATCCTGGTCCCTTGCATCAACATTTCAGCCAAGCATTCATCTGCCCCATGTTCCTATTTCTACTCTCACTAGCACATGGCACCAGGGGCAATGCAGAAATTGCTGTCCTTGAAGACCTATTTTTTAACCTCCTACCTAATTTTCTATATTGTACCTGCAGAACCTCATCCCCTTCTCTTACTATGCCACTGGTACTAACATGTACAATGACCTTCTGCTGGTCACACTCCCCTTTGAAAATATTCTGCATCCTTGACCCTGACACCAGGGAAGCAACACACCATTCTGATGTCTTGTTGTCAGTCACAGAAACATCGGTCTGTGCCCCTCACAACAGAGTCCCTTATCACAATCGATTGCTTGGAACCTGACATACACATTACTGTACACAGTCAGTCTCTGTACTGTTCAAGACTCTGTGCTTTTCTCAGCAGGTACACTATTCACAGTATGTGTTGCCTCACACAGAACTTACTACACTTGACAAATCATCATTGGGAAGCATTCGACAAGAGTATGGCATCAAGGAGCCCGAAGCAAACCTGAGTCAGAGAATCAGTGGGAAATCTCCACTGGTTTGAGTCATATCTAGCATACAGGAATATAGTATAATTGAAGATCAATCTCAGTCCTAGGACATAACTGCAGGAGTTCCTCAGGATAGTGTCCTAAACTCAAACATCTGTAGCTGCTTCAACAATGACCAATATGTCATAAGCTCAGAAGTAGGGATGCTCACTGAGGACTGTGCACCACTCTCAATCACTCAAGATACCAAAGTAATGCATATTCATGTACAGTAAGACCCGAATAACATTTCGGCTTCGACCGCACAGACCAAACAAGAAAATCTAACCACTGTCCCTTGCTGTCCAATGGCATTTCCATTACTGAATTCCCACCATCAACATCCTGGGGTGAATTTTGATCAGAACCTGAACCAGACCAGTCATTTAAAAACAGCAGCTATAAGGGCAGGTTTAAAAAAAAGAGCTAGGAATTCTGTAGTGAACAACTGACCTCTGAACTGTCCCCCTGCTTGTCCAACACCTAGAAATCACAAGTCAAGAGCGTGACAGAATATTTTCCCCTTGTCGGAATGGATTCAGCTCCAAATCAAAAACAAAAAGTTTGACATGCTCCAGAACAAAGTAGCCTACTTGGTTAGCATCCCATCTTCCATAATCACTTCCTCCAACAATGGCAGCAGTAGCATGTACCATTAACAAGTGCACTGTAATAATTCACCCAAGGCTTCTATGATACCACCTTCTAAATCCATGAGATTTACTACTCAAAAGGGCAGAGGCAGCAGATGCATGGAAACACTACGACCTACAAGTTTCCCACCATCCTGACCTGAAACTATATCACAGGTCCTTCATTGTCAGGGAGTCAAAATCCTGAAATGCTCTTCCTAACAACATTCAACATCTATATCCAAAGACAGCAGCAGTCCAAGACAATAGCTCACCATCAGTTTGTCAAGGACGATTAAGGATGGCAATATAACTTAGCAAGGAACATTCAAATCCCATGAATGGAAATAAAAGAAACAATCCTATATTATCAAGCCATAACACAGATTTTCAAAAATTCATGTGTAACAAATATTTGAAGACATTTATTTCTTGAAATAAACATTTCAAAAACAGAAGACTGTACACTTAGACTCATTTGTAAATAATTTCATAGCTATTTGAGGAATAAAATCTGTATTGAAAATTGATCTGGTATTTGAAGCATCCAGTCTCTGGGCGCTACAGGGAATTCACACAAAAGGGATAGTACTGTGGCCTAATTATCAATTGACAGCCTTTACTACTTGGTCCATAAGTCATAAACTTTGCATTGAAATTTCAATGTAACTATTAGATTACCTATACTGCAGCAGAGATACTGAGATTTGAAACAAGGTATAAATCAAGCTAGTTTTATTTCAGAAATAAAGGTTATTGAGAAATTCTATACCAAATATTTGCCATTTTATTTTAATATATCCTAAAAATAGTAAATTGCTTCAGTAATGTATTAGGCATGTGGAAGCATCAACTTAAAAATACTTGTAGAATTTAAAGCATAGGTAGTTTTATACCTGTTAATGGACAAAAGAAAGCCTCTCCAATAAGTCACCTAGCTACAAAATTAAGTGCAAGGTAGCAAAACTGGGTCTTTAGTTCATGAGCCTTGGTAATCCAGCCCTTTTAGCATGTCTTTTTAATTTAAGAACTGTGAATTTCGAAGTCTTCAAAGTTTGATAAAGCTGCACAAGATCTGTTTGGTTTACCAACAGATTACTCCTAAATCAAAACATGAAACATCAAACAAATGCTGATATTGACCAAACTTGAAATCTTTGAAAACAACAACATGGATTTAAACATCATACACAGAGCCATGAAAGACATTTGTGTGGTCAATAAATCCCACACACTTGAACACCCTGTAATAAAAGCTTTGATTTTGAAAGTTTATAGCTCATGCAGATGTATGAAAATACTCAAATTTTCAATTGCTGCTCAACATGGCCAGGCATTTGTTATTGGTCTGTTCACCAAGCTGGTAGGTTTGCTGGCAGCCATTTTCTCCCCTTTCTAAATGACATCTTCAGGGCTGTGTTGGCTCCTGTTATGCTGTTCTGCTTTGAATTTATGCGACTCTGTTTGAGCCATCTCCAGTTGGTGCCAGTTCCGGTTTTGGTTTTCTACTAGAGCTGTTTGTAACTCGAGTCCAGGTCAATGTCTGGATCAGTGGTGCTGGAAGAGCACAGCAGTTCAGGCAGCATCCAAGGAGCAGCAAAATCGACGTTTTGGGCAAAAGCCCTTCATCAGAAATAAGGGCAGAGAGCCTGAAGCGTGGAGAGATAAGCTAGAGGAGGGTGGATGTGGGCAGCACGGTGGCACAGTGGTTAGCATTACTGCCTCACAGCGCCAGAGACCCGGGTTCAATTCCCGCCTCAGGCGACTAACTGTATGGAATTTGCACGTTCTCCCCGTGTCTGCGTGGGTTTCCTCCGGGTGCTCCGGTTTCCTCCCACAGTCCAAAGATGTGCAAGTCTGGTGAATTGGCCATGCTAAATTGCCCGTAGTGTTAGGCAAGGGGTAAATGTAGGGGTATGGGTGGGTTGCGCTTCAGGGGGTCGGTGTGGACTTTTTGGGCCGAAGGGCCTGTTTCCACACTGTAAGTAATCTAAAAAAGTAGCATAGAGTACAATAGGTGAGTGGGGGAGGGGATGAAGGTGATAGATCAGGGAGGAGAGGGTGGAGTGGATAGGTGGAAAAGGAGATAGGCAGGTAGGACAAGTCATGGAGGCAGTGCTGAGCTGGAAGTTTGGAACTAGGGTGAGGTGGGGGAAGGGGAAATGAGGAAACTGTTGAAGCCCACATTGATGCCCTGAGGTTGAAGTGTTCCGAGGCAGAAGATGAGGCATTCTTCTTCCAGGCGTCTGGTGGTGAGGGAGCGGCGGTGAAGGAGGCCCAGGACCTCCATGTCCTCGGCAGAGTGGGAGGGGGAGTTGAAATGTTGGGCCACGGGACGGTGTGGTTGATTGGTGCGGGTGTCCCAGAGATGTTCCCTAAAGCTTTCTGCTAGTAGGCGCCCAGTCTCCCCAATGTAGAGGAGACCGCATCGGGAGCAACGGATACAATAAATGATATTAGTGGATGTGCAGGTAAAAAACTTTGATGGATGTGGAAGGCTCCTTTAGGGCCTCGGATAGAGGTGAGGGTGCAGGTTTTACAGTTCCTGCTGTGGCAGGGGAAGGTGCCAGGATGGGAGGTGGGCTGTAGGTGGGCGTGGACCTGACCAGGTAGTCACGGAGGGAACGGTCTTTGCGGAAGGTGGAAAGGGATGGGGAGGGAAATATATCCCTGGTGGTGGGGTCTTTTTGGAGGTGGCGGAAACATTGGCAGATGATTTCGTTTATGCGAAGGTTGGTAGGGTGGAAGGCGAGCACCAGGAACGTTCTGTCCTTGTTACAGTTGGAGGGGTGGGGTCTGAGGGCGGAGGTACGGGATGTCGACGAGATGTGCTGGAGGGCATCTTTAAACACTTGGGAAGGGAAAGTTTGGTCTCTAAAGGAGGAGGCCATCTGGTGTGTTCTGTGGTGGAACTGGTCCTCCTGGGAGCAGATACGGCGGAGGCGGAGGAATTGGGAATACAGGATGGCATTTTTGCAAGAGGTAGAGTGGGAGGAGGTGTAATCCAGGTAGCTGTGGGAGTCGGTGAGTTTGTAAAAAATGTCAGTGTCAAGTCGGTCGTCATTAATGGAGATGGAGAGGACCAGGAAGGGGAGGGAGGTGTCAGAGGTGGTCCAGGTAAATTTGAGGTCAGGATGGAACTTGTTGGTGAAGTCGATGAATTGCTCAACCTCCTCGTGGGGTGAAATTGATGAATTGCTAAACCTTTTACCTCCAGGTCAATGTGTTTATTGATGGAGTCAAAGGATGAGTATAATGTTTCCAGAAATTTCTTTGTTCTTTGTTTAGCTTGTCCTAGCATCATTGCATTGTCTCAGTCAAACTCAGTTCTTGTTGTCCATGTGTATGGATACCAGGGAGATTTAGTTGTGTCACTTGTTTGCTAGTTGGTGTTGATGATGCAGGTCGCTAGCTGTCTGCCCTACATCTTAGTGTAATCACTGCATGAGATTTTGTAAATTACATTCGTCCTGCAAAGTGGGTATCATGTCCTTTATTCTGGTGAGCTGCTGACCATGGATGTTGGTTTGTGTGCTGTGAAGATCCCTCGTGGTCGGAGCAGTCTAGCTGTCAGATCCAAAATGTTTTTAATGTATGGGACAGTAGCCAGTGTGTTGGGGCATGTCTTGTCGTCTTGGTGTTGCTTATCCACCAGGCACCTGAGGACAAAGCTGTGGGTGCATCAGTTTTTAGCAAAGATTTTGTATTAGTGTTCTTCTTTTCACAGGGCCTGGGACAACAAAGATAGTAGGACGGGCTAAACAAAGAATAGCAAGGGAATTCCTGTCGGCGTGGCACTCATCCCCAGACTCCATCAACAAACACATTGCACTTCAGGTCCAGGTCAAACTGTTGAAATAGAAAACTGGAACCGACACGAACTGGAAACAGCTCAAACAGAGCCACGTGAACTCAAAGCAGAACAGTACAGCAGCACTTCACAGGAGCCAACACAGCATTCCTGTCACCTAGAAAGGTTTTGTTGGCAGATATTTCGTCCCCTACCAGCTCAGTGAACTGACCAACAAATCCGATCAGCTCCCAAGCTACACATCTTCACAAAAACTTTAAATGATCAGGCATAATACAGGTTAAAACTTTTCAAGTCTACTAAGATGGAAAAACAGTCAGGCCGCAAAGAGAGAGAATATAAAGATTGGAATCTGACATGGCCGCAAACTGAGCCAGACAAATCAGCACAACATTAAATACTATTCCTAATCAGCAATGGCACTGGTGTTTATTTCTCAGCCACTATTCAAGTCACTGCAGACCCATGGACAGGGATGTTAACTATTGCATCAAAGCAAAGGAAGAGGTTTACAAAGATGCCAAAACAAAAGTTGCAAGCCTGAGAATTGCAAAAACCTTAGAATTCAAAAGGATGACCAAGAAATTGATAAAGAGAGAACACAATATTTGAATATAAAATAGCACAAAACAAAAAATGGGTTGTTAAAACTTCTATAGGTATGTAAAAAGGAAAAAGATCAAAGAAATGCAAGCCTATTACAGGCAAAAACATGAAAATTGACAGTTGGAAATAAAAAAAAAGACGGGAGCCAAATAAGTTGTGCGCGCTTTCCCTGTTCTGAACACAGATACAAGTCTCTCCAAATTAATGATGATCCAAGGGTTGAGTAAAAGAATGGAACTGAAAGGAATTAGTATTAGCAAAATATTAGTATTGAGAAATTAATGAGGCTGAGAGGTGCACAATTCCAAAGACCTGATGCCCTTCATCCTACAGTATTGAAAGAGATGGCAGAGGTGGCAAATGCATGGAAATATTTCCAAAATTCTAATAATTCTGCAAAAATACCTGCAGATTATAAAATTCCAAATCCAACCATGCTGCTATAAATCAAATAGCTTAACCTCACTAGTGGGGGGAAATACCAGAATCTATTATAAAGAATGTAATTACTGGATATTTCAAAAATAAATTACCTAATTGGACAGAGTCAAGAGAAACGTATAGAGAGGAAATATGATATTACATCCACTTTGGGAGGAGAAATGAGGATGCAGTGTATTTCTTGTGTGGTGAAAGATTGTAAAGTCTTATGATGAATCAAGGACACCGAGATCCCTTTGGACAAGTAACCAAATGCCAGCACGCACGGACAAATTCAGAAGGCAACATTATGTTAGCATTATTGCCATAAGATTTGAGTTCAGAAACAAATAAGTTTTTTTTCCTCCATTGTGGAACATTTATAAAAAAAACTGCATCTGGAATACTGCATGCAATTGAATCCCCCTGCCTAAGGGAAGATACATTTGGCATATAGGTTTCTAATTACTAATTAGAAAGATTATGGGAATAGCGTTGAAATGTGGCATTGAGGTAGATGATCTGTCAGCTTGGCACAGTAGGCTCAAGGGGCTAAATGATCTACTCCAGCTCCTATAATCAAGTTTGGCAGTAATGCTATTCTCAGTTAACAGACATTTATTAAATAACCCCACACATGAAGAACAGAAATCCATCAAGGATTTCAAGGAAGTCCATCACACTAAATCTCAGCCATGAGTCAGCACCTCTGAAAAATGAAGTGAGAAAAATTATGCATAACTTTTGAAAAGTATAAATTTGGAGACCAAAGCTTTTTACAAAATAGTCATAACCAGCTGGCTAGTGCCAATATACATTTTTTTTTTAAACATTTCTTCCATACAAAAAGAATGCAGAAAAGAACTGTTCGTAAGAACCTGCCTACCTGTGTATAGCACCAGCTTTCTGCCACAGGTCCACTTGACATTTCAGCTGGGGGTGGAGGACTTGGTACCCTTGACATCGCCAGCTTAACTATTCTTCAGGTTTTCTCAAGGCAGATGAAAAAGAGTTCTGTAGAAACCTTATCCTGTTACTGTAAAAAGGTGAACACAGTTGTTAAAGGGTGTTTGCATTTTTGGTCATTTTGCCTGATGCAACCAAATTATCATAATACTCCTAAATTCATTTTAGAGATTAAAGAAATATTGTCAAAAGAAAACAATTTACAATATTACATGATTAATTAACACACCAGATATTTCACTTTAAGAATTTACAACATATTTACTATATCCATCTCAGCTTAGAAATTCTACAGCATTCATTAAGCTGATAACATCAGGGGTTAGACAAGCCCACTGGAAGTTAATTTTATTTGAATTAACAGAAAAACTCATTGAGCCTCATTTTCCAGAGCTGTTTCAAATGCAGTTGCTAACTGTTGGATACCTAAACGTTTGCTATACAACTACCATTCATTATCCAGCAAAGAGACTTAAGCAAAACTTATTTGCTCACCATCAAAAAATGGGATAGAAAAGGTAACTAGTAGTACTTACTGCATACCCAGTATGAAGAATAAGTGCATAAAGTTACAGATCCACATTTTTTCAGTAGGATTTTAAAAAGACACCAAGAGGTAGATAGAAGGATTTTTGATCGTATTTGGGATTTCTCCATCAACCACCATTGTCACAAGATGCTGAGCATGTGAAATACTAACAAAGATCAGCACACAGAATTGCTCTGCCCATGGAGTAGACTGAAGATGCAAAGTCTAATCATCTAATGATAGAGGAAAACAGACAACCACTGCGCTACAATGCATCAGAGACTTGTTTGGCATTAAGCATCTGCAAAGGTAGATTGTCTAACATAGTACACTATGCAGCTTGAACAAATAAGTAAATATTATTTATTGGGAATTTGTAGAACTATAAATATTCAACACAAATAACTGCATAATTAGTGTAAATCATCAAGGTTAGTATCCCAATGAGATCAAGGCACCAACATCTCATTGAAACAGTCAAAAGCCGACAGGTACAGATTTGATGATCAGAAAGCACATGCAGACTTCAAAATTAGCTATCAAAGTTTCACGCTCTTTTCACTGAACTGCAAGCTGATATTTTGAAGAGCCAATACAATATTCTGGCAAATCCTGTTCATTAATTTCTTACAAATCTAGAGAAGTAGCAAAAACAAATATGCTGCAAACTACGATACAATGCAACTATCAAAGAGGATCAATGCAGGCTGTGGATTTCCTCCTATCTCACAGAGATTGAGGTACCATAACACCTGGTAAACCAAAATGAGGTCACAACACCAAGCTATAGAACCAATTCCTCAAACTCCCCACCCCACCCCCATAAAACCCATTTATCATTTGAAAAGGCTGATAAGCCAAGATAGGTAGCGATTGCAGTGTTCTTTATTGCCAAGTATACCAAAAGTTACTTTAAAACCACAGCAACTAGCATATAGAACTGTCAAGCAAGAATTCTCTCCATCTCAAATAGAAAAAAAGTTAGAGGGAATAAACATGCACATTATTGAAGCACTTTGATCTATTTTTAATTCCCCACAGGGTATTGTGGCCAACACAGATGTAGCAATTGCTACATCTGTCTTTTTAAAAATGCTGCAGCCTAATTGTTGATGGAGGTCAACGGATTCTTATCAAAAGTAAAAAAGTTTTAATGTTACATGGGAATGGCAAGACCAAGAAATCTTTTATTAAGTTTATAATCTCAAAATAATTCAGAAAAGCAAAGCTCAGAGAAATGAGATAAGACTTGGAAAACAAGCAAAGTTTGTCAAGGTGAAAGTTAACAGTATAATGCCAAACAGCTATTGAATGACATTGAAGAATATGGCATGCATAACAGGGGAAACGTGGAGGGAATACAAAATTTGAGCAATAGCATTACTGTACAAAAGCCCGGCAATGAAAACGTTTATATACATCTCCCACCTGTGAATTTTGGTAATGACGAGCAACATTTAAAAGTAAAATACACTTGGTCCTCAGCTAGATTAATAACTCAAACTTCTCTTCCAATAGCGCTGAGTGCTGAGATGTTTGCCTCAACTAAGGGCAGCAATGGCGCTACAACTTGCAGCAATTGCACTCATGTTTGAAAACCAGAAGTTGCAGTACACCTCAATGTGTTCCTGAGAAGAGCACATTAAGGATTACAATAGCAGGAAAATCAATGTGGCAAGAATCACATTAGGCCAATTGTCCACAACCTGCATGGATGCTCATCTGTAAGGATGTAGGATCTCAGAATGTGGATTTAAATAAGAAAGTTGGACAGAAATACTAACCCTCTTTCTTGGAGATCTGTTAACCTGAGCAATCGGGATAGCATGGTGGCTCAGTGGTTAGCACTGCTGCCTCACAGAGCAAAGGAACTGGTTTTAATTTCACTCTCAGGCAACAGTCTGTGTGGAGTTTGCCTAGTCTCCCAATGTCTGCTTGGGTTTCCTCTGGATGCACTGGTTTCCTTCCACAGTCCAAAGATGTGTAGGTTTGGTGGATTGGCCATAGGAAGTGCAGGAGTACAGGGATAGGGTAGGAGGGTGAGTCGGTACAGATGCAACAGGCCAAATGGTCTGCTTCCACAGTAAGAGTCGTACAATCACAGAATCCTAAGCTCTACTAGAAGCAGGAAGGATAAGATAACGCAGTCCTTTTTGACAAAGGCCATTGTAACAATGCAAGCTGAAACCTGCTGGTTCTTGGGGTCTGACATTCCAACCTCACCCCAACTCTTACATCCCTCTAAACATTTCTTCAGTTCCACCAATTTTGGAGAAAACATTTGATGAGGAGAAAATACAAGAAAACCCTCAACTTCAAGAAGAGCCAAGGAGGAAAAGGGGAGGGTGGGCTTTCATATCCATGGGACAAACCAAGCAGACAGGAAGATTAGTCAAAGTCAAGGCTAGAACGAACAGTCAAGAACAGTTGTGAAGCAATGGTAAAACTTGTGATGTTATCATTCAGCGGTTTGCATTCTCTCAAACCCAATTAGTTTGCTGGCTTTTGAATTACAATACATTTAGTCTGGGGCTGTACTCCTTTTAACATCAAGGCCACTTTTCCACTTTTGGCTGTGTCAATTATACCATAATGCAGATACATGAATGGGGTCTTTTGTTCTTTTCTGATATCTTAAGTATCAGCATTCATTTTTGTCAAGGATTTATCAAATATTATACACCAATCCACTGTTCTTCCTCCACACTGCAATGACTGACAGATATGTGGCTCCAGTTTATTCCTGAGCAAACTTCTGTTGCTGGTGGATTTTATGGGTTTTTTTTCAACTTCATTAGCTTTCTTTCCTATTACAGAGAGTCGACACCTCCCGAGTTGTCACAGTTTTGACAATATCTTCCATTAGTGTACCTTCAAATAACTTCTAGACTTTAATTTCCTTCATTTACAGACTTGGACAACTGCTCATTGATGACTCCTGCAGAGTTCACCTTTCCAAAATCATTGCACTACCACTGTACTTCTACACTGAATTCTGAACTACACCATACCATGACCATCTATTTTATATGACATCTTTACTATCAGTTTCAATATCATAGTTTTTAAGCATTTTCATTCTGTTGCTACTCTGAATGACAGTAAGTTTTCTCCCCCTTTTCAATACTATTTGCTTGACCTCCTACAAGACATTCTATTAGAGTCATAGAGATGTACAGCATGGAAACAGACCCTTCGGTCCAACCCGCCCACGCTGACCAGATATCCCAACCCAATCTAGTCCCACCTGCTGGCACCCAGCCCATATCCCTCCAAACCCTTTCAATTCATATACCCATCCAAACCTCTTAAAGTGTTACAATTGTACCAGCCTCCACCACATCCTCTGGTAGCTCATTCTACACACGTACCACCCTCTGCATGAAAATGTTGCCCTTTAGGTCTCTTTTATATCTTTCCCCTCTCACCCTAAACCTACGCCTTCTACTTCTGGACTCCCCGACTCCAGGGAAAAGACTGTCTATTTACCCTATCCATACCCCTCAATTTGTAAACCTCTAAGGTCACCCTTCAGCCTCTGATGCGCCAGGGAAAACAGCCCCAGCCTGTTCAGCCTCTCCCTATAGCTCAAATCTATTGTAATGCCTTTTATCACTTCTTCACCTTCAAGCACTATCCTCCCAACTCAAAACCTTTCTTGCATTCTTGCCTCATTTCTGTTCTGATACATAAGCTTACAGCTTCACATTTCACATTCCTGCAATGGGAATATCAAGGTACTCAACTAGCTAATTAGCTGCATCAAGCCCCATCTCATTCATATCAGCCTTCTTACTCATTGCACCCACTGGAAACAAACTTTGCCCATCTTATGTAATACATTGCTTCCTACTAATGATCTGTGGACCTTATCAGAGCAGTTATCGGCAGCCAGTCCAAATGCATTTCCCTCCAACCCCAGAATGTGTTCCCTGGTTACGAAGGCTATTTCACAAACACATTGATGATGGCATTGACATCACAGCCTTGAGAGAAAGTTGGCAAAGGTGATGACACCAGCATTTCTTCATCCCGCCCCCCCACACCAATCACCAGGCTGCATCCTTCACCATTCACCTTGTCATGATCAACATGACGACACTGTGGTATTTAACACAGGATCAGTTTGGCATTACCTCTACTCCTCTGGTGGATCTCACCTTACTCCACGCTCACACTGCTTTCAAACTAATTTTGGACTGTCTTAATTACAGTGAAATCTTTATTACTGTGATTTTTTCATTGCTTTCTTTCCCAAGGCTCCGCACTAGAAGATTTCTTAACCTTGTCAATTTCAAACTCTCTCAACTCATTACGTTCTCTTTCTTCTGGGTTCATTGCACTTTTAATATTAAACATTAACCTCTGTAATTTCCTCATAATATGCAAGTTGTCCTATTCATTCTTGCCATCAAGTGATTGCATTAGTCTGCATCAATCACAGTTGAGGCCCTCGAAGATGATTTTCTTATGTCACTTACCTTCAATACCCAACCCTATCTCATATATTAAAAACATCTATTGCATTATACTTCTAGATTCTGCCTTTAAAGTTCAAGCCATTTAGCCTTGGCCCTCCATTTGTCAATATTTTCACAGTTAATTTACTCAATTGCCACCTTCACCTCCACTTTGGTTATCAGTGTCTAAATAAAACCATTATCCTTGGTCCCTCCCTCGTCCAAATGCCTTCATCTTTATTCACTTGAGGATTGCAGAGCTAGAAGTGGACAGTCAGTCATCAACTGTCAGATCTGACTGGACCAAAGTATAAATAATATCTTGCTTACATCAGTTAAAGCTGTTCGCTGTTCCAGAATCATTCTGGAATGCAAATATAACCCAGCTTTTTTTCTCTATTACAATCTATCTTCTTAAATCCCTCCTCTTACTGCCGCCTACTACTGCAAGTAGTTCATCGACTTTCATGCCATTAAGATTGAAAGAAGGATTCCAATCGCCACTTGAAACTCAGTTCATATTGCCACTGCCTCTACCCCTTTCAGAAGAGATAAGATTAAAGTTGTGTACTCATAGCATTAGTGTCACAGTTAATCCCAAAGTGAACTTGCAACCTCAAATCATGCCATTACCAAGACTACATACTTCCACCACTGGAACTTTACCCAACTTCATCCTCCGAGCTCTCACTGAAATCCTCATACATGACTTCATTACTTGAAGATTTGACCATTCCAAAACACTCCAACCAGGATATTTCACATTGTACCATTCATAAACTTGAGGTCATCCACAATTCAGATGCCAACTCAATTGCCTACTCTCTACCCCAATTTTCTCCTTTGAAGTGAATCCTTAAAAGCCCACTTTGGAATAAGTTTTAATCATATGACATTTTTCATGCAATTCCATGCCATGCTTCACAGGAATTTTAAAAAATAAAGTATCTCAAAACTTTTAATTACTTTAACTGCACTATAACAAATCTCTAGGTAACAACTCTTACCTTACTCTGCTAATCTGACCTTTTAATTCCCACCCCTTGCCTCCCTTCTCCCAACCATAATCAGAATAAGAAGGCTACTTACCATTTAACATGCTCTTATTTTTTGTCAATGGTTTTATGTGGAACCTAAAACTCATTGTAAATATCAGTTCTTCCCTTACTTCAAAAACATTCAACTGAGTTAGTCAGACCTAGTTTGTTTTTAACAAAGCAATTACCAGTTCTTTCTGATTCGCTCATATTTGTGCTTGTCCTCAGTTATTGTATTCTTAAGGGCAGGTTCTTCCATCTATGGGGCAGTTTCCCTACAACTGAAACACCAACAGGCCTATGGTTAGCTAATTTAACCCTCCCTTCCTTACAGTAACAGTAACAATTTTCCACTCTAACAGCACAATTCTCAAAACAAAAGAAAAAGAGAAGCCTGAAAGATTATCCGTGTCTAAAATTTCATCTACTTCCTTTAATACCCTGTGTTAGAAATCATTAGGCCTTGGAGATTTATTTATCTATTCTAAGACCTATTATTTCCACCAGTAATTTTTATAAAGTTATATTGACTGAAGTTCCTCCCTTTGTATTTCATCTATCTTGAAGACTGTACCCTCTTTCTCTAAATAAGATGAAAAATATTTAATAACTCTCCCATTATCTTGTTAAATGATTATATCAAAATTATGCATGAGGTTAAAGCACAATATAAAATCTGGATTGTTAAGATTTTGAATCTAGGCAGCAATTAATATACAAATTAATTCTAAGTAGTTAAAGATAGAAGCATTTACAGCTGTTTGAATACATGGAACTCTTTCCACGTATTCAGAAGTCACACAACACCAGGGAGTCATGAGCTTTCAAAGCACTGCTCCTTTGTAAGGTTCCTTCACCGGAGAAAGGAGCAGCACTCAAAGCTTTTGAGTTCAAATAAACCTGACGGACTATAACTTGGTGTTGTACAATCTTGAACATGACACATGGCATTAAAATATATCAGCAGGTTAATGTACCCAGCTCAGTTCATTAAAGTTGCTGAGAATGCACAAGACCATAATTCCGCAGCATCTTCAGAATTCAAGATAGCAGAGAAAGCTCACTACATAGCTTGGGAAATTCCAAAAAAAATGAAACATATACAGAGAAAAGACTATTATATGGTCCCAGTCAGAAAATGAAATTGTGAAATATGTCTACGAAAATCACCAAAATCAACTTTAGTTTCTCACTGATCTTTCAGAATGCTCACTTTCAAACTTACAAAATTATGCATTGCAAAGGTTTAGGCCAGCCCTGGATGATGCAATAGGTCTATTAGCAGATACAAATTTGCACTGCAATAGAGACCAAGATTTCATGGTAACTCCCAGCTGAACTCGATTATAGCTTATCGGATTTCAGCAGCTTACAATGAAACATTGACAAAAGAATCAACATCAATGTTCTTCCAAAAAAGGCCAGTGTATGATACTCAAGGGTTTTGACATGTTAATCAAATGGTGAGGAAGGGATTCTATGATTTTATGAATAAGTTGGGAAAGAAAACAGTTATGAAGACAACAGGCTATGAATGGAGTAGCTTCATCATTGGGCTGTCATCTGTGCCTGCTGGGGCAAAGCTAAAGCCAACACTGATATTTGAGAGAGAAAAACAATCCCAAAGCAGCAATTCCCAACAGGAGTTCTGTTCAGCTTCAAAGAGAGGAAGAAAGCAGAAGAACCAAGTGGGAAGGTGAGAGGAAGGGTAGAAAATATAGTCCAGTAATTTTGGATTTTCCAACGATGAAAAAAAAACAAAGATATAGGTAAGGAGAAAATCAGATGTATGCCATTTGGTCCTTCAAGCCCACTTTGCCATTCAATATAATGGCCGATCATCAGATTCAGTATCCTCTTTCTCCCCGTATCCTTTCAACCTTTAGCACCACAAACTAACTCCTTGGAAACAACGTTTTGGCCTCAAATGATTTCTGTGGCAAAGAATTCTACAGGCTCACCACTGTGTGAAGAAATGTCTCCTTAGCTCTGTACTAAATGTTCTATCCCATATTCTTTAGACTATGATCACTGATTCTGGATTCCATAAGCTACAGGAGCAGAAATTAGGCCATTCAGCCCATCGGAGTCTGCTCTGCCATTCAATCAGGGTTGATAGGTCTTAACTCCGTTCTCTCGCTTTCTCCCCGTAATCCTTGATCCCCTTGACAATCAAGAACCTATCTATCTCAGTCTTAAAAATACTCAATGACCTGGCCTCCACAGCCTTCTGTGGCAATGGATTCCATACATTCAGTACTCTCTGGCAACAGTTTCTCCTTATTTCCGTTCTAAAAGGTCTTCCCTTTACTCGGAGGCCATGCTCTCAGGTCCTAGTCTCTCCTACCAATGAAAACATCTTCCCAATATTA
This sequence comes from Hemiscyllium ocellatum, assembly GCF_020745735.1. NCBI lineage: Eukaryota > Metazoa > Chordata > Chondrichthyes > Orectolobiformes > Hemiscylliidae > Hemiscyllium > Hemiscyllium ocellatum. Next base: position 23,153,637 of record NC_083432.1, read on the forward strand.
ACTCTGTCCAGGGCATTCAGTATGTTTTAATTAGATCACCTTCATCCTTCTAAACTCCATCAAATATTAGCCCAGAATCCTCAAATGTTCTTCATATGTTAAGCTTTTCACTCCTGGGACCATTCTCCTGAATCTTGTCTTGACACGCTTCAGGCCAGTTCCTCCTTCCTGATATGGGACACAAGACTGCACACAATACTCCAAATGTGGTCTGACCAGAGCCTTACAGAGCCTCTGAAGTACATCCCTGCTTTTATACTCAAGTCATTTTAATGCCATCATTGCATTTGTCATCCTAACGGCTGACTCAACCTGCAAGTTTATAGAGACTCCACGGTCAACGGGGGACATCCTTCCTATAATTTAGTACTGTTAGAATTTTATAACTTTCTAGGAAAATTCTCCTCATTTATCTCAACTTCAATTAATACAGTCGTAATGTTCATATGTCAGTCCTGCCATCCCAGGAATCAATCTGGTAAACCTTTGTTGTACTCGCCTCGTGCTCAGATTAAAAATGCAGACAATGTATCAGGTGCAGTCTCTTCGAGAGCCTTTACAATGTTCTCATCTGGCACATCAAAGTATCACACCTTGTCAATACTGTTCCTGAAGTTGGATCTCGAAAGTGCGATTTTGCAGCCTTGTTCAACCACAGGATGACTGTCTGCCACAAGGGCATTAGGAGAAAAAGCGGAAAGACCAGATGAGTGAAGAAGAGAAGAAATTCACCAAAGGTAGCAGCATACAAACTCCAACATTAGTAACCTTCGCAAACCCTGGGGAGGTTTAGGATTAAATCAGAATGGAGATTGTGAAATGTTTCAAGAAAGTTGAGCTATCCAAAGTATAGATTCATAAAGTGCATAAAAGGCACTTCTGCCCATTGACTCTACACGAACAATAACTAAATGGGCACTAATCCCAATTTCATGCATTTGTCCCATATCCCTCTATGTTATGGTATCTGAAGTGGTCATCCAAACTTTGAAGGTTGTAAGGTTTCCAGACTGCACTACCTTCTCAACCAGATTCCCACCAGCCACTGAGGCAGAAAATATTTTTCCCCCCAAATCCGCTCTGAATCTCCTATCCCTTAACTAAAAGGGTATGCCCTCTTGTAACTAACCCCTCAACCAAGTAGAGCAGCTGCTCTCTACTCACCCTGTCCACACTCCAAGTTTATACACCAACAACCATGTTCCCCTTTAGTCTCTTCTACTCTAAACAAAACAATCCAAGCCTATCTAAGCTCAGTTTCTCCATCCCTGGCAATATCCTGGTGAACATCCTCTGTATCCCCTCTAGAGTGATGACATCCTTCCTGTAGTGAGGTGACCAAAACCATACACAATAAGGCCAAGGTCTAAAGCTCTGTACAACGCCAACAATACCTACTTCCTTATACTCTATGCTATGACTGATAAAAGGAAGCGCCTCGTATGCCATCTTAATAATCCTATTCAAATGCTCTATCAACTTCAGGGATCAGTGAATAAATACACTAGGATCCCTGTGTTCTTCTAGTCTCCTGCCATTCATTAAGTATTCCCTCATTTTGTTGTTTCTTATAAACTGCTTCACCTCGCACTTATCAGGGTTAAATACCACCTGCCACTGGTCTGCCCATCTGACCAACCCAGCTATGTTCCTTTAACCCAGAACCATTTTCTTCTATATCAACCACTCTACCAATCTCGGTGTCACTTGCGAATTTGCATATTTACCTATATCATTTGTATACATTACAAACAATAAGAGTCCCAGTACGAATCCTTGTGGTGCATTACTGAACACCGGCCTCCAGTCATTCGAACAGCCTTCTACCACTAATCTTTTAAATCCTATTATTAAGCCAGTTTCTGATCCATCTCTCCAAGTTTTCCTCAATTCCATGTGCTTTAACCTTTTCGAATTAATCTCCCATGTGAGACCTTGTCAAAAATTTGAATGACCTTGAATTCAATCCATTCAAAAACAACCCTAACTTTGAGTTAGAGAGATACAATTTGGAAAGTTACCCAGGAAGTGTTGAATGGCTAAAGACCATGTTAACTCCTAAGTAATGATACAACACCCATCCTGGGCCCCCTCAATCTCCAACTCCCCATCACCCATTCTAATAAATGCTATCTCAGGGATTCACAGGACTCTCTATATCTCTGTTAACCACCACATTTGCTCTCTCACCCACATGCCAACCCACCCAATTACCCATCTGCCAACCTACCCCTTAACCAACTAACAACCCACCCCATTAACCACCTGCCAACCACCACATAATCCCACCTAACACTTTACCAATTATCCCCCTACGACTCCACCCCCTCACCTACCTGCTATACTACCCTCTTTCTAATTTGATATTTTTACCCCTCAGCCACGTGCTGCCAAATTCCCTTACCAGCTGATAGTATTAGTCCCTTACCCATCTTACACACTGCCATGACCACGTGAAAGTTATGTCTATAGGTGATGGAGAACTTTAATTCCAACATATACTTTCTTTTCAAAAGAGCGCTAAGATGGCCATTTTGACAGTGGATGGAAATTCAGTAGCTGTCTGGAAAGAAATTCTGGAATGTTACACCTTTACAAAGACAGGGAAGCTTTGAACAGAAAGTCAAAAACTAAAGAGACAAGCAGAGGCTAATTCCTAAACTGTGACTCAGCTATCTGCTGCAGCAGGTTTGTGCTTTTACCCTTCCAGGGAAAACGGAGGGGTTAAAAATGATTTTCAACCTTGGTTTGTGTCAGTGACCGAACATTAGTGTATGAACTAGAAAGTTTGGTTAAATTGGCTCCTTTTAAAACATAAATGTTGCAACCAATCATGGAAATGGGTGACTGGCCAATTAATCCCTCCTCATCCAGCAGTTTAACTATAACAAATTGAGGAAATTACCTCATGAACCGATCATAACACCAATGCAGCCCCTCTCCCATATACCTTACACACCCCTCTACTGCCCGTAGTTTTGGGGATTTAAACTGGCCTTTGACTGATTTATGCTGGCACCATTAAAATAAGGGTGGGCATGTATGGTTTTCACATAGGATTCTTCACACCAGTGCCTGCAGGGATTCCCACTCCTGGCGAGTTCAGCACGATGCTCCATTGGAAGCTGAGCCACTAACTTCTCAGAGGGGTAACTGGTAATTCCCTTGTTAAATCAGAGTTGGACTCCACCCCAGATGAGAGGGTTTAGTTCTTCAGATGTATCAGAAAAACAGCCTCTTGTTTTATCGATTTGCCTCATCTCAAATGGTGCACTGAGATGAACCTGGCTCTCAATGCCAACAAATAAAGGAACTCATTATGGACTGTCGGCAGGATGTATTTTAACCTTCTCAAATCAGTCTCCCTTGTCAAAAACTTTGCTAAAATCCATATAAACCACGTCAACTGAATTTCCCTCGTCCACACATGATCACGTTTTTAGAAAACTAACAAATTTGTTAAGCATGACTTCCCTCTGACAAAACCATTGTAATGTTAAAAGATTAAATTGTACTCTCTCCCTGGACATTAATGTAATGTCAAAGCATTAAACTATGCATCTTTCTCCAAGAAGATGAACATTCTGAAAGTGTATGGTGGGATGACATTCTGTCTCAAAGACAGCATGCAGGAATTTAGATGACTATCAACTGTAATCCACACTTCATTTGGACTGCCATTTATTACCATTCTACTGCTATTATCAAGCTCTCATTCAGTCCCTTCCATTCAGAAATGCTTTCATAGCCATCACCCAGCCAATCAAATTCGTTTGCAAGATCATCCCCTTGATACTGAAGTATATTACACAGACATCATGCAGGGAAGGAGCAAAACCAGAACTTGTTTGCAGAGCCGCCCTGAAGCCAAGACATCACACCCACATTGTCTTGGGTAATCACAGAGTCAGGAAATTATTTGCATAACAATTCCCCAGGATTAGGGCATTTACATTATCTCTGAGGATGACCTCATCCTACCATTATTGTATCTGGGGTAATGTGTGATTATAGAGGTGGGAGTGGCTAGAACCTGTGAGCATTACCAACTGACCTGTATAAAAGGGGATGTGTTTGCTTTGTTCAGGGCCTCTTGACTGGACTTCGCACGTGTGTCAAATGGGTCACCTAGCTTGTACGGGCTTTAATAAACTTAACTGTTTGCAGAAGTTGGAGTGTGTGAATTGCACCTAGTGTGTGAAACCTCAGGAAAAGAACCTAACACCAATGTTGACTATCCCTAATTAACCAATGCCTTTCCAAATGGCCATTAATTGTTCCTTCATAATTTTTTTTTATTAGTTTCCCTACCACTGACAAAGACTCTAATTTCCTGATTCAGCTCTACCACTCTTCTTGAAAAGTGGAACCACATTAGCTATCCTCCAGTTCTCTGGCTCTTCCCCTGTGACCAGAGAGGAATTAAAAATGAGTCACAGGCCCAGCAATTTTCTGCCTCGTCTCCCACAGCAGCCTGGAATGTAATTCATTCAGGCCAGAGGATCAGCCCGTCTTTAAGCCCAACAGAGCCTCCACGTCCTCATTTCGTATTTCAAACTGAAGGCTCCTCATGGCCCCTTTTCTCAAATTCTGGACCTATGTCCTCCTCTTCCAGAGTGAAGACTGAAGAGAAATATTCATTGAACATCCTTCCAATATCCTGTGGCTTCTCGCACAGTTTGCAGGTGAATTTGTGGCGAATATGGAAGGATTTGCAGGTAAATTTGTGGCGGATATGGAAGGATTTGCAGGTGAATTTGTGGCGGATATGGAAGGATTTGCAGGTGAATTTGTGGCGGATATGGAAGGATTTGCAGGTGAATTTGTGGCGGATATGGAAGGATTTGCAGGTGAATTTGTGGCGGATATGGAAGGATTTGCAGGTGAATTTGTGGCTGCTCCTTCCATATCCACCACAAATTCACCTGTACCTCCACACACATCATCTATTGCATCCGCTGCACCCAGTGTGGCCTCCTCTATATTGGGGAGACAGGCCGCTTACTTGCGGAATGCTTCAGGGAACACCTCTGGGACGCCCGGACCAACCAACCCAACCACCCCGTGGCTCAACACCAACTCTCCCTCCCACTCCACCGAGGACATGCAGGTCCTTGGACTCCTCCATTGGCAGAACATAACACCACGACGGTTGGAGGAAGAGCGCCTCATCTTCCGCCTGGGAACCCTCCAACCACAAGGAATGAACTCAGATTTCTCCAGTTTCCTCATTTCCCCTCCCCCCACCTTGTCTCAGTCGGTTCCCTCAACTCAGCACCGCCCTCCTAACCTGCAATCTTCTTCCTGACCTCTCCGCCCCCACCCCACTCCAGCCTATCACCCTCACCTTGACCTCCTTCCACCTATCACATCTCCATCACCCCTCCCCCAAGTCCCTCGTCCCTACCTTTTATCTTAGCCTGCCTGGCACACTCTCCTCATTCCTGATGAAGGGCTCTGGCCCGAAACGTCGAATTTCCTGTTCCTTGGATGCTGCCTAACCTGCTGTGCTTTAACCAGCAACACATTTTCAATTCCAACACTTGCCAGGCTTCTTTTCTTGGAATCAGATCCAACACTGCGCTATCCCTTATTGGAACACTTCCATATCTGCTCTACTTACTGCAGTAATTGACTCCCTTATTAATTGTGCTACATCACCACCCTTTCTATACCCTCCTCTGTATCGCGTCAACATCCCATACCCCAGAATGTTGAGCGGCCAGTCCTGATCTTCTCTCAACCGTGTTTCTGTGATGGCCACAATATCATATTTACATGTGTCAGTCAACACTATTAACTCAACAGTCTTACCTATTACACTTGTAGCATCAACATAACCATTCAGCCTTGCCTTACCTTTCTGAAATTGATGTGCTTCCATTGCTGTAGCATGATGTCTCTTTTCCATCAATATTCTATAACCCCACCACCAGACTAGATTAAACTCCTCCCACTAGCACTAACATCCTCGCAGGTAGGTTTGCTAATCAGAGTGCGATTCAGGTGAACACCAGCCCATTTGTACATGTCCCACCTTCCCCAAATTCAGTCCCAGTGACCCAGGAACCTAAAACCCTCCCTCTTGCACTAACTTTCGAGCCACACATTCATCTGCCCTAATTTCCTGTTTCCCACTCTCACACTTGATGAAAAAACTGACTACTTTTGGAATGATATGGTCAATGTTGGCATTTTTGCTGATAAATTACACCATGAATTAAGATGATCAGGAGGAGTTATTTGGTTCAAAGGTCAAGGAGGAAGGTAATTTTAATGGATTTTCATTACACATTCGGTATGTTCTGCTGTTAAGCAGTATGCTTAAAAACTGAATGAAATTGTGTAAATTTGAATATGGCTTTGTTTTTGAGGAATTTCATTTCTGTATTTAACTCTCAATCTTCAGAGGTTATTATTTTAAAAAATTACAACTCAAGAATGAAAATACTTTGACTTTTGTAGGCAGGGTTGGGAAGAAGAATCTGTGGCCTAGTAATTCAGCAATACAGTGAGATAAGGGGAGGTGAGCTTCAACTCATTGAACATATTTCTCATCCACAAGCAGATTCCTCTGACTAAAAAACTAGCCTAAAAAAAATCAACTTTTACATGAGCATAGACAGTAATTTTGTTACATTGCACATTTTCAGAAACATGCACATATCACAGATCTCTTAAAAGTGTATTTATTGCTACTACACTTAAAGGAAGCTTTTAATACTTCTCTATTTAAAAAAAACATTAAGGCTTGTAATTGAATTTAATATGATCTGCACTTACCAACCTGGTTCAGAGGTGAAGTAAAGCAGTTACTAAGCCAAGTTAGCTTTCCAAACTGGAGATAGAGTAATCTAGTAATTGACAATAAATTTGTAACCAAGTAGGATTTAGTTCTTGTCAAGTTTGGAATAGTACAGATGACTCTTAAGACACAAGCACCAGTAGGATGGCATATCAGAGTACTTTAGGAAAGCTTTGGTTCTTCTGTTAGTGATCGCACGTCCCTTATAAATCAACTGCCCTTCATGTCGTGTCACCTACAGTAACAATTCTACACTACCAGCGCCTCTGCATTGGATTCTCTCCAATTTACTTCAGAGAGCAATGTTATCAACAAACTACTGATCAGGTCGAACACAGGTAGTTGTGGTATAATGCAGGTTTCGGCAGCGCAATTTGGCTATAACGTTGCTAAAGAATTAGGGAACAGTACTTTGGAGATCACGCACCTCTGTTCACAATAGCATGGTTTCAGTGAGGATCGGTTCATGCATTTTGTCCTGCGCATGCACCAATGGGCGCGCCGAAATCTCCGCCCCATTCTGCACATGTCAGTGTTCTTGCCATTCTGTGCATGCTCCCATGCCTGCACATGTGCGATATTGGTGCTGGTCTTCGTACCGCTCTGTGAATGAGCGATAAGTGCCCCAGGTTTCATGCCATTCTGTTCATGTGCCAATGCCAGCTGCCAACAGAGCAGCTGAGAGAGGTACTGTATAGAGAGCAGCTTTCTTACACTTTTAAAGTGTATGGTGATAACTTTTTGTTTTGTTAATAAATAGGATTTTAACCTTCATACAGGCTGTGCTATACTTTGCATTACACTTGTGGGCGAGGTTTGAGCAATCGTGAGTGATGCTTTTTGCCAACCTCATTTTTCCCATAGGCCCCATTATTTGTATTAAGTGAGGTTTTGTTTGAACACAACTACTGAGTTATAGGAGAACTACCCACACTGAATTAATTGACAAGGTTGAGGAATTATGTATTAAGGATAAAGTGAACATTAAATATGTAAAATGACGACAGAAACTTTTTTTAAAATCTACTACCTGCTCAACTTGCAGTTAGAGTTGGCAAGTCAAAAGGTTAATGCATGTACTAGGACTACTTTCACTTATTTTCTCTCAGAGCCTTTCTTTAAGGGCAAGACTCCAATGTCTCTTTTCCTTCCCCTCCCTCTTCATGAAAGCCGAATTGCATGATAACACTTGGACAGACATAACATGCAAATATAATTATCCCTCAATTTTTCCATTTTGAATATACTAGTGGGGATTGTACACAATAAGTCTTCCTGGTATATCAAAAACATTTGGAAGTCAAGAAACAAAACCTACCATATACAAACCAGGCATGCATGTTACTGAGAAACTATTTTAAACCTAATCCAGTTTCATTTTTTGCAATGTATGATTTAACAACTTTATTGCTAAAGTTTGCTTACTGCCATATTCCTCTGCAGCAACAAGAACTCACCTTTGTTTCACCTTTTGCCAGTTGAATAATTGATGGCTCCAAATTTGCACTGGATGCAATTTAAGTTACTTTCCACCAAGCACAAGGAGCTCAGAATGTGCATTCAACAACATGGCCACGAATACACTAGACTAACAAAGATTATACAACAAAATGCTTCTTGCTCACTCTCAGGCAGATTGTAGTTAAACTTTCTACATCTTAAAACACTCCTGATAGTGACATCAGAAATGCTAGTTTAAATGTATACTTGACAATTTTTAGTTGCAATTATTTTCAATGACAATTATGTACAATGACTACACAAGAATTGAAATTGCAGTACTAACAAACAAACCAGAGAATGCCATTCAACCAGTTGAGCCTTGCTCCACTATAATGGTTGATCAGAACCTTAACTCCATACTCCTAATATCACCAGTAAATAATGTATCAGTTTTGAAACATTCAATTATTCAAGTGAATGTACCTTTGAGGTCTGGAATAAAAAACAAATGAACTCCAGATGCAGCTTACCCAATTCTCAATAAAATTCCCAACTTGTATTCCAAACTCTTGCAATAGACAGCAACAGGCTATTAGAATTTTTGATGTTATTCAAGATTTTGCTAAGCTGTAACCTAAGAACTAATGCTTGGTACAAAATTGCATAACATAAAAGGGGAAGGGGAAGGGGAGAGAGAGAGAGACAGAGAGAGAGAGAGACAGAGAGAGAGAGAGACAGAGAGAGAGAGAGACAGAGAGAGAGAGACAGAGAGAGAGACAGAGACAGAGACAGAGAGAGAGAGAGAGAGACAGAGACAGAGAGAGAGAGAGAGAGAGAGAGAGAATTTTTATCTTCCCTCAATCCTGACAACATTTTTCAAAAAATGAAGATTTGTTTTAAAAATATATGTTAGTTTAAAATCATTAGGAACAACTTACCACATAAACGGACAGAGACTTCTGTTACATTTTTCTTTTTAGGTCAAGGTACATGTCAGTATACTAAATTAACAAGGACTTTTTTTTTCAGACAAAGCATCAGTCCTAAGTGTCTACAGTGAAATTCAGTCTCAGCTGTCGAACAAATGTGGCAATTCTTTGACATCTGTAGGCAGATTGCCAGCAAGTTCCTTTTTCACTAAGCTAATATAAAAACAATGCAAATCATTCAGGACTTTCAGATGTCAGACCTCCGAGACATTATCTGTTAAAAGTGATTACTGATTTTGTAACAAATCTCAACTCAATTTCTACCTCTCATGACAAATTGCCACATTTTCTGAAGCAATATTGATGGTCAAAAACTTGACAATGTTTTTCCAAAAATTCCTTGGCTGGTGTTTCAGTCACATGTAAGAAAGCATGGAAACATTCAGTAATGTGCTTTCAGAATGGCAGAGTGCTGCATGAGAAGCCTGCATATCTGCTAAGTGGGTGACTATAGGAAAAAGGAAACAGGAGACAAATGTAGCTTAAAATTTCAAACACCGATTTGTGGTACCTTTGGTACCATGAATAGAGTCAAATAAAAATACATCCATCTGCACTCTATAGTACAGATTAAAGTGAACTTCCAAACACCTTTACAAGAGTCACAATCCAATAACCAATTCACAACCCCATTACAGGTGTACGGGTATAAATCAACCAACCAATCAGGTTGGTATGTTAAAAGCACAAAATGCAACCTGTGTATGAATATGTGCAACTTGGACTTCATTAACCACTTGATACTCAAATAGAATGAGATGATTTTTATTGCACTGAAAAACACTCACCTTTCTTAATTTATCACAGTCTCTCTGTACTTCAATACCACGGAGTACTGCGGGAAACCTTTTAACCGCAAAATTCAGTTATAATCATTCCTGAAAAAAAATTAAAAGTTGTTGAAAAACTTGCCTCATTTTATTTTTATTTAAAACAGTGCTTTCATTTTACTTTAATAGTATTAGAAATTTGGCATTAGTCGTACTAAATATCACATTAAGTAAACCAGAATATGTGAATGTTGACAATATTTAGTTAAGTACAAAAATTACTTGGAGGGAAAAAAACTTCGCTTTTCAACATGGTTTCTCCACCTTCTTGGTTACCGAACCATCTGTAACCAACAGTCAACTTGCATCGAACCACAAGGCAGTCACGGCTACTTTGATAGCAGCCACCATTAAGGAGCCTAAAGAGTCAGCTTTAAGTTGGATTTTGACTCCGACTTCCCTCCCTCTTTTTCTCTGCTGAAATAGCAGCACAAAACAGTAGGAGCTGTCATTGGGATTGCATCAAAGTTGGTGTGTCCCAGAAAATGCCAATTTGACAAGTGATGGTTTTATGGCACAGTAGAATTGTCCCCATCTCTGGCTCAGAGAACCCAGATTCAAATCTCACTTGCTCCAGAAATGAGACATGTAAATGTTTGAGCAAGTTAATTAAAATATGTACATCTGAAAAGCAGGGTAGTTATCTCTGCAAATCCAAGATGTGCGTGATGAAATTCAAACTTGACATTTGTCTGTTCCAACAATCAACAACGCTGACGTCATTATAAAAACCCAGAGAAATATCAAATGTTCAATGCTTTTAACACCCAAAATAAGCAACCTGCAATTTAAGCCCAACTGTCAACTGAAGAAATTGTCATTATGTCTGCTTAATGCAAACTAAAAATACAAATCATACAGAAGGAGGAAAGAGTTTATCTTCAAGAAAAAAGATGCTTTCTCTTGCCATGTTTTTCTTTCAAGTCACGACAGAAGGAAAACAGAGGTAATCCAGGTAGTTACAGTTCGGTGAGCCTGACATCAATGGTGGAAGGCTGTTGGAGAAGATACTGAGACACAATTTATTCACATTTGGAAGTGAACGGATTGTTAGTGAGGGGTTTATGCAGGGAAGGTCACGTCTCACCAACCTGTGAGTTTTTATGAGGTGGTGACAAGAATGATTGATGAGGGAAGGGCAGTGGATATTGTCTACAAGGATTTTAATAATGCATCTGGTATGGCACCTCACGGCAAGCTGGTAGACTCTCGTGGGATCCAGGGTGAGCTGGCTCAATGGATACAAAACTGGCTTGGTTATAGAAAAGTATAGCGGTGAAAGTGTACTTTTTGGACTAGAGATCTCTAATGGTGTACCACAGGGATCACTGTTGTTTGTAATATGGAAAATGAAGCAAAATGTAGGTTGTCTGATTAGTAAGTTTGCCAATTTTAATATCATCTGCAGAGTTGCAGGTAGTGAGGAGGACTGTCAAAGGATACAGCAGGATATAGATCAATTACAGATTTGGGCAGAGAAATAACAAATGGAATTTAATCCAGACAAACGTGAGATGATGCATTTTGAAAAATCAAATTTAAGTGTGAATTACACAATAAATGGCAGAACCCTAAGGAGTAGTGACAGACAGATTTGGTATACAGGCTCACATATCCCCAAAATGGCAACACAGATAGATAAGGGGGTTAAGAAGGCATACTTGCCTTCAGCCAGGGCATCAAGTATAGAAGTTGGCAAGATATGTTACGGCTGTATAAAACTTTAGTTGGGCCACATTTGGAGGAATAATGCATACAATTGGGCGGCACGGTGGCACAGTGGTTAGCACTGCTGTCTCACAGCGCCTGAGACCCGGGTTCAATTCCCGACTCAGGCGACTGACTGTGTGGAGTTTGCACGTTCTCCCCGTGTCTGCGTGGGTTTCCTCCGGGTGCTCCGGTTTCCTCCCACAGTCCAAAGATGTGCGGGTCAGGTGAATTGGCCATGCTAAATTGCCCGTAGTGTTAGGTAATGGGTAAATGTAGGGGTATGGGTGGGTTTCGCTTCGGCGGGTCGGTGTGGACTTGTTGGGCAGAAGGGCCTGTTTCCACACTAAGTAATCTAAAAAAAAAATTGTGCCACACTACCAGAAGGAGATGGATGACCAGGACGTTGCCTTTTCTTGAAGGCTTTGGAGATGAGGAGACATTGGATAAACTCGGACTGTTTTCACTGGAAAGACAAAGGCTGAGGAGCAACTTGGAGGTTTACAAATTGATGAGGGTACAAATACAGTGAACAGTCAGAGGCTTTTCCCCAGGGTGGGAAGGTCAACTACAAGAAGGCACAGGTTCAAGTTTAGGGGAAAAGTGTGGGGAAAAAAAAAGTTTTCATAGAGGGTGGTGAATGCCTGGAACGCACAGCAGGCACATTAACAACAGTTAAGGAGCATCTTGATAGACACGAATGAGAGGCAAACAGAAGAATAAAAACTATGTACAGGTAATAGGTAGTGAGTCTAAATAAGGATTAGGAATTCAAAGTTTGCGAGAAGATTTGTAGCTCGGGTGCTCGTTGTTGTGGTTCTGTTCGCCGAGCTGGGAGTTTTTGTTGTAAACGTTTCGTCCCCTTTCTAGGTGACATCCTCAGTGCTTGGGAGCCTCCTGTAAAGTGCTTCTGTGCTGATTCCTCCGGCATTCATAGTGGTTTGAATCTGCCGCTTCCTGTTGTCAGTAGCTGTCCGCTGCAGTGGCCGGTATATAAGGTCTAGGTCGATGTGTCTGTTGATAGAATTTGTGGATGAGTGCCACAAATTCTAATTATTTTTTGAAATATATAACTGTGCACACAATCTTCTCAAATCCTTGTCAGGTTGTTTGCCCATTATCTCGAAATTGTGCCCATCTTACACATTCTACCAGCAGAAACAGTTTCTTTTCAGCTGTGCCATCGAAACTACGCAAATAACTCCTTTAATCTTCTTCCTCTAAGGAGGACTCTAATCTCCCTCCTGTCATAAAGGAGAGTGTGAAACTTGAAAGGGTTCAGAAAAGACTTACAAGGATGTTGCTAAGTTTGGAGGGTTTGAACTATTGGGGAAAAGAGATTGAATAGACTGGGGCTATTTTCCCAGCAGCATTGGAAGCTGAGGGTGACATATAAAAGTTTTATAAATTCATGAGGGGCACGGATAGGGTTAATACAGAAGGTCTTTTCCCTGGGGTGGGAGAGTCCAGAACTAGACGCCATGGGTTTAGGGTGAGGGGGAAGATATAAAAGGGATCTAAGGGGCAACATTTTCACTCAGAGGGTGGTGCATGTATGGAATGAGCTGCCAGAGGAAGTAGAGGCAGCTGGTGTAATTGCAACATTTAAAAGGCATCTGGATGGATATAAGCCAGGTGCTGGCAAATGGGACTAGATTAGTTTGGGATATCTGGTCAGCAAGGACAAGTTCGACTGAAGGGTCTATTTCTGTGCTACACATCTCTATGACTCACTAATACCATTCTAAAGAATCGCATCTGTATCTCTCCTCAGTCTAAGATATAAACTGTTAGGAAATGAGTTAAGTTTTTAGTTTTGTGAAGCAAGAGGTTCAGCTGAGCATGACTCAGATCAGTAAGAACTTGCAGTTAACAATGGAGTGCTGGAGGCGAGGGCAATGGGTTAACAAGGTGGGAAAGCGTTCATTATGTACAGCCATTTAACAAGATTGGAAGCAAAGTCAGTTTAACAAGATGAAAAGTATTCATTATATGAAGCCAGTTAAGGTTAAGAACAATGTGTAACAGCAGATGGCTTAATCTTTACTATTGACACTTGCTGATTTTAACAGTCAGTCACTCAATCAATATGTATGTTGCCTTATCTGAATGTTCCTCCCCGTAAAATGACTATATATAATTTATTAAGAAACTGCTCTTCCAGAGAAGACCGTAAACTCATGTTCCTGTGCACAAGGGTGACTGTTCACACGCCCTCTCTCCAGGGCCTGGAATAAAAATGAAGGAGATAAAACTCTACTGTGTCTGAGCATTTTGTTTCGACTGAGGGGCAAAACGGG